>NC_090848.1:6055277-6384722 GCF_024217435.2 Syngnathus scovelli
CCCATTTTTGATATAGTATACATTTTTGTTGTCAAGCTATTTTCTAAAGACATCTAAACATTAATGGGAGTGAAAAAAGGAAGCCCACTCACCAGCGACCAGTTGCACCACCATTAAGCGCCCACCCCTTCCCACAAAGCAGCAGCGAGATAGGTTTGGATACAACTTGAACAATTCAAACAGTTTCAAACTATTATAATTATTGTACGGAGCTCTGCGTTGCAAGGCTGAGATGCCCCATGATCGACCCTGCTGTGGATCCCACCACTTCATCGGCATCCCTTCCTCACCCACCCGCGGCGACGAAACTGGATGCCGTGTGAGCCTGCGGCGGGCCTTCCGGTAAACGCTGCGTTGCTTTTCTCGAGGATTAAGTCATGCAATCCTCAGTATGATTGCATTGTAGTTCTGCCCATCTGCTGTAGTCTCACGCTTGTTACGGATCTGTTTATCCGACTTGTCCAACGTGCTCATGTATCTAATTATGTCCTTGAATTGAGAATATGTTGACTGATTTTCATCATTCTCCATTATTAATCCTTGCCTTGCTCCCGCGGCTATGCAACCAGGATGTCTGCATGTGATGTTTATTTATTTATTTATTTATTATTGTTATTATTTATATATTTATTTATGCTTTATTGTTTTAAAATAGGGGAAGGGTAGATTCTAAACACACTTTTTAAACACACTGTGGAGAAAATGTAATGAACGTTTATGATAAAAAAATAAAATAATAATATGGGTTGATTAACTACCAATGGGGTGGCAAAACATTTGGTAAAGGTGACAGCTGCCACCACTTATCAACTTGTAAAACTGCCAATGCTTCGCATACATTTCTTTCCTACTGGTGTTGCCTGAACCACAATGAATGTAACTCTGGAACGTTTGTCAGCTTTTTGCAGCACCCTGACATTGTCTTTGTTGTTTTTCTGTATGCTGCTGTCAGAGGGAGCTCAAAGCTTGCTGATTGAGACAGAAAGTCATTTCATACGACATGCTTGCTCATTGAGCTTTGAGATGAAGGTCATCCACTGCAAAGGAAAACTAAGTGGGTTGAAAATAGCTCAACTCTCCGATTATAAGGACACATTTATCATTCCACAATTAAAAGAAAGAGGGCAAGAGGGTCAAGCATGAAGACAATGAGTTGTTATTCAACACCATTAATGCAGCTCAACCTTCAGCTGTTTTCTTCGCAGAGATCCATTTGAAGATACAATCAGTGAACCAAAGATTGTCATTCGAGAAATGTAACTCAAACATGTTTTTAATTTGCTGCAACTGGATGAATGTCGTTAGCGCTTAATTGTTGTGCTTGCAGCACTCTCCTTTGCCTTTGTCGCACCAAAATATAATTGTATTTGTATAGATTAACTTTCAAATGTTCACTGCACTTCCTGTTGTTGAAGTCTTATGAAATGTGATGCAATATGATGAATCTAAAAATATACAGCCAAGTTCATTCAATTGTGGCAGTAACAAAAAAGGCCTTTATCTATCTATAAGGGGAGACATTTCATGGTGATGCTGGATCTCTCGAATCTCTGGATGACACTTGAGTTCCTACAGATCTCTGTGATTAAGTTGAATAAAAATAGGAGGGCTATTTTTACCTGAAGGTTCATCTCACAATAAATCCAGATGCATCCTGATCATTATAAAAATGAATTTAGCCTTGTATAGGGCTGCAACAACAAATCTATATTCTAGCTAATAATCGGTATTTAAAATAGTTGGTGACAAATTGAAGTATTGATTTGTTGTGTCACACGGTGGACACATAATTTAAGAAGTCACTGTCCATGCCATTTTTAACAGGTTTAAAAAAATTGTGTGCAACCTTTCAGGAATCTAGACAAAATACGTTTGTTTTCCCTGAGCTCTTCTCGGAAGACAAATACTATCAATAAGATCCTAAACTGCATGACAGTAATACCATATTTATGTCTCCAAAAATTACAATATCGAAGATTTTATTCAGGATATTTGCAACAACAAAAGAAAAAAGGCTGTTCTGTTCAGCTTCCAGGTCGCTGAGCGTGTAGGTGTAGACACGCCTGACTTGTGTGCGGGCAGCGTGGGATCGATTCCCGCACAGTGGCGGTCTGCATGTGTGTGAGACTGGTTCTTCATCTCTACATGTACCCTGCGACTGGCTGGCGACCAGTTCAGGGTGTAGTCGGTCGGCCTTTACCCCGATGTGAGCTGGGATAGGTGGCCAGCATTCCCCGTGACCCTGAACAGGATAAACGGTGCTGAAAATAAATGGATGGATGTTCAGCTTCCATTATACAAACAGGTTTGATGGTGAGAAAATGACATACGCACACCGAGTACCCACTCCACATTTCATGTCATTTTGAAGAGCTGTCTGTACAACAACGTCCTTGTGCTTGTCAATTTTTTTATGGCTCCCCTACTCCAACAATCCTGGAGTGATACCGTATTGAACATAAGCTCCAAAAAGCGCATCCAGCCACACCAAGAAACCAAGGTCATTGTAACCAGAGGTGTGCCAAATGTGTTTTAAAAAAACTTGTTTTACAAGCGCCCTGTCAATTCCTATCACTTTACACTCTTCATCTCTTTTTTAGTATTCCAAATGCCTATGTGAATGTGAAGCAGACCAGAAGGCAAGAAAGAACCTTTTGTTGGAGAAATTGACCACAGAATTTGACCTCAAGAGAAAGACAGTCTTTACTGAGGAATTGTGACCAAGTAGCCTGCAGTGATTTTCTTTGACACTACTTTTAAAGAAGAAAATAGAACCAATGATGAATGAATAATTGATGCTCAAGTAGAACCAAGACATCAATATCAAATCATATAAGATGCACCACATTGAACTCGAGTTTTTCTAAGGGTGCCATAATTTGTGTGTGTGTGCGTGTGTGCATGTGTGTGCGTGTTAGTGTGTGTGTGTGTATAAGGGTCAAAAGCCTGGTGTGCAGGTGTGAGTTACAGACCGCTTTAGTTTGCGATCATCATTCATGTGTGACTGCATCACATCGGTGTGGCTAGAAAGACTCGATGTAATTAAAAAAATGAAAAGAGTATCGCTAAAATCGTTTTTAAAAAAAAACAAAACAAACATTTATATGCTCTGTATGTTGCCATGGCATTTTTTAATTTTTCTTTTTTTTGATGCAGTGCAATGACTATTGGAACATTGCTTTGTTATGGAGGCTTAATGTGGGTAGGTATCTTGATTCAAATATTTATTGCTAACAAAAGATATTGTATCGCTATAGAACAATATTGTTGAGGATCAATATGTGACTAACGCATATATTTGTTTGCTTTGAAGTAAAAGATGGGAAATTTTTCATTCGTTTTCATCATGTGTAATTGATGTGATGTTCCAATTAGATAAATCCAAAATACGGAAAAAAAAAAACGTTATTTTCCAATGTCTACAATATGTAATTGTATTTAATCGAGTGCCAATCTGTATCAGCACTGTTCAGCCTTGGATGTTGGGAGGTGATGTGTTTATTTTAAGATGCCATGAGTCGTGGTAATAGTTAGCTGAACTCTTCTTTTTAAATTTGTGCTGGCCAAATCTTTTATTCTCACTCACAGTCAAGGATAAAGGTCAAGTCAGATCGAAGACAGGTCTTTTTCATGAGACAGAATGAAAAGCAAGGTTGGACGGAGTGGAGCTTGACAACAAAATTATCATTTATCGCAGAATAGCAGTTATCAGCCGCCTGGTAGCAATGATAAATTAGATGATTGTGAGGATGGGCGTAAAGAAACTCTCACTTGCACTATCATGAGACTGGAGCTTTCATCACCATGGAGACCTGGAAGGAGGGCAGGAGGTGAGGGGTGTGCGGGTGGGGGGGCAGCAAATATAATGAAGCGTACAAAACATGCACAGACATGGACTATTTTTCCGTCTTGTCTACAGTACATGATCGTGTGAGACTCATGAGTGACATGTGGTTTTGCCGGATATGCTGTGATTGATGAAGTCTCATAGATAGATAGACGCACATTTTGTGTTCAAGAGAGATCAGTTTGACAGGCTGTTGAGCAACAGGCAGCTGTATTGAAGGAAAAATAGCATGACTGTGCTATCGCTCGGGGATGAGGTGACGGAAGGAGTGCTTTGGACAACCATGTTTTCAGTCTAAATCAAACACTAAGCAAAACCTCTTGTTGGATTAAATATACAAATTATTTGCTACACCAATGCACATCTTCTAATGTGGTTTGGGGTTTTGCGGGCGTTAGTAAGAAAACTATAGATTTGACCAAGGTGAAGCATTTCTTAGAAACTAGGTTTTTTTTATTTACTGTTTTTTTTTTGTTTTTTTTTATGACAGTCTGCAAGCATACTGACAAAGCTTGCCAGTCTAGCATCTCTGCAAAAAGGTAGAATAACAAAATGTTTTTCTTGGAAAACAGTGACTGAGCAATAAATTGGAATTGGAAGATATTAGGATATCTCCTTGCAACCATGATGATCTTGGATAAGGGGGAAGCTATTTTTTTCCCTAGCAGTTGAAGTCAGTTTAATTAATTCCAGTCACATGCACATTGCTGTCAACATAATTTTCATTATTATCACACTGGTATTTGCATCCCCGAAGAGAGCTTTCGCTTATCTTAGCACACGCAAGTCTATTGTCACTGTTTGCTCGGAGGAATTACAATGAAGATACCACCAGTATTTTAAAATTGACTAATATGAGATTGTGCTCTCTACCATAAAAAAAGATTGTGCCCTCATTGCTGAGGTCAGAAAATTAATATAGCCTCAAGGGTGTCCTTTATTTTCAGACATTGCTGTACATG
This sequence comes from Syngnathus scovelli, assembly GCF_024217435.2. Lineage (NCBI taxonomy): Eukaryota > Metazoa > Chordata > Actinopteri > Syngnathiformes > Syngnathidae > Syngnathus > Syngnathus scovelli. The sequence goes on from NC_090848.1 coordinate 6,060,087, forward strand.
AAGCCCAAATATTACATTTCAATTAATGGAGGTCTCTTAAAGAAATGAATGGTGTAAAAAATTGTGTCATTGTCCTTGATTGATTGAAATTCACAATCAATCAACAGTTATGGGGTTTAAATATTTTAATACCGATTTAAATGGCAGATGAACTTGGAAAGTTTTGTAATTCCACATTCTCACCTGTGACCTTGACATGCTTACAAGCATAGACAGAACTTGTAAACTCCAGACAGAGAAGACCAGGACTAAACTTGAAATGCAAACCTGTGACTAACCATGCTGCTTCCAAATTAGTCAATTCATGTGAGTCATGGTAAGCAGAATAATTTGGAACACCTCTTACTTTTACCTGTAACACCAGTATTACAATTCAGTGTCACCACAAGATCATCCATTGAATAAATCTACATTAATATTCTGACAAATTGGATTTATTGTAAGATGTGCTGCTTTACAGCCATGTGCTGCTTTATAGAAAAAAAAAAAAAAGAGCAGAGCTCAAAATAAGTGGTTTTGCATCACCGATTTTCTTCTAAATTAATATATTGCACCTCATCATTACATATTGAATAGTAAAACTGAGAATCAAACACCAACGGTCAATAACAGTGATGTGTATTACGAACCATCTCATATTCAATTGAAAGAACCACATATAATTGCCAATTACAAATTGTCCAAGACTAATTGTTAATTAGTCACTGACTGCAGGAGCTGAATGCTCGGGGCAGGAAGAGCTCTCAGAGGAGAGTCAAAGAATAGTGGAGAAAATGAGAGACAGCAGGCAAAAGAGTTATATCTGCACACACGGATCAGCTGCTCAAAGCACAGGCACATTTTAGTGCCAATCTTATATTCAAAAGTTACCCGTAAGCCATTTTTTGTTTGTTTGTTCCTGTAACACACACACACACACACACACACACACACACACACACGCACACACACACACACACACACACACATACACACATACACACACACACACTAAATATCCAGCTGTGTAAGAACTATCATAGACAAAAGGGAATTTAGTTGATCATGGTCTGAATCTTTAAGGCGGAACATCAAATATTCATGTCCCTGATAATAAACTTGCTGCTTTCTGTTTAATTTCCCTGCTGAGAATACACAACAGCAGCCCCTCTTTGTCATCCCCCTGCCAAATCGGTCTTTGTCTCTTTGTTGTCCAGCCATGAGTAATGCACTTTCTTGAACTCCTTAATTTTCTGCACGTGTCTATATCCTGTTTGCTTCAAAATGTACCTATCCTCTGGGGAATTTTGCCAGAACCCCCACCTGATTTTACCTAGATAAGTCCAAGCACTGATCTTGATTGTGTTGCATAACACATATGAATAATTCAGTGGCTGCAATACCTTCTCTTGTTGGGATTTTCCCAGGAAGTACAGTCGCTCAGAAATCCCCTTCTTGTCAATCAGTGCAACAAGTCAGCGCACCGCACTTCCTATTTCACTATCGTTGCTAGCATGCTTCAAGGCTCACCAAAGATCATTGGTGGGAGACAAGTGAGGACAATGTGTCTGATTGTCAGATACCAGTCAGTGTGTAATACTATTTGAGAAAATCTGTTTGTAATTAGTACACTGTATTTTTAAGTCAAAGTCACAGAAAATATGACCAGTAAACAAGCTGAGTCGCATTCGTTCAATGAAAGCCTTGAGCGAATGACACCTTCTGCAACAATTGCACAAAAATGAATCAGTACAGTATTGAATCAAAATGATATTGCCATTACTACTGGCTTACTGCTTTAGACAGATCCGCCCTAAAGGGAGCCGATTTCCCCATTGCAATAAAAATGCTGTCAAAATATATGTATTCATTACGTATTGATCTATATGGTATTTTAATGAAAGCACGTCATGGTCAACTTATTAAGACACCTTGAAAGTGTTTTAAAGTATGCAAAAGTATAATATGAGGCCTGATAATATCTTCCACTTGGCATGCCAAAAGTGATAAACTACAGCTCAGGAAATGCAACTGCCATTCCAAAACTAAACCGTCTGCTTGGTGGAATCGGGGCTCTAAATCTATCCTGAACCAAAGGAAGTAATTAATAACAGCTCATGCAAGTAGAAAAAAATATGCTTGTTGTGAATGCATCTTACAATGGCGAGAAAATAAATTCTGATTTCCACAGGAGTACCAAATCGATATCATCTTTGCCCAGACTTGGGTGGATACACGCCTACGTTATAACAGCAGCAACATGCGGATTCTCACTCTCAACAGGTACTCCATTATTGCCTGAGTCAACAATTTCACATGCTTTTTGGAAGCCTTCAGTCATGGTGCAAATTGGCTGATTGGCTTCAAACCTTGCCTAGAAGTCTGAGGTATCCTCTCTCTCTGTCTGCCAGTAACATGGTGGGCTTGATCTGGCTGCCCGACACCATCTTCAGGAATTCCAAGACTGCAGACTCTCACTGGATAACAACACCCAATCAGCTGCTCCGTATCCGAAACAATGGAAAAATTCTCTACACGCTGAGGTGAGAGCTGTGTGTGTGGGTTACAGTCTTAACCTTAGAATCTTTTGTCCTTGAAGTGTCATTTAAATTATGAATGTCCACGTCTGACTTAAAGGCCATTATTTGAATCAATATGTTGTGGATTTTAAAGGACAACTTGTGTAAATAGCAAACACAAGTGCGAATGACTGTTAGTTGAGGCGTGTTCTGCTCCATTTAATGAAGACAACAGTCAATCCAACATACATTCTCCTCAGACACTTTGTTCATAGTGTTTGCTTTCAAGCTGACAGATATTGCTAAGTGTGAGAGGCAGTGTTTGTCCAGACCACATGCCTTTTTTCTTTTGGTTCTGATTCCGCTCACACTTTGAGCCATTATTTGCTGACGCTCATCGCGAGCATGCATAGAGAATCACTGAAACGTCCAAGTTATTCTATTATTCTGGTTTAGGGTTGCTGTAACAGTCTTTTCCGGTTGATTTAAGGTGAGAGGTGAGACATTGCACCGCTGGACGTATCACCTGTCAACCATATTGATTGGGTCAATGACTGGAAATGAGCCTGCTTCTGCTATGTGAACTAGTACGCTAGCAATGCCCCAAGTCATATATTGTTAAATCAAAAGCTGCCTGATGGTGCCAATCAAAATTGACCATTCTAATTATTTTTTTTGTAAAGTTGTGTTTTTGATTCTGCTATTGCACTGGATCAAGTTATACCTAGATTATTCTACAAACATATTAGATTATATAGTTTACAGAGGATGGTTAATAGCATAGTGGGTGAAATGTCAACACTTTCCAGCTTCTTTCAGATGTTGGGAAAAAATATGCTAGCTGTTCACACCTCAGCTCCATATTTGGGCTTTCTGGCACATCAGTTATTGCAGAAAGTAAATCTGCAAGTTGGGAAGACAGCAATGTGCACTTACCACAGAGAAAAGCGGGATGCGGGCTGCTCGCTGTTCTGATTGAGGCACCACTTTGGTGCATATTTTACATGGCACAGAGCTGTCAGGCAACTCACATCATTACGTTGCGTGGCAATAAGTTCTTTTCAGGCAATTGACTGAAGAACAGGACGTGACTTGAGTGAGCGATGTGTCTTTCTACTTTTCTCTGTCTGTCTCTTTAGAATGACCATCAACGCTGAGTGTCAGTTGCAGCTCCATAATTTCCCAATGGACGAGCACTCGTGTCCTCTCGTCTTTTCCAGTTGTGAGTACTGACAGTCACAAGCCCACAGACACATGAGCTGACACTTATGTTTATAGGCGTCTGTAATTCCTAACCTTAATAGAATAGAAGTCAAGTCCGCAAAAATTTCATTGTAACAATATTGTCTCTGCAGCCCAACTAGTTGAAACACAGTGTTCTGGTTAATGGTCTGGTTAAAAATTTGTTTTGGGTTGACTTCCCCTTTAAGACAGGGAAAAGTTTGGGAAGGTAGCAGACAGTTCTGCCTCCCAGTGGCTTGCAACAGTCATAAGAGAGATCAAAAGATGCAGATGATGATTTTGCAAGCCAAAATGAGGAGAGCAGCTGCACTATCTCCAAATCCATAACCGACTAGTAATGTGCTTGATGCTGGAGTCTCCCTCGCACAACTGTTTATTTAGATGTGTGGTTTAGGATGTGGTTGCTCCCCGCTGAATCAAATATGATTAAATTAATTTCAGGTAACCATTTGAGGCAACACCAGCTGTGCTGTGTGTATCTGAATTCAAGCAGCAGGTGTTTCCATGCAAAAATGACAAATTAATATGAATTAAGAACCCTGACCTTGAACAAATCTACTGTAAAAGAAATCGGAAACATAGTTATTAATATCAAGGCATAAATTAAATGTTTGCAGTTCAAATGAATAGATGACTGACTCATTTTCCATTGGATTTTTTTTTCCAATCACTACCAGACTCTGTTTTATATCTTTCCTTCACAGAAAACTCATAACTGTGCTTAATACTGGATTTTTAAATCAGCGTGTGATCTCCCTTGTAATTAAAGAACAACGGAAATTGCATTTGGAGAAGCTGCTCGCTCTGTCACTTTTTTTTTCATAGACCAACAGAGCCTCTGTTTCTAGAGAAGTAACCATAAACACCTTGACACACGCATGCATACATGCTATATTGTTTTTTTTTGTTTTTTTGTTTTTTAACAATGATTACAAGTGATCGATGTGATGATTAGGTATATCTATACAGGTCCCCAAATCACAGACATGGCAGCGGTCACACTGAAGAGGTCCTCTTGTGTCAATTATATACTGCCCACATATACTCTCATTCGCTTTAGGTACTGTACAATATGACAACCAAGCGCACATTGATTGAGGGTCAGAAGCTAATTTGCCTGCAGGTAAGAGATCATGTGTCATTGTGTCACCTTTCAGTACTACTCCGCCTATCTTTTAGCAGCGGGGAATGGGATAATGAACATTTCCAACACAACTGTAGTCATTTCTTTCGGTGAAGCTGACATTTTATGTACTTTGCATGCCAGCAGGTCTACATATATTTCTTTATATATTTACAAGGTAGGCAGACAACTGCCCCTCCATCTGAAAACATTTTAGATTGTACGATGTGATGATTACGTATTTCGCAATTTGGGTCTTTAAATGAAGAGTGGCAAGCAGAGCTGCTGTGATTCGCAGCTGAATTTACTTTCACATGTGGATGGATAAATAGATGGATGACTATGGATGGTATAGATTGGTGGATTAGAGCAAAGGAAAACTATTTTTTTTTTTTTTTTTTTTTTACTAAAATGGTGCTGTAGTGGCGTCTTCAAGAGCTCTGACAGAGCTCTGTTGTTTTCTGTTTTTTTTTTTGGGGGTTTTTTTTGTCCTGAGTAGTTTTTTTTGTCAGGTGTGATTTTATTTTTATTTTTTTTTGGTGTAATGTGTGGACTGTTCCTGCATTTTGGCCGTGACATTCCCTCGATGGATCAATTTCTATGCATGATGGTAGCGCCTTCTCAGCAGCATGCGTGTGGTAGCACTGATTTTGATGGAAGGAATGTTTGCACTAATTGACTGTTGCCATTTGATGGCCATGGGGCTGCATTATTCACGTCCCTGTTTTGTTCGGGGGAATATGTTGGAAGGTCTGCAATGCTGTGGCTGAAAGGTGGCTGGTTGGAGCTGAGGATAAAGACATAGGAGCAACGCGGAGTGCCTCGAAATGATTTGAAATCGAAGCCAATCTACAATATGTGACAGGAGACCTGAACCATACTCTCTTAGTCTCTCTATTTGTCAATGGACAACAGATAATTGTTTATCTTGAAAACCTAGCGAAAGCAGATGCCTTTGATCCACTTTGAATCTCTCCTCCCCTCAAGGGAGGGATAGCTTTGTTTGTATTGTTGCCAATGTTTTATGTGCTATTTTCCATGGTAAAGATATTTTATGTTTTTGTAAAGTGCTTGGTTATGTCAAAAGCCTTTGTGAAAGCGCCATATAAATAAAGATGTATTGTATTGTATCTAATGGAAGGCCATTGTCTTAATGAGCGTACAACAAGGACTCACTCTCCTCTAGCTCATTATTGCTGTCATTCATTTCCCCACGTTACATCTCACTGACCCAAGCTCAGCCTTCCTGTCAGATGCAGATTTATTTTTATATATTTCTGTGGCGTGCATTAGGCGTGCCTCCGACTTGGAGCTTAAGTAGTTGGATTTTCCACACCAACTCAGGCTGGTGCAGTCCCAACTAAGTTGTTACATGAATTGGAGAGGTAAGGGTGGGTTTGAATTTTGGGTCGACGCTCCTGTTTGGTCTTTATATATTCCTTGCTTGTGCGAGTTTTCTCTCTTTGAACATCCTCTCACATCTCAAAAACATTCACATTTGGTTAATTAAGGTTTCTAAATTTTCTTTTGTGAGTGCAAATACTTGTTCAGCCTTATGTCGTCTGATTGACCAAACCAGGGAATACCCTGCCTCAACTCACTCTTGTACTTAAAGTGGTCAAGCGATACAAAAATTAATTGGATGTAGAAATGTAACACTGACTTCCTGATCATTTTAGTCATTGTTATTTTAAACGCATGTCATATGATCACACTAACGTTAACATCAGCTCTAGCATGAACACAAGTGGTGTCCTGGCTAGTCGAACATTATAATATTAGAACATTCAAGGCTATCTGGGCCACCGACTCTCTCTCTCTCTCTCTCTCTCTCTCTCTCTCTCTCTCTCTCTCTCTCTCTCTCTCTCTCTCTCTCTCTCTCTCTCTCCGGTGTCCTCCTTCCAGCAATCTAAAAGAGCATATGTGTTGTTTCTAGATGGCTACCCACGAGATGAAATTATATACAAGTGGCGAAGAAACTCAGTGGAGACATCGGACCAGAAATACTGGAGACTCTACCAGTTTGACTTCATGGGGCTCAGAAACACCACTGATGTACTGACCACGACTGCAGGTATAAAAGAAGCAAAAGCGTGCTGACCCCATTTCATACATCTGAACCTCATCTATGGCTTCATGGCAGTTGCTTTGCCCTATGTGATGGAGACTGGTGTCGTGGCTTCAAGCCTGAAAAGGAAAAAGGGATATTAATCACCAATAATAAAGATGAACCGTAAAGTTAAATTATTCAGTTCTTTTCACTTTGTGATGATGTTGTTACTGCTTATTGTTTGGGGGCGGCAGTTGTAATGTTGTCACTCCAATAGGTGCTACTAATTACACCCTCGACTAGCTTCACGTAGGCCGGTGCCCAATTCATTTGTAATGGTGGTTTTAAAAGCTGATTATGCTGAGCACTATAAATGAGGGGGATCGGGTCCACAACATGACAAGGTTATTGTAAACCCCTTTTTTGCTTGCTGATGAACCACACTGATCCTACTTTCACTTTCCAAGAGCTTCCTTTATGAATACTCTCTTTTGTCACCAGTGTCAACTGAAAAATCAGTAAATGAACAAGTAAGAGCATAAAGCGGAGTAATATTTAATCCAAATGCTTGATTCTGATTCCGTGGGATAAAAGAGTAAAAACATCGTATAGAAGTGCAACATATCACAAGTAGAGCCTGTGTAATTTGACAGGAGCACAGTATAAGTGTCAGGACATGTTGAATGGCCCCTTTAAAGGTTAACGTTAAATCACATCACGATAGAACTCAGACATTACGGCTTCTTAGATTTTTTTTCCTACGAAAAAGAAATAAACAATCCTTCTCTTTTTCATTTTGAAAAACAAAATGTAATAGTAAATATTCTTGGTGAAAACTACAGTTTGCACACAAACAGGCAACTCAGCCCCAATGTACACATGACCTCATTGGTGGGGGTAACTAAATGATGACAGATGAGCGCTGTCATCCTTACGGCTGCCTGGGCTCTCGCTGTATTTTTACAACACACTCACTCATTGTCCTTTGGAGATATAGTGATCCCTCGCCACTTCGTGCTTCACCTTTTGCGAATGCTGTACTTGGCGGGTTTATAAGTGACAGGAGAACAGCGTTTAATACACGCTAAGAGGTAAGTTTGTTAAAAAAGAAAGATTTAGACTAAATGCATACTGCAGCTCAATTCAGATTATTTTGCCCATATGTGACCAGTCAGATTTTTTTTGACAATCTGAACGGCTCAACAGAGCGAAAAGAAGGAAGATTGACTTTTGATAGGCCGTGGATCTGAAAATTTTTATTCAATAACTTCCGGCTTGAACACGAAGCATTAAGTAGACATTTGTATTCATAGTAGTAATTCAGTGACATAGACGTTTTTTTTTTTTTTTAATTTGGCACGGCAATGCATGAAATGGATTGAAAATCCTCACCTCATTCCCCCAAAATCTGTATTTCCACCTCACCAATTCACCAATTGCTCCTCTGTGGCTATGAAATATCTGAGAGATACGCCTGTGGCGCCTGCTCAATGGACCACATTTAGTACTTCCACAAACACTACGTTGCACGTGACGTCTCTTTCTTCTGTGCATGCGGTCACCTTAGGGGTGCATATGTTCACACATCAGAAAAACTGAAGTTACAATTAACATGGAATGTGAACACTTACACACACACCAAAAAAAAAAAAAAAAAATTCGATCACACTAAAAAATGACAAATTAGGCATTAAGACATGTGGTGTGAACGTAGCCTTAGACTTCACCTCACATAAATATACATTTTTGAATAAAATATCTAATACAGGCCAACTTTCTTTACTTGTCACAATTAACTATTAATGTGGTAAAGCTGCAACATTTATAAAGTACATTGTTCATAAATATAACAAATCTGGAGACCTCCTGCAGTCTCAGACTCTGGTGGGACTTTCTCTTTTAAGCTTAAATGCATACTGTACTGGAATCCATGTTTTTTTAACTTACTGTTGACAGCAGACCTTGTTGTTTTCAGCTAACACAACCTCATAATAATGACTATATTTCTAGCTTGAAAATGCAAATTTCCCTCAGTTTATGAAGTCTGGTATGGACACGTGATGATTCGTGAAAACATGACACGACACATTCGTGACATCACTACCTCACATAAAAATTTGATTTTTTTTTTTTTTTTTTAATCAATTCTTTCTCAAAGCTTCAGTTAATTGCAACTGCAGTTGATGGTGAAAGATGCTGCTCTTTGAGATATACTCTACTAATTTCACATTCAAGTAGAAGTAATTATCTTCTGCATAGTAACTAGTCTTATTAGTTGACTGGCAAAGTAACTCGTTAGATTTGTCATTAACTGAAAACGTGCACCTTTTACAGTAACACATATGTTACTTAACTTATATTGTGTTTCTTTTTATTTTTTTCGTCCTGTTCCATTTCACATCTTGCTCTTTGTTCCTTCTCCTGTTGGGTTTAGTGAGTAGAGTGGCGAGAGTCACTGCCCTTTAAGTCCAGCATGTTGACAAAGCTTCAGGATGTTGCAGTTTGGATGACAAATAAATAGTCTTGTGCATTAGGATGAAACAAAATTTATAGTTAGAAAAGTAATCTTAGTTGTTTCATATTACCTTGAGACATAAATCTTTCATTCCGGAATACTTCAGGCAGTTTAAAACTTCAAGGTGCTTAAGCTTTCATCAACTGACAGATAAAAATAAAGGCAGTTTAGGGGTGGTGTTTACCAGGTAGTAACTCATCCCAAGTCCCCAACTAACATTGCATTACTTTTAGAACTTGGGGCAGCACACCTGAAATACTGCTCAAGGCAAGGCTTGCAGCAGACAATTGTCACAGTGGACTGAAGTGATCCAGACCCAAGGAAAAGTAAATTATAAAAGAAGTTTTGTCATGGGACACGTGACATGATTCCTTCCTGTGACTAGCTCCAAATTAGCTTTTAGATCATTCAGAAGCTTTAAAATGGCATTGCTGAACATATGTCGTAACTTTATGTTGGAGAAGACCCCGGACGCCTCTCATCATGCCTACACCTACGTACTTGTATGGTGGGTCCCATTCAGAGGAACTATTTAAAGACTCAAAATCAGCCCTTTGATAAATCACATTGCGCCAGCTAAATCAATCAAAATTAACTGCAGAAATGTTTGGTGGATGCAATCTTGGGTGTGCCTGTTTAGTTGACCAACTTTTCGACTCTTTTATGTAAACAATGACTGTGCTTGTTTTTGTACATGCTGGTAAAACTCCAAACTGTTTGTAGCAGACAGTCCTATCTTGTGCAAATGAGCCCCCCGCTCCATCTGTATTGTAACATCAATCAGAACTACGACTTTTCATTACCATGACGAAGAGGGGTGGAGCTGAGTCAGGAAAAAAAAAATGCAAAATGTCCCATTGATACTGTCACTTTAATCATCTAGTATACATTGTCATGATGTGGTTTATCACAACTATAGACATCATTTTCAAGTGACAAATGTCTTCTAATTTCCTTCCAACAGGAGACTATGTGTTGATGACAGTATACTTTGACCTCAGCAGAAGGATGGGCTACTTCACCATTCAGACTTACATCCCGTGTATCCTGACTGTGGTCCTGTCCTGGGTCTCCTTCTGGATCAAGAGTGATGCCACACCGGCGAGGACAGCCTTGGGTAAGCTGCACATTTGGTGCAACTGGGCATTATGAATAACATTTTTTGTTTTTAAAACTTGCTACCCATCAGTGACACTTGCTTTTCCACAAGCATTAATAATTTCTTTTACTTGCATGATTAAGTGTCCTGCATGTTGACACTTTGTTTGTTGCTGTCTTTTGGATGATGAGTTCTGCCTGGAAGTCTTATTGTGGTAAGTGACTTCATTATGCCTGCATGTTTGTGCATATCCACAATATGTTCACAAATACCAAAGGGATAACACAAGTTGTATTCTAACAAGTCACTGAAAAAAGATGAACACTACAATTACAAATCCAGACCATTATATTGTGAATCTGTGTATATTATAAATACTGTATTCCTTCAATAAATCAATATTGGTGAGGAGGGATTAACGGATATATGAGCATATAAAATGTAAAAGTCAAGTACGAAAAATCGTTAGTCATTGCACTCCAAATACACCAAAAAATGTCAAACTGAATCAAGTAATCTTGATGCCACGTGCTTCAGTTATCATAATTAGATTTACTGTGGCGCATTTTCCATTTCATTTAATCAATTAGATTGATGGCATGTGCAGTAATCATACCGGTAAGTGTAAAGTTCTTGGAACCAGAGTAATCATTTGGCAAAAAATCTTTAGTCCACTGAGTTCCCAGTGGCCCTAATCAAGCGCTGTCACAGAAATTCTGTTAAAACTTCCCTACAACAATAAAGACAGTATTAAGAGATTAAAAGAAAAAAAATCACGTCATGCACTGTCTGCTGTTAGCGCATTCCATGAGGCATCCCTGTTATGATTGTTTTTTTCTTTTCACCTCAAACTGTAGTGTCATAATACAAAACGTTTTGTGTTTTGCTGAGCTACTACCGCCCATAACGCAAGGCAAGATGGCAAATCACTTGAGCTATAAACGTCAAAATGTTGACCTTTGTGTGCCTGCCTCTCAGGCCCCCCACACGCGGGTATTTCTAAATGAATTTTTGATGAGTTTTGACCTGTCGGTAAGCAAACATTCCTTTTGTGAGGACGCCGTGTTTCAGTGGTAGACTTGTTTACCAACTCAGATGTTGATGGATTGATTCACAGCCATTGCGCCCATGTCTACATGTGTGTCTGAATAAAACCCTAAACCCCGGGTTTCTCCTGATGGTATGTTGTCAATGGAAAAAAATGAAGAACCAAAGTGAAGCGCTTTGAGTAGAAAAGCACAATATTTATATAATTTATTTTTAAAAATATTTTATAATTTACCATTTACAAAATAAAAACTAAAAAAAAAATTTAAAAAAAGCTTTGAGAAAGTCAGACCTAACTGTGTTTCCTTTATTTGTGGACATTTTTATTTACTTAAAAATGTACGAAAATGTCATAAGGTGTTTAAACCTTATGCGTGGCGGACATTTTGTGCTGCAAATGTACTACCTGGGTATGCGTGAACATAATAGCTTCAGTCAACCCGTCTTTCAGGCGCATTGAAAGGCAGCAAATGCTCCCAGCGTACAGGCGGTGTTGTGATACATGGCCACTTTCTGAGAAAGGCTTGTGATCACTTCCAGCGAACACAACAAACAGGCAGCACCAGGAAGCGAGTGTCCCACCCCTGATAAACACCCCCATTCAACTCAGCGACACAAAGTCATTTACCCTGCCTTCTCTGGTTCACCGCCTCCATTTTCAAGTGATGTCTGAGAGCTGATCTCGAGGCCAGAGGGCAAGAAGAGGGGAGATAAGAGGAAGAAAAGGCAGACATAAAACAAGGATGCCAAACAAAGTGGGACCCAAAGTGTCAGTAAGAAGGAGGAGGCCAACACTCAAATGAGGAAGGCAATGCTACAAAATCCCATCCTGAGCAGCAGCGCTTAAAATGGTAGTGCCGCCAGGTGGCATTTGCAAAGAGCTGTCACTCAGCCACTCCTCATCCAGGCAGGACATTTGGGGAGCAGCAGGTTGGGAGTAGGAGAGGCGAGCTGGGGTTGATTCTTGTTAGAGCTCAATCTGTGCAGCTCAGATGGAGTTTAGAGGTATAGGGCCTATGATGGGAAATCACACAGCTCGTGACTCTAGTAAAAATGAGGAAATTAAGGAACTGTAGAGTTAAATGAAATAGTCCAAGAACTACAACTAGTTTCGCTACTGTGAGACATAAACACATATTGATGTTTAAGGTGCCATGCAATATGTATCGTATATTTTAAAATATGTCTCTTATCTTTGATATCCTTTCTGGTTTATCCTGTCTAATTTAGATAGATTTGACATGATCTGGGTTGGCAATGAGCAGGAGGCAGTTTTTCAAGCTATTGTTGTTGGTCTGAAACAACGGTCTTATATTCACTATGTAAATAAGCTGTGCTCCAATTGAGTCTCTGTTGTCCTTAATTTAATTTGCTAGCGTACGTGCTACAAATACATTTGTGAGTTTTAAATCACGCAGCCACACACAATGTAGGCTACACACACATTGCTCTCAGCTGTGCACGGGAACTGTGACTGACAATTGCGCCGACAGCCTGGTCCCCCTGGGGAAAAAAAATTCCCACCTCCATGGTGATGCCCAGCGACCTTGCGGCCATTAAGCAAGCATTTTGATTGGCTGACCACTGCAATGTGAGCGGGATTGTTCTCCTGCTGATTCTCGATGTACTGGATGCATTCATTGAAAACATAAATAATATCGGTACACCCCCATGGTGACGAACCCACCAGAAGAAAGTGATACTGTTCAGATGATACGGTGCAGATGTAGAGGAAAAAAGGCTCAACATTTAAAAAAGCATTGATCGATAAAATTAAATCTGACACAAGATAAAGTTCCAGCACAGCTTTCATCAGATAATCTATCTAAGGTTTCCCAAGAAGGGCCATCATTCACACAAATGCTTTTCAGAGGCAACATGTCAAAAAAAAGCTGACAGCGCTCCTCTAGGGAAGAGATGGCAGAGATAAACGTTGGCGGTATCGGCCCTTCAAACTGGACTGCAAGTTTTTTTTTTTTTTTTTCAAACACAGGTGATCACGTGTTTCACAGCAAAAAAAAACAACCTACTTTTCTAGAGTCAACAAATGAATGTATAGCCCAGTAAACTGCCTTAAAGAAGTGAATGATCATGGCAGGGTCAGTGGAAATAATGCCAGACTGAATGCATAGCAGATGTGGCTTTAAATCACCTTTAATCAGATTAAACTACGCTTGCCAAAACTGCCCAGTTGCATGTTATAAACACCATTAGCGAAAACGAGGCCAGCAATGAGGAGCAGCATTTTATGTGTGTGAAATTGTCAGTATTTTTAAGAAGAGTTTCTATGTAGAACACAAAAATGGAGTGAAATTGAAGTGAATTGAGCAGTGATATCCTCTATGTTTGAAATGTGAAAAAACAGAGGAAATAAATCGGTTCCAAAGTCAAACTGTTGTGATCATGACATCAGTGTTTTTTATATCTGATGACATGATTTGAAGACAACACCTTGTGTTTGACCTGACCTATTTTTCACTTAAACTAATTCTTCACTGGCAATGACAGCACTAAAATGAACACAGAAGTCTTAAGTCTACCATTTCAAAGAAAAATACAACCAATCAAGTTGGGAGATAACGATATAAAACTCTCTAGCAAAGATTGCAAGCAAATGTTTTGTAACCGGTGCTCCACTGCCATTTGTGGGAGATGGAAACAAAGCCCTGCCACAAAAACAGCAAAAATCAGCTTGCAATCGACATCTACTCCAAAAAGGCTTAGAGTTGCCTATACTTGCCATAGGATTGTGGCAACTACCTTTATATACGTATAAATTAAATTCCTCCACTCCATTCAACATAGCTCCCTGGCACCAAGATGCGACAAGTGGGTGCCAAAATAATTTATTGATTTAGCCCGAGTACAACAGAAATGGCAATATAAGATTCTTTAAGTCAATAATGTATAATTGCTTTTTAAAAAAAATGATTTGAGAATACTAAACCATGAATATGCAGTGATTTAGTGTAAATTAAAGTTACTACCATTTCTCTTAGATTGATCTGTTAATACTTTTGCTATCTTGGTGTTTTGCTACAACTGATTATTTAAAAACTGTATCAGATTCATTTATAAGTACTTGGAAATAACAGCTGAAACATTCTCTTGTCTCATATTCATCTCAAGGTGTCAAACTGTTAAATATTTTTAGTCTGGAGAAAAAGAAAAAAAAAAAAAGGAATTTGCCTCACTGTTCCAATACTTCCGGAGTGATGTGTGTGTTCTGTCACTCCGTTGCCTATTTTGTCACACCACACGTTCTTTTCGGTAGTCAATAGACAAGGTATCACCTTTGTTGCCATGGCATCACTGAGAGACAAGTTCCAAAGAGTGAATGAACCTGTGAAAATAAGATTAGTGGATTTAATTTGATGGCCAGAAGCAACATCGTGCCAAACACCCCTCGCATGCACTTAGATTTGAGGAAGAGTTCTTCATTTACCTTAAATGTAATGAGCGAGGGGAGAAAATCTAAGACGATCACTCGACCAGTCGGTAGCTCAAAATAGAAGGGAGCAACTCGTCTCTATGGAAACGCTGGGTGAAAACAGCACCATGAAAGACATGTAGAGACGGAGATGAGAATGAAAAAGGCTGAGGAAAGAAGAGAAAAGATGAGAATGAAAAGCCAGAGACGGTGATTTGTGCATGTATGACTATGTGCAACACTGCCATTTTCCTGCCTTTCGTTTGCACCATTCATTGACAGAATTTATTTTACTTAAGGTCTCACAGAGCCCTTTTTAGCAATCTTTCTAATAACGGCAGGATTCATTAAAAAAGAAAAAATCATGAAAACACTTCAAAGCTGTCCTTCCATGCCAGCAATATCGATGTTGTGATGACAGGATTATTGTAAATGTGTACTAAAGTGAACACTTTAAAAGTGCACAAATGTATTTAACTTGAGAAACCTTGCAAATAATCTCCTCAGGGCTGATAGCAGCAGCACAATGACGTTGTTTGATCTCAGTTAATAAGTGCTCTGATTTAGTGTGTCTTTGAATGCCTTAACGGTTGTGTGATTTGGAAACTAGTCCAAATATTGGGGACTGGGGGTTAATATCCTTCAAAAGTGTAATTAATTGTACAACTACTGTGATCACAACCTGAAGTCACAAAGCTTTCGTGTTAGCATCCCTCACCCATGCTTTGACCTTTTCAGGCATCACCACGGTGCTGACCATGACCACATTGAGCACAGTGGCCCGCAATTCCCTGCCTCGAGTCTCCTATGTGACGGCAATGGACCTGTTTGTCACTGTCTGCTTCCTGTTCGTCTTTGCTGCCATGATCGAGTACGCCATGCTCAACTACTGCTCTGGTCCGCGCAGACCTCCAGCAAAAATGCAAAAACTGGTAAGCCACTTACGTCTTCATTCCGGTCAGACGCCACGGTTCGTCTTTAGGTTCATAATGTATTCAAAACAACAAATCCACTTTGGAAATATAGTGTGAGCCATTTAATGAAGACCAACGATGCTCCAAGGAGTTCTGACTTCACTAGTGGAGCCTGCGCTGAGGAATTGGACCCATCTGTCTGATCAAAAGGGGTCAAGTGCTTTATTATGTATTCATGTTCATTTGATCAAACATTCCAGATGTGACTGTGATTCATTGAGTCACAAAAATCACATTGGTGTGAAACATCGCCACTCAGAAACTCTATTGAGTGCTGACTGAGGCTGTCTCTTTGTACGTATATAAAGTGCACCATGCTAGCGAGCTCACCATGTCTTCAAAGGTGCATGTCATTATGAGCAAAAGTGTGCCACTTGAGAACCTTTCTTGCCGTCACCCAACGAGCGCTAGAAGCTCAATGCGTGGGAGTTCTCAAGGCTGCTGCACCTGTCACCATTGATTCAGTGGCAGCAGCACACGTCTACTTGTCAAGCTGCTGTTGCCATTTGGTCGGGGGTGTCGAAGCTCACGGCTAATAACGACTTTTGTTTTCGACTGAGCAAGTCACACAAAGTTGAGCTTGAGCAACATATTTGAGAAACCTGTAGCTCTCTGCTGTACTGCCTCTGTGTGTGCGTTTTGGTTGTTGCGTTACGGGGTGGGGCCTTTTCATCACTCCATGTGAAAGAATGTGTTTGCTGTTATTATTATTGCTGCAAAGCCCATGTCAGGGCTCCTTTAATTGTTTCTGTGACTTCCAAATAATTGAGACAGGAGTTAATTAGTGTACAAGGAGAAATGTAACCATGTGGAGCACCAACGAGAGAGTCAGTTACAAGTACCTGTTGACAGTGGTCAGAAATTAAATTTCTGGCAATATGTCTAAGACCTCCATATAGCCCTATTTCAATGAGTCGCAGCAACAGCAGCAGCGTGTGAATCTGCATGCTGTTGAAAGCAGATGTAAAATCAATAAAACAGCCCAGAAGATGCTTAGTCAAGGTGTTGAACAGAGTGACAGTAGCATCATCAGTTCCCCTCTGACTTTTATAGGGAAACTAGCGATGATCTAAGCAGTTAGTAACAGATGCTGTAATTCGTCTACTGATGACTCTCACAAAGCATTTCCCCAGAATGGATGTAATTGCAATGGGTCTCCAATCTTTTACTTCAGTTGCTCCAGGCTTTTTTGGAAAAAGAAGTGAATAATTGACTTTTTCCACATACCTGAAATTCTTAAAGTACTGAAATAGCTTCGAGACAATACCTTTGAGTTCATGAACATTTTCTTTCAATACTCTCCCTCTCAGGTCATCGGGCCAAGGTGAAGAGTTGAGCTTATTGTTTCTAAGGTTCATCGAGTCTGATAGGAACATACTCAGGAATGGACCTGCACACATCATCACGCTCACAATATCCACTAAAAAAGACATTTAACTCAATGGCAAGGAATGGAGACGTCGTGCGCTTTGTCGTTGTTTCCCTGCCCGTCGTCACATTTAAACCTTTACAAGCTTGCTTGGCATTTCCTGAAAAATATTGATACTAAACTTTATCTTTTAATCATTTTTTATTTCCTCTCCTCTGATTTGATCATAATTCACATCTTTTTTCCCCCCTAACAAACTCAGCATTGACATTTTTAAAAACACAATTTTCCTCACGGATGCATTCCTTCATCTCACTCAACATCCATAAATTGTTATTAGGGAATATTGTAACTGTTTTTGTTTATGTGATTTTACTTTCATTCAACAATAAATAGGATTTTAGGGTGTCAATTATTTCATGAGGGGTGTCACATGAGTTCAGAAACAGCCAGTCAATAGTTTGGAACTCGCATCATGTTTCCTCCCTTCCGTCTTCGGTCCAGGTCACTCTGTCCTTGGTCACTGTCTCTTCCCATCTCAGCATGGAGCTGTCGCATGGAAGTAGGTGGATGACATTATTGTCAGATTTCCCCAGAGCAGGCTTGCAGGTGGATTAATAGGCGTCTGGTATGTTGCCATCACACTTCTCTGGGGTGCGTGCCAGGCGGGTTGGACAGTCCACATATTGGTCTAGTGTACGCAGGTGATCGGACACATTAATTATTGGTTTGTGATTGTCCATGCAAAAATAATGAAACACAGGTAATTATTGTGTGAATGTTGGGAGTATAGTCTGGACAGAAAAGAATGTGGAGGCAGTCATGCAATTCCAAATCCATAAAGCACATGCAGGATTCTGGTAGGTTACGGTGGCGCTTCCAATATTGAACAAAGTCTAATCATTTATTGAATTGAGTTATTTATTTCTTCTGTCTTCATTTCAAGCGTCTGTTGGCTGATCAGCTTCCTTTCGATTGAGCAAATTCTAGCTTTGCTATGCGTTGCCAATGCAAATATTATTTGCCCATCACATTGAGAAATCCAAGTGCCGGCGTTGAGTCTTCCTCCCCCTCCCCACCACACGCACACACACACACACGCACACACGCACACGCACACACACACGCACACATGCACACGCACACACACCACACACACAGATGAAATTGGTTTCCTTTTCTTTAAATCAATCAGATTCTAAATTCCACACCCTGCTCTTTCATATTCGAATCCTTAGAGAGACATCAACATTTTTCCATCCTCTGATTGGTTCAGCTATGTTTATCCCTCTGATTGGGTGGGCTTAAAACTTGCACCCGAGACTGACTTTCAGGAGGACGATGTCAGACATGATTAAAAATTCATTTTTAAGGCACAACATTTCAAGGGAAAAACTGCACATTATGAAGCTTTATATTTTTGACTGGACCAATTAGCTTACAGGGACAGACAGGCAGACTGCTGCATCTGTATAAGCATCTATGTTGAGTGCAATGTATTATATTTAAAGTTTTGATCAATGTTGCTTGTGAAATGCTGTATTGTAGTGTAGCGTTTATTGTGTTGCTTGCTTTAGTGAAAATGGTATTAATGCTCCAATACGTTAAATATCTCTTCTGAAAATAAATTACCGGTCAGATTAATATTGAACCCAGTGCCCAATTGTTGCTTGGCAGGGATAATATACGTACCTCCTTCCCTGGAACTTTTTCTCAGTGATTGCAGGTTGATTAGTAGTAATAGAGATGACGAGTGGGTACTGTGTAATGTAATGAGTGGAGCCGGCCACCTGTTGCTCAATAAAGTTGACTGAATAAACTATTTTTTTTAATCTCACACACAATTACATAGTAGTGTTTTTGTATGTTTGTATTTGAGAGGTGTGTTTGGTGTCGTTACTATGTTGGAATACTGCCTTGCTCTGCTTTCATGTGTCACAGTACCTGCTGGCATTCATGGTGCCCCCCAATGAACTGTACGGCCCCAGTGCCGCCAGCACGATCATGACTCCCCCAACATCATATTTGATTGAAAAGCAACAAACACTTGTCTGTATTGCTTACTTGGCAGCCATCACACACACACAATAGACACCATCAGAACCAAATGAGTTTACCTGGCTCTCATCAGACCACAGGACATTTCAGTAATCCATGTCCTCATCTGCTTGTCTTCAGCTTTGCTTACAGGTTTTCTAGTGCATCATGTTTTGAAGAGATTTCCTTCTTGGTCCAGACCAATTTATAGCGTCTGACCTACCCCTTCAATTTGTGTACCAATGCTGGCAGAGGAGTCACCTTCCACGGTTCCACCATACACCAAATATATTTCAGTTTATCCTCACAGGTCAAAGCATGTAATCAGTCTATTAGAGGCTCGTATTTCGAAAAAGCACTGTATTTATTACTGGTTTACTGTATATATCAGGAGACTAGCATGAAATTGGCAGATATGTACCGAGTCCCATGCATACAGTAGGTGTGGGTATATGCGTGCATGCGCGCTACTGCTTTTGCAATTTGCCATGTACAGTGGCAACACAATCCTTAGATTCCTGAAAAAAATCTCCATATTTTTCTCTCCTTCTGCAGACATATTCGTCCTTCAGCACGGGTCGACTCCCTCGTCGACACATGATGCCCACGGGCAATGCTCTCTTCTGGCAGGACTATGACGATGACTGCCTGGACCAGTGCCTGGATGGGAAAGACTGCAAGAGTTTTTTCTGCTGCTATGAAGAATGTAAAGAAGGCGGCTGGAAGAAAGGACGCATCCACGTCAACATCAGTGAACTGGATTCCTACTCTCGGGTATTCTTCCCGACTTCTTTCTTGCTCTTCAACATTGTTTACTGGGTCAGCTACCTCTACCTCTAGTCACACTCCTGACATAGAGCATTGGAGCGTCTGGATTTGTCATGTCGCCTCTGAAATTGAGGATAGTTTCTTTTCAGAATCGAGGGGAAGGAGGGACATGAGTAGGAATGGACTAAGTAGACCACAGACATCTGGGTGGCGATGCAGTATTTTGACCCACCAGGTGGCAGAGCACCCATAGTGCCTTCTCTAGTAAGGGTGCACAAGGTCACCGCAGCATTGCCGTTTTTATTAGCTCATACATCACGCCGCCGCATGCCGTTTTTTTTTTTTTCTCTATGGTTCTGACTACAGGAAATGGTAGGACGCTCACCATGCATTTTGTGATACTTTACAAATATAGTAGTGCTCAATAGTAACAAAATGTTCCTAGAATTATTGGTATTTGTTCCCAAAGACACCTATCAAACAATGCAGTTTACATTAAAGGGATGCACAAAAGCTGCAAAACTACAAAGGGATCTTGAACGAAACTGGTATGTTTTGTAGTAGTGCAAGTGGTAGTAGTCGTAGTAGTGAGGTCCACCCATTCAGTTCCACTTGGTCAAACTGTTTGTCCCCTAATATAAAATAAAGGGAATTTCTAATGGCCTGCCATTTTCGGGACCCTAAGATGCCTCTCGTGCCCGTCCAGCAACAACCGAGGTGCCGTAAAATACCTACATATGTAGGTCAAGAAAGAGAGAGAAGTGCTGAAAAATGGATGAGGCTGAATTGTTGGGGATGGAGTTGTTCAAACAGTCACCACAATGTATAATGGATAACACGTGTGGAGACATACATACAGTATGGACACACATGAAAGCCAGTCTTAACTTTAATGTTGTGTTTTGGCTTGGTAGAACACATACACACACCAGCTTCACTCAGTGTGTGCGTGGGTGTTTGTGTGTGCGTGTGTGTGTGTGTGTGATGAGAGAAATGAGTTACTGTATGTGTCTAATGTTTCCTTTTTCATAAAAATTGAATATAAGTAGGCTGCTAGTGAGTTCCAGTTTGTGAATTTACTACATATTGATCAGGCCTCTGAACAAGTTTGTGTCCAATTCAGAGGTGTTGACTTTTTGTGCTGACCTTTGACCACAAAGCCCCGCCCAACCCCCCCACCCACACACTGCTGGTATTTCTACTACACTTTATAAGTGTTAGGCCATCTAGATAATCTAATATAACAAAATGACTATTTTTATCTTTATCAGTATTTACAAAGATGCTTTGAAATCTGAGTACTGAGCTTTGGTCAGCATTAGCAACCCCCTCGCACATATTAAAAACTTAGACGACATTGCAAATATTACAATAAATGTATTCTCATTTCAACCTCTAACTTTAAGCTACAGTTATATCGCTCACATCGTTTGGGGGGGGGAAAGGCCAAGCTGATCATGGATCAGTACTCCCAGAGAAAATCTTATGTCTTTTAACTGGACAAGTATGTTTTTCTAGTGTGTGGTACATTGCTTGTATGAATAAATAATGTTTTGGTCAACTATTACTGTGAAGTGTCTTTGTGGGGAAAAAAAACATTTCACTTCATAACCAAAACTGACAGAGGCAATCTGCTCTTAGACAGCTGATAAGTTTAGTAGAAACTGAAATATTGCAAGGATTTGGACACAGTTTAACAGGAATGGAAATACTTGTAAGGATTTGGACATTACATCGATCCATATAGTTTGCCATTCTTCTTATTGATATAATTCTCAAACAGGGTTGATCCTTCCGGTTATTTTTTTGAATGTTATACACTAGCATGCCAAAATTCGCTGAAAGTTAAAATGTTTTGGTGGTGTCATTTTGAAATAGATAAATAAATGCATACATCCCAATATATTTACAACCCTTCAAAATTGTAATTTCACAATGTTCCAGTGTTTAAGTTGCAGTTGACTTTTGGGCTCAGCCTGAAAGTTTTTCATGTTCTTGTGGATACTGAGAAAGCTTGTGTGAAACGCTGATTCCAAAGTATAAAATGTGATCCTTGTCAAAACTGGAGCAAAGACTTATTTACATATTCCAAATGTGTCAGGGCTCAACCTGACTGACTGTGGCGATGAAAGTAAGCAAATGGAAATTAAGATGAGTGAGACTGCAATAGATACTATTATGGAAAGTACGAAAACGTTTGTGTAGGCGAAATGCAAGTTTTAACATTCAGTTTTCACACTACAGGTATGTAAAAAAAAGGCAGTTCATATGAATCATTTATTTTATTACTTGGGCTCAATCCCAATATCACTCCTTATATCTTGCCTTCCTCTGTCTAGTGTATATTTTCCGGCATTGTGCTTCTTTTCACTGTTGTCCTTCCACTGATGAATGGATGGATAGATTCTATTCGACTGCTACCTTCAAAATGATTGATTGGCTGCTTCCCCAAAAAAGGCAACCACACAGCATCACCCCATCCTTCCTGTTGATTGCCAACATTGTGACTTTGCCCATCTGGTCGGCTTTGTTTGTCAGTCGTATATATATATTACTAACATGAGGAAAGAGGAAACAAAAATAATTATATGATATGTGCATGTGAAAAAATATCACTCCAACTGGAAAATCGCTTCCCTTATATATATATATATATATATATATATATATATATATATATATATATATATATAGAAGTGGCGGCATTCTGTCAACACAGCAGGCTGTTTAGAAACTTTATAGCCTCTTTTTTGGAGACAAATGATATATTTAGGCCTCATACCTGATTTCTGAAGCCACTCCGGATGAATTTGTTTCTAAATGCACACTGCCTTTCTCTGTCTCTTTGTGTTTTTGTCACCGGCGTGTGCCACAAACATACGCTGGTTTTCTGCGTAGTCTCTGCACTGCAGCTAATCTGTCTGAGCCAGACACCCCGCAGACTGTATTTATATCCCAATCAGATCGCTATTCAGCTTTCTCCTCTTTCCACTGTTTCTGCTCTTGTTTCCGCGGGAGTGCGACATAAATCACATTGTATCCGCATTGTAGAGCAAGTAAGCAGGTGATGAATCTCCAAAGAAGTGATTTTTCAAACAGAAAAGCTTGTGAGTACCTTCACCTGACTGCTGAACTAAATTATCTATTTAATAGCTTAAAAAACAACCAGTGTTGCAAATTTGACTTTTTTTTTTTTTTTGGATGTTTTGAACATTTTCAAGGAAAAACTGAAATATGGCACCAAGACCAAGCTGTGCACATCTTTTTGTTGTGTTCTGTGTCCTGGCCTGGGTGGATTTTTTTTTTTTTCCAATCAAAGAGCGATCTTATTTCATATTGCCACAAGCAAATCAATTTTTCATTTCTTTTGGATTATTTCAACAAGTTCGCCCTTCGTCTTTGGCTTTGATGTTTCTTCTTATGGAAAATATTGTACGTGTGGCTGAAGTACACTGTCCAGTTTTAGTTTTATTTAGGTCTGAATCTAATTTGTGTGTTTGGATGATACGAGGAAGTCAGAGTACCCGAAGAAAAGCATGGGGCAGGCAAACCTACGTAAGGCTAACCACTGAAAGGCAATGAAGGCGACTATACTGTATGTGCTCCTAGCATGCTAGTCAGACGTTTAACCTTTAAAACACATATGCCCTTCAGACCACTTGTTGTTCAAAGCCAAGTTGCACGCACAATCATAGGTCACATGAATTATGCATATGGAGTTAAATGGAAATTGGGACATTTGTTGTTCTAGGCATTTTTTTTCCCTGATTGAAGTCAGTGAGGCGTAGGAGTGGTGAATTTCTCACAGCTGGAGTCTCACATCCGAGCTATGAGTTGAACATGGCTTGTCCCCCACTAAA
Source organism: Syngnathus scovelli (assembly GCF_024217435.2). Taxonomy (NCBI): domain Eukaryota; kingdom Metazoa; phylum Chordata; class Actinopteri; order Syngnathiformes; family Syngnathidae; genus Syngnathus; species Syngnathus scovelli. The sequence continues at coordinate 6,084,099 of NC_090848.1, forward strand.
ATTCACCCTCACCAAGGGGTTCAACACTTGTACCCTCTTGCACAACCTACAGAATGTTTCATTTTCCGTTTTATCAATAAGTGTCAGAAAAATATGAAGCATTCTCACAGTCTAATCTCTTAGTTGGACTAATCAGATTTGAATTCCACTATTGCAGGGGTGGCCAACCAGTCAGAGACTGAGCCTTATTTTTTACTGTGTTGCCGCAAGGAGCCACATCATACACATGAGCACACATGAACTACCAAATACCATATTGAACTCAAGTGAAGCGAACACGCACAAAAAAAAAAAAAATGTTGATATGACTGTAAAGGAGCCACATGAAAACAGCCAAGGAGCCGCATGCAGCTCGCGAGCCGCGGGTTGGTCACCCCTGCGCTATTTTAACGTATTTGACTAACCTAAGCCGTTCAGTACATACATGCTGTACACAGGGTTTCATCACGTACTGTAAAATACATGCATTCCTATCACATTCCATTCTCATTACTGCTTCTTGCAAGGAAGCTGAAGTGGCTTGTGTTGGCTTTATGCACAACATCCCATCATGTCAAATTTGATAATGAATCTACCAGAAATGTGACTTACAAGAATTGTCTTACAGTATAATTGAAGAGACTGCACATACCTCCCCTATTTGCTGGAATGTGTTGGGTATACTTAATTTGTCTCCATTTGGTACCCCAGCATTAAAGAGGAAACGATGGGAAGTTGACAACAGGCATTTCCATAATTGGATTTGGTTTAGGCTGGTGTCTCCGGCATGTGTTGGTGACCGTTTTTTGTATGGCACCTCCTGACACCCAAGCTTACAGCTCGGTTGTGAATGTCTGACAAATTGTTACTCAGCCATACCTGTTCTTGTGCACTGGGGGTGTAAGGCCATCAGCCACTATTGGCAATAATACGCATTTGCGTCAAGTCCATGTTATATGTCTTTGCCATGACAACTCAGTAATAAGATAAATAAAAACGAATTGCATTAAAGCTTATGAACGTGAATTCACACACCCATCCATCCATTTTCTACCACATGTTAGGGTCACTGTTAAGATGGAGCTTACAATCCTAATTGGTTGCTTGTCAATCAAGACATGTACACAAGCAACCATTTGCATTTTCATAAATTGGTTATGAGGATTTGGGTTAAAATGGTTATGAAACGCTGAGGAGGTTAAGTCTATTTTCAAGCAGTATATAGAATCTATACCCATGACAAATCTCAGTGATATGATGCAAACAAATGTACTGGGAGGTCATATATTTTTAGAGGTGTATTTTCTTCATTAAAATAAAAAAATTGGTGTAGCAGTTGAACCATTTCTCATCTTCCCATCATCACTAATACCAGTGGCCTTGGGCCCTTAATCTATTCATCTATTCTTATCTCCTTATTAGATCATTAGATACTGCAGCAGTAAAGCAAATTTTAAAACCTGCAGCTAGACTTTTAACCTCCATTTCATTTGCCCGCTCAAACTGCATTTGATAAATATCAAATCTATTTCAGGGCATTCTCTTTCTCTTGCTGTCACTTCAGTAAATATCCTGAGGAAGTGGAATGGTGGTTCTGTCCCTGAATTTTTCCAATATTGCCGTGGCATGAATGTAGTGCACTGATTCCCATTCAGCATTTTATTGCTGACAGTTGGCAAAACAAAGCTTCGATTTGTTTTGTAAAAAAGTTTGTTTGCAGAGACTGCTTATCAGAAAAGTTGGAAGAGCCGAACAGTTATAAACCGAGGTGGTATCAAGGAAAAAGAAAACAAAAAATCCTCAGATTAAACCCCACTTCAACAAAACAAAAAAGGAAAAAACTGGGTTCCACTGAAATTATTAGCCTAAAGGAAAGCGAGTTTCTGGGCAGGCTGCATTCACTAGGAGAGCTAATAAACTGAAGAGCCGAACATCCATGCATACATTATCTGAACCATTTCTCCTCAGGGGGGCACGGGCATGTTGAAGCCTACTCCAACTGACTTCGGGCAGTAGGCAGGGTACACCCTGAACTGGTTGTTAGCCAATCGCAGGGCACACATAGAGGAACAAACATTCTCGCCCACACTCAATCCTACGAGCAATTTCGATTGGTTCATTGGCCTACCATGCAAACTCCACACTGGAAGGCCAGACGTAGTTGGAACCAAACCCTCAACCTCTGAGGTGATGTGCTAACCAGTGCTCTACCATGCTGCCCAGCATAACACATTTTCAAAAAGATTTCCCAAAACGTTGCACCAAAACTGCAGAGTGGGAACAGCTTTCATGACGGCACATGAGAATGCAGCACTTCTAATTGGCACAATTCTTTTTTTGTTTTCCTTTTCCTGACTTTTTGGAGATTTGGAGGACATAGGTCGAATAGCGAATATTGCACTCACTACATCACAGTAAAGCAATACAAACTCAATGACTCACAACATGAATACATAAAATAAAGTAGACAATAATGGCAAAAAAGAATGGATTGCACACAAAAAGAATAGAAAGAATATTGTATGGTGTCAAAATTTTAACACTCATCATTAATTCATTTTGTTTTGAAGAGCAAAGTCATTAAGCATTAAGGATGGTTGCTGTTGCTTATTATAAACCAAGTGGATAATGCATATGTTTTGAAATGATGATTGCTAATAAACCAGAAGTGCCTAATTTGTCTGACTGATGCATTCAGATGGGCACATTTGATATTAATCAATGCTATGAATTATATGTAAATTAGGAAAGGCATTAGATCCAACATGGAGAATTGTGTCTTTATGCAGTTCCCCTTTATTATTGTTTGTATTGAAAATATGTTTATACATATACTATGTATGGCATATTGCCATGATGTGTTAACTGTCAATTGTGTTGTTTTGGGGTGTTTTTCAATGTGGTCAAATTAAGTGGAAGGTACTATATATTTTGTTCTATTTAAATTCTTTAGTTGTTATTTCTGATGAACAGTATGCCTTGCACTGGCAGAAAATAGCCGAGAAAATCACGGAATTCAAAATGGAGTATTACTTCTGTATTATATGAAACGTTATTGTTTTGATCAGATAAGCAGCAAGGTCTGCTGAAGCTGGCCAATGATCCTGATCATATGAATCAGGTGTGTTGCAACAGGTAGGTATACAAAACATGCGGGACACCACACTCCAAGGAACGGAATTGGTGACCCCTGGTTTTGAAGTAGGACTGGCAGCCATTTCAAGCCTTTCAAAATTCAAGCTTGATCAATTTTGGTGTGTTGTTCCAGTCATAGTCCATTGAGAAAGTGCAATAATAGTGCAGTACAACATTTGGGTCATGAGCCAGCATTTAGGAATCACTGAAGACACACAAGCTTCTCCCCAAAAGGGTCCACACACTGTTTTTCAGTCAAGCTATTATTTGAACACCCAGTGTGACAAACAAAGCAAACGTTTTAGCAACACAAAAACCATGGTGATAGAGAAAAAACGAAAAGAAATGAATGGATTCTTGCTGAGCTTTTAACGACCAAGATGGCTGAAGAGAACATTTTCCTTGTTCGAAAAATCGACTCCCAGAAAGCCCCTCAATGTTAGAGTTGTCAAAAATAGAAATGTGATAAAGACTGGGAATGAGAAGTCAGTTGGAGAAACACTTTGATAAATTGCTCCAAGTAAACAAAATTATCCCTTAAAAAGCTAACACAAAACCTGTCCCGACTAAATAAATGTGCTTGCGATACTATGGGGTAAATTGTCTTATCAGCGCTCAGAATACGTCCACCCTAAGCGCTAACCCTTTAGTGGGGATATTCTTTAGCAGCTTGAAGATAAATAAATCAATTCTTTGTTGAAGTTACTTGATTGAATACGACAGCTCTGGTGGCAGGGAAGGTTGAGATAAGAGCACTTTGTGATAGGAACATTTATCACGCGGCAGTGCAATCGCACGTAGCTTCTATTCCCACGTGTCAATTTATTAAGTACACCTAGATAGAGCTCGTGCATTATAATCAAACAGGAACTCGAGCTTCCTCTTAACACCTTTGGTTGATGTATTTTGCATGTTTTTTTTCTTTTGTTTTCATTGTTTTCCTTCAGGTAGGCCACTTTAATTGAATCATGCATGACCACTGACACAGAACAAATTTCTTGGCTAGCACAGTGACTCTACAACAGGCACCAGAGGAATGATGTAAAAAGCTTGTGCATCTTATTTTTAGGGGAGATATCTGGACTTTTAAAAGAGAAAGGGGACTTAGAGACCTACCGTTGTGCAGTGTGACGTAAAAGGTTTAAATAAATCATGTCCCCTCTTAAAGGCCCGGTGCTGTAAACCTGAACCAGTTGAAAAAGAAAAAGAATGGAACAAACATGTTCCCCAAGTCACTTCAGACCAGAAATGACAACATTGTGCTGCACTACGGTTTGGATTTCCAAATCTGCCATTTTTACTCTGTAATGAGTAACAGCGAAACTTGTTTGACAGAAGCTTTAACATGAACACTGACTTGACTGTGGAAAAAACTTCAGTAACGGTTGAATAAAAATTGTACTATATACGTATTTAAAAACAGTAATTAATTTTAAAAGTCAAAACTGAACTGCACTTACGTAGCAGTGATACTTTCGCGCACTGCTTGTAGGAGCTGTCATACCACTAGTGATACTTGTCCAGATTACGAGGTTCTACTGGTTTATTATTGTATCTAGTACACTAGTGCCACCAGAGCTGCAGCTGCACTGTTCACTCCTCCAATCCTTCATGCCTCCCAATTATATAACTGAACATAAGTGTGACCTTCAACCAATTACTGTATGTAGAGGTTTTGCACCACCTGTTCGTAAAGGTCAAAATCGTGGTAATTCCGTCAAAAGGGAAAGAGTGTAGGATCAAAAATTACTGGAGTGATAATTAATGCTAAACTACGCAGAGCCATATAAATACGTTGAAAAGCAAATGTCAAAAGACATAGCTATCCTTTAGAAAGCCAAGGATGTCGCCAGCCATAAAGTATACAGTGTGTGACTTACTGTGTGAAGAGTTAACTGCAAAACCAACACTCAACCTGTTTTTAAGTTGCAAAAAGAATGATAGAATATTAGTTCAATTATTCTCAAATTTCAAACTGCACAAAGTATGAACAAAGTACACAATTTATTTGCCAAAGTAGAAGCTCAGATTCATCTCATTGTCATCTCTCATTGTTTATGCTTTGTCAGTTTTAAGTCCTGTCTTGTGTTTTATGTTGTCTTGGATGCTTTTATTTTGTAGTAATTGTCTCTTATTGGTTCAAAAGCTTTACTTCATGCCCGTGTGTTTCCTTTATGGTGAATGTATCCTTGACACTCATTAAATAAAAATCAGGCGAAACTAAATAAATTGTAATTTGGTTTTATTAGTGTGACTGATGTGATAGTAAAATTGTCTTGATTCCGTTTGGAGAACATGTAGGTAAACTGCTTAAAGATTAATTTTATATCTGCTTTCTTTCGTCTGTTTTTGGTTTATGTTAGTATGATCGAGCAACCAATCAAATCAAATTGTTACAGTAAGAGTTTACACTGCTACTTGATTGCTCTTTCTGCGTTTTAGTCTCATATCTCAAAAGAATCAAGCTTCAAGAAACATGGTGAATGTGACTAAAGTAACTCCACTGTAGTGTGACCATTCTGGTACAGTGCCCAGGGCACTATCCAGGAGGAAACAACAAACCACCATACATTAAGATGATGGACCCCTGGGACGACCTGCTAAGTGAATGCCTCGGGCAACAGAAGCCCAGTAAGGAGAAGGAGCCAGATGGACTGTCATGGAAAGACAGGCCCTTGCATGGCATGTACCACCGTCAAGTGCCTGACATTGAAAAAGCATACCAATGCCTTGAAAAGGCTGGACTACATGACAGCATGAGTCTCTTAACATTACAGCAGCAGGCCCTAAAAACAAGACCAGCAGAGGCTGGGGTCTACCACATCAGACATGATCCCAGGTGTAGTGCAAAGAAGCCCCAGTGACGGTGCAGCACAACACAGCCGGGTGAAAGATACTGGCAGGTAAGGCATACATGGAGCGGCATAACCAGGTACGTAGCAGGAATAGTGTACCAGAATATCTGTACCAAATATGGATGGATTAGAGGTACCAGAATCAAGATGGCAGCCAGGCCATGATCCTGTTGGACTTCCAAATTCATCCTGCAAAATGGAATGTGAAAAGCTGGGGAAATACCAAGGGCTGAAGGAAGAACTAGAGAAAATGGCAAAAGTGGTGCTACCAGTTAATCAGGGGAATTGGGGGAGAATACCCCCAATTTCATTGCTAACATTTTAAATTGGGCAATTCAATAAAATATTGAAAGTTTTGCTAATGTGAAAACTGTCTATTCTGAATTTTCAACAAAAAATAAGACTTTTTAGAGCTAATTGTCCCTTGTATTGCCCGCAATTTAAAAAGAAAAATCTGATTACTTCTGAGTTAACCATGCATGCCACCTGAATTTCACATGCATCGTAACCAACCACTTGCCCATGTAGCTCAGTGGTAGAGGCCATACTTTGCATGCATGAAATCTTGGGCTCTATCCCCAGCATCTTCAATTTTTGGTAGTTCAATCTGAATGGATTACCTGATTGATGTTAACCATGCATGCAAATTGAACTTCACATGGGGATGTAGCTCAGTGGTAGAGCGTATGCTTTGCATCCATGAGGTCCTGGGATCGTTCCCCAGCATTTCCATCTTTTGGTAGCTGAATCTGGATAGACTGTCTGATTTAGAATTGGGCATCGCATAGAACCATTATGGTGGCTTGGGAAAAAACAGTTGTTCATTGGCAGGTGGGGATGTAGCTCAGTGGTAGAGCGCATGCTTAGCATGCATGAGGTCCTGGGATCGATCCCCAGCATCTCCATGTTTTGGTAGCTCAATCTGACTAGATTTTCAGACTTTTAGGAATCGCAGAAACCGCCATGGCGTCTGGGGACCAACCGCTTGCTGTTTTGCAGATGGGGATGTAGCTCAGTGGTAGAGCGTATGCTTTGCATGCATGAGGTCCTGGGATCGTTCCCCAGCATCTCCATGTTTTGGTAGCTGAATCTGGATAGATTGTCTGATTTAGAATTGGGCATCACATAGAACCATTATGGTGTCAGGGGAAAAAACAATTGTCCACAGGCAGGTGGGGATGTAGCTCAGTGGTAGATCGCATGCTTTGCGTGCATGAGGTCCTGGGATCGTTCCCCAGCATCTCCAGATTTTGGTATCTGAATAGATTGTCTGATTTAGAATTGGGCATCACATAGAACTGTTATGGTGGCTGGGGAAAAAACAATTGTCCATTGGCAGGTGGGGATGTAGCTCAGTGGTAGAGCGCATGCTTAGCATGCATGAGGTCCTGGGATCGTTCCCCAGCATCTCCATGTTTTGGTAGCTCAATCTGAATAGATTGTCTGATTTAGAATTGGGCATCACATAGAACCATTATGGTGGCTGGGGAAAAAACAGTTGTCCATTGGCAGGTGGGGATGTAGCTCAGTGGTAGAGCACATGCTTAGCATGCATGAGGTCCTGGGATCGATCCCCAGCATCTCCATGTTTTGGTAGCTCAATCTGACTAGATTTTCAGATTTTTAGGAATCGCAGAAACCGCCATGGCGTCTGGGGACCAACCGCTTACTGTTTTGCAGATGGGGATGTAGCTCAGTGGTAGAGCGTATGCTTTGCATGCATGAGGTCCTGGCATCGTTCCCCAGCATCTCCATCTTTTGGTAGCTGAATCTGGATAGACTGTCTGATTTAGAATTGGGCATCGCATAGAACCATTATGGTGGCTTGGGAAAAAACAATGGTCGAGGGACAGGTGCGGATGTAGCTGAGTGGTAGAGTGCATGCTCAGCATGCATGAGGTCCTGGGATCGTTCCCCAGCATTTCCAGATTTTGGTATCTGAATAGATTGTCTGATTTAGAATTGGGCATCACATAGAACCATTATGGTGGCTGGGGAGAAAACAATTGTCTCCAGGCAGGTGGGGATGTAGCTCAGTGGTAGAGCGCATGCTTCGCATGCATGAGGTCCTGGGATCAATCCCCAGCATCTCCATGTTTTGGTAGCTCAATCTGAATAGATTGTCTGATTTGGAATTTGTCATCACATAGAACCATTATGGTGGCTGGGGAGAAAACAATTGTTTGCAGGCAGGTGGGGATGTAGCTCAGTGGTAGAGCGCATGCTTCGCATGCATGAGGTCCTGGGATCAATCCCCAGCATCTCCATGTTTTGGTAGCTCAATCTGAATAGATTGTCTGATTTAGAATTGGGCATCGCATAGAACGATCATGGTGGGTTGGGAAAAAACAGTCATCGATCGCCAGGTGGGGATGTAGCTCAGTGGTAGAGCGCATGCTTAGCATGCGTGAGGTCCTGGGATCGTTCCCCAGCATCTCCATTTTTTGTTAGCTCAATCTGAATAGTCTCATTTAGAATTCGGCATTGCATAGAACCAATATAGTGGCAGGGGAAAAAACAATTGTCAGCAGGCAGGTGGGGATGTAGCTCAGTGGTAGAGCGCATGCTTTGCATGCATGAGGTCCTGGGATCGTTCCCCAGCATCTCCAGATTTTGGTATCTGAATAGATTGTCTGATTTAGAATTGGGCATCACATAAAACCATTATGGTGGCTGAGGAAAAAAACAATTGTCCATTGGCAGGTGGGGATGTAGCTCAGTGGTAGAGCGCATGCTTAGCATGCATGAGGTCCTGGGATCGTTCCCCAGCATCTCCATGTTTTGGTAGCTCAATCTGAATAGATTGTCTTATTTAGAATTGGGCATCACATAGAACCATTATGGTGGCTGGGGAAAAAACAGTTGTCCATTGGCAGGTGGGGATGTAGCTCAGTGGTAGAGCGCATGCTTAGCATGCATGAGGTCCTGGGATCGATCCCCAGCATCTCCATGTTTTGTTAGCTCAATCTGAATAGTCTCATTTAGAATTCGGCATTGCATAGAACCAATATAGTGGCAGGGGAAAAAACAATTGTCAGCAGGCAGGTGGGGATGTAGCTCAGTGGTAGAGCGTATGCTTTGCATCCATGAGGTCCTGGGATCGTTCCCCAGCATTTCCATCTTTTGGTAGCTGAATCTGGATAGACTGTCTGATTTAGAATTGGGCATCGCATAGAACCATTATGGTGGCTTGGGAAAAAACAGTTGTCCATTGGCAGGTGGGGATGTAGCTCAGTGGTAGAGCGCATGCTTAGCATGCATGAGGTCCTGGGATCGATCCCCAGCATCTCCATGTTTTGGTAGCTCAATCTGACTAGATTTTCAGACTTTTAGGAATCGCAGAAACCGCCATGGCGTCTGGGGACCAACCGCTTGCTGTTTTGAAGATGGGGATGTAGCTCAGTGGTAGAGCGTATGCTTTGCATGCATGAGGTCCTGGGATCGTTCCCCAGCATCTCCATGTTTTGGTAGCTGAATCTGGATAGATTGTCTGATTTAGAATTGGGTATCACATAGAACCTTTATGGTGTCAGGGGAAAAAACAATTGTCCACAGGCAGGTGGGGATGTAGCTCAGTGGTAGAGCGCATGCTTAGCATGCATGAGGTCCTGGGATCGTTCCCCAGCATCTCCAGATTTTGGTATCTGAATAGATTGTCTGATTTAGAATTGGGCATCACATAGAACCGTTATGGTGGCTGGGGAAAAAACAATTGTCCTTTGGCAGGTGGGGATGTAGCTCAGTGGTAGAGCGCATGCTTAGCATGCATGAGGTCCTGGGATCGTTCCCCAGCATCTCCATGTTTTGGTAGCTCAATCTGAATAGATTGTCTGATTTAGAATTGGGCATCACATAGAACCATTATGGTGGCTGGGGAAAAACCAGTTGTCCATTGGCAGGTGGGGATGTAGCTCAGTGGTAGAGCACATGCTTAGCATGCATGAGGTCCTGGGATCTATCCCCAGCATCTCCATGTCTTGGTAGCTCAATCTGACTAGATTTTCAGATTTTTAGGAATCGCAGAAACCGCCATGGCGTCTGGGGACCAACCGCTTACTGTTTTGCAGATGGGGATGTAGCTCAGTGGTAGAGCGTATGCTTTGCATGCATGAGGTCCTGGGATCGTTCCCCAGCATTTCCATCTTTTGGTAGCTGAATCTGGATAGACTGTCTGATTTATAATTGGGCATCGCATAGAACCATTATGGTGGCTTGGGAAAAAACAATGGTCGAGGGACAGGTCCGGATGTAGCTCAGTGGTAGAGTGCATGCTCAGCATGCATGAGGTCCTGGGATCGTTCCCCAGCATTTCCAGATTTTTGTATCTGAATAGATTGTCTGATTTAGAATTGGGCATCACATAGAACCATTATGGTGGCTGGGGAGAAAACAATTGTCTCCAGGCAGGTGGGGATGTAGCTCAGTGGTAGAGCGCATGCTTCGCATGCATGAGGTCCTGGGATCAATCCCCAGCATCTCCATGTTTTGGTAGCTCAATCTGAATAGATTGTCTGATTTAGAATTGGTCAGCACATAGAACCATTATGGTGGCTGGGGAGAAAACAATTGTTTGCAGGCAGGTGGGGATGTAGCTCAGTGGTAGAGCGCATGCTTCGCATGCATGAGGTCCTGGGATCAATCCCCAGCATCTCCATGTTTTGGTAGCTCAATCTGAATAGATTGTCTGATTTAGAATTGGGCATCGCATAGAACGATCATGGTGGGTTGGGAAAAAACAGTCAGCGATTGCCAGGTGGGGATGTAGCTCAGTGGTAGAGCGCATGCTTAGCATGCGTGAGGTCCTGGGATCGTTCCCCAGCATCTCCATTTTTTGTTAGCTCAATCTGAATAGTCTCATTTAGAATTCGGCATTGCATAGAACCAATATAGTGGCAGGGGGAAAAACAATTGTCCGCAGGCAGGTGGGGATGTAGCTCAGTGGTAGAGCGCATGCTTAGCATGCATGAGGTCCTGGGATCGTTTCCCAGCATCTACATGTTTTGGTAGCGCAATCTGAATAGATTTTCAGATTTTTAGGAATCGCAGAAACCGCCATGGCGTCTGGGGACCAACCGCTTGCTGTTTTGCAGATGGGGATGTAGCTCAGTGGTAGAGCGTATGCTTTGCATGCATGAGGTCCTGGGATCGTTCCCCAGCATCTCCATGTTTTGGTAGCTGAATCTGGATAGATTGTCTGATTTATAATTGGGCATCACATAGAACCATTATGGTGGCTGGGGAAAAAACAATTGTCCATTGGCAGGTGGGGATGTAGCTCAGTGGTAGAGCGCATGCTTAGCATGAATGAGGTCCTGGGATCGTTCCCCAGCTTTTCCATTTCTTGGTAGCGCAATCTGACTAGATTTTCAGATTTTTAGGAATCGCAGAAACCGCCAGGGCGTCTGGGGACCAACCGCTTGCTGTTTTCCAGATGGGGATGTAGCTCATTGGTAGAGCGTATACTTTGCATACATGAGGTCCTGGGATCGTTCCCCAGCATCTCCATGTTTTAGTAGCTGAATCTGGATAGACTGTCTGATTTTGAATTGGGCATCGCATAGAACCATTATGTTGGTTTGGGAAAAAACAATGGTCGAGTGACAGGTGGGGATGTAGCTCAGTCGTAGAGTGCATGCTTAGCATACATGATGTCCTGGGATCGTTCCCCATTGTCTCCATGTTTTGTTAGCTCAATCTGAATAGTCTCATTTCGAATTCGGCATTGCATAGAACCAATATAGTGGCTGGGGAGAAAACAATTGTCTGCAGGCAGGTGGGGATGTAGCTCAGTGGTAGAGCGCATGCTTAGCATGCATGAGGTCCTGGGATCGATCCCCAGCATCTCCATCTTTTGGTAGCTCAATCTGACTAGATTTTCAGACTTTTAGGAATCGCAGAAACCGCCATGGCGTCTGGGGACCAACCGCTTGCTGTTTTGCAGATGGGGATGTAGCTCAGTGGTAGAGCGTATGCTTTGCATGCATGAGGTCCTGGGATCGTTCCCCAGCATCTCCATGTTTTGGTAGCTGAATCTGGATAGATTGTCTGATTTAGAATTGGGCATCACATAGAACCATTATGGTGTCAGGGGAAAAAACAATTGTCCACAGGCAGGTGGGGATGTAGCTCAGTGGTAGAGCGCATGCTTTGCATGCATGAGGTCCTGGGATCGTTCCCCAGCATCTCCAGATTTTGGTATCTGAATAGATTGTCTGATTTAGAATTGGGCATCACATAGAACCATTATGGTGGCTGAGGAAAAAACAATTGTCCATTGGCAGGTGGGGATGTAGCTCAGTGGTAGAGCGCATGCTTAGCATGCATGAGGTCCTGGGATCGTTCCCCAGCATCTCCAGATTTTGGTATCTGAATAGATTGTCTGATTTAGAATTGGGCATCACATAGAACCATTATGGTGGCTGGGGAAAAAACAGTTGTCCATTGGCAGGTGGGGATGTAGCTCAGTGGTAGAGCGCATGCTTAGCATGCATGAGGTCCTGGGATCGATCCCCAGCATCTCCATGTTTTGGTAGCTCAATCTGACTAGATTTTCAGGTTTTTAGGAATTGCAGAAACCGCCATGGCGTCTGGGGACCAACCGCTTGCTGTTTTGTAGATGGGGATGTAGCTCAGTGGTAGAGCGTATGCTTTGCATGCATGAGGTCCTGGAATCGTTCCCCAGCATCTCCATGTTTTGGTAGGTGAATCTGGATAGATTGTCTGATTTAGTATTGGGCATCACATAGAACCGTTATGGTGGCTGGGGAAAAAGCAATTGTCCTTTGGCAGATGGGGATGTAGCTCAGTGGTAGAGCGCATGCTTAGCATGCATGAGGTCCTGGGATCGTTCCCCAGCATCTCCATGTTTTGGTAGCTCAATCTGAATAGATTTTTAGGAATCGCAGAAACCGCCATGGCGTCTGGGGACCAACCGCTTGCTGTTTTGCAGATGGGGATGTAGCTCAGTGGTAGAGCGTATGCTTTGCATGCATGAGGTCCTGGGTTCGTTGCCCAGCATCTCCATGTTTTGGTAGCTGAATCTGGATAGATTGTCTGATTTAGAATTGGGCATCACATAGAACCATTATGGTGGCTGGGGAAAAAACAATTGTCCATGGGCAGGTGGGGATGTAGCTCAGTGGTAGAGCGCATGCTTAGCATGCATGAGGTCCTGGGATCGTTCCCCAGCATCTCCATGTTTTGGTAGCTCAATCTGAATAGATTGTCTGATTTAGAATTGGGCATCACATAGAACCATTATGGTGGCTGGGGAAAAAAAAGTTGTACATTGGCAGGTGGGGATGTAGCTCAGTGGTAGAGCGCATGCTTAGCATGCATGAGGTCCTGGGATCGTTCCCCAGCATCTCCATGTTTTGGTAGCTCAATCGGAATAGATTGTCTTCTTTAGAATTGGGCTTCTCAAAGAATGGTTATGGTGGCTTGGGAAAAAACAATGGTCGAGTAACAGGTGGGGATTTAGCTCAGTGGTAGAGTGAATGCTGAGCATGCATGAGGTCCTGGGATCGTTCCCCATATCTCCATGTTTTATTAGCTCAATCTGAATAGTCTCATTTATAATTGGGCATTGCATAGAACCAATATAGTGGCCGGGGAGAAAATAATCGACTACAGGCAGGTCGGGATGTAGCTCAGTGGTAGAGCGCATGCTTATCATGCATGAGGTCCCGGGATCGATCCCCAGCATCTCCATGTTTTGGTAGCTCAATCTGAATAGATTGTCTGATTTATAATTGGGCATCGCATAGAACGATCATGGTGGGTTGGGAAAAAACAGTCAACGATTGCCAGGTGGGGGTGTAGCTCAGTGGTAGAGCGCATGCTTAGCATGTGTGAGGTCCTGGGATCGTTCCCCAGCATCTCCAATTTTTGTTAGCTCAATCTGAATAGTCTCATTTAGAATTCGGCATTGCATAGAACCAATATAGTGGCAGGGGAAAAAACAATTGTACGCAGGCAGGTGGGGATGTAGCTCAGTGGTAGAACGCATGCTTTGCATGCATGAGGTTCTGGGATCGTTCCCCAGCATCTCCAGATTTTGGTATCTGAATAGATTGTCTGATTTAGAATTTGGCATCACATAGAACCATTATGGTGGCTGGGGAAAAAAACAATTGTCCATTGGCAGGTGGGCATGTAGCTCAGTGGTAGAGCGCATGCTTAGCATGCATGAGGTCCTGGGATCGTTCCCCAGCAGCTCAATATTTTGGTAGCTCAATCTGAATAGATTGTCTGATTTAGAATTGGGCATCACATAGAACCATTATGGTGGCTGGGGAAAAAACAATTGTCTATTGGCAGGTGGGGATGTAGCTCAGTGGTAGACTGCATGTTTCTCATGCATGAGGTCCTGGGCTCAATCGCCAGCATGGTTTGATGGCTCAATCTTTTAGGTTAGTTAGGGTTTAGGTTTAGGCTACAGACATGGGGATGTAGCTCAGTGGTAGAGCATATGCTTAGCATGCATGAGGTCCTGGGCTCGATACCCACCATCTCCATGTTTTGGTAGCTTGGTCGGTTAGGGGTTTAGGGTTATGGTTCAATTTTAGGTTTAGGATATAGGGTTAGGGATTAGGATTAAGGATAAAGGCAGTGCTTCTCAAATAGTGGCGCGATATCAAGGGGGACGCGTGTGACACCAGGGAACATGCTTTTCTTTTGGCTGTACTAAATTAAAGGATAATTAGACATCCACTGCAGTAGGTGGCAGTATCACTGGAAGAGTGTGCACAAGGAGTGTGTCAAGCTCTAGTCCTTGGGGCCACATTCCAACATGTTTTCCAAGATTCCCTCGTTAAGTGCACCTGCGTGAAAAGTTTTAGCTCCTGCAGACGTGAAAATGAACAAAAACTTTTCACGCAGGTGTGTTTAACGAGGGTAACTTGGAAAACATCTTGGAACGCGGCCCCTCGAGGACTGGAGGTTGACACCCCTGGTTTAAGTGAAAAGTGCCACACCCGCCCTCACCCCCACTTTCTGATTGGCTGTTTGATCTGTGATGTCACACGGACACTCCATTAGGTACACCGCCATTTTCAGGTGTACCTAATAACAGGCCACTTCATTAGGGAAAAATCATGGCCAAAGCTTAACTGAAAGTGAAAAGTGTCTAACGCTAATACCCGCAAAATCAGACAAGTAATCTATTCAGATTGGTCTACCAAAAGATGGAGATGCTGGGGATCGATCCCAGGACCTCATGCATGCTAAGCATGCGCTCTACCACTGAGCTACATCCCCATCTGAGAACAGACAATTGGTTGTTCCCCAGCCACCATGAGATAGGTGGTTCTAGTATACGATTATGTGAAAGTCAGTTTGCATGCATGGCTAACTCATCAATAGACAGGTCATCTATTCAGATTGAGCTACCAAGACATGGAGACCCTAAACCCTAACTCCTAACCCCTAACCCTAACACCCTAAACCTAACCCCTAAACTTAACCCCTAACCCTAAACCCTAACTCTAATTTTCCTAACCCTAACCCCTAACCTTAACCCCTAAACCTAACCCTAACCCTTAACCCCTAACCTTAACCCCTAAGCCTAAACCCTAACCTTAACCCTAAATCATAACCCCTAACCCTAAATCCTAAACCTAAAACCTATAGCTTAACCCTAAACTCTAAACCTAAAGCCCTAAAAGATTGTGTCACCAAATGGAACAACCAATGGACTGACCTCAGATGGGGATGTAGCTCAGTGGTAGAGCGCATGCTTAGCATGCATGAGGTCCTGGGATCGATCCCCAGCATCTCCATGTTTTGGTAGCTCAATCTTTACCATCACAGATCAACCAGCCAATCATGAGATGGGGGTCAGTGCGGGTGTGGCACTTTTCATTTTCAGTTAAGCTTTGTCCATGATGTTTCCCTAATGAAGTGGCCTGTTATTAGGTACACCTGATAATGGCGGTGTACCTAATGGAGTGTCCGTGTGACAACACGGATCAAACAGCCAATCAGAAAGTGGGGGTGAGGGCGGGTGTGGCACTTTTCACTTAAACCAGGGGTGTCAACCTCCAGTCCTCGAGGGGCCGCGTTCCAATATGTTTTCCAAGTTACCCTCGTTAAACACACCTGCGTGAAAAGTTTTTGTTCATTTTAACGTCTGCAGGAGCTAAAACTTTTCACGCAGGTGCACTTAACGAGGGAATCTTGGAAAACATGTTGGAATGCGGCCCCAAGGACTAGAGTTTGACACACTCCTTTTGCACACTCTTCCAGTGATACCGCCACCTACTGCAGTGGATGTCTAATTATCCTTTAATTTAGTACAGCCAAAAGAAAAGCATGTTCCCTGGTGTCACACGCGTCCCCCTTGATATCGCGCCACTATTTGAAAAGCACTGCCTTTATCCTTAATCCTAATCTCTAACCCTATATCCTAAACCTAAAATTTAACCATAAACCTAAACCCCTAATCGACTGAGCTACCAAAAGATGGAGATGCTGGGGATCGAGCCCAGGACCTCATGCATGCTAAGCATGTGCTCTACCACTGAGCTACATCCCCATGTGTGTGGCCTAAACCTAAACCCTAACTAACCTAACAGATTGAGCCATCAAACCATGCTGGGGATTGAGCCCAGGACCTCATGCATGCGAAACATGCAGTCTACCACTGAGCTCGATCCCCACCTGCCGATGGACAATTATTTTTTCACCAGCCACAATAATGGTTCTATGCGATGCCCAATTCTAAATCAATCTATTCAGATTGAGCTACCAAAACATGGAAATCCTGGGGATCGAACCCAAGACCTTGTGCATGTAAGGTATGTGCTCCATCACTGAGCTACATGCCCATTGGACAGCTGACAGTTGGTTGTTGCCCGGCCACCATGAGATAAGTGCTTCTAGTACTGAATTGCATGTGAAAGTCAGTTTGCATGAATTGGGAACTGCCATGGTTATTCTATGCGATGCTTACCGCTAATACCCGCAAAATCAAAGAAGTAATCTATTCAGATTGGTCTACCAAAATATGGAGATGCTGGGGATCGATCCCAGGACCTCATGCATGCTAAGCATGCGCTCTACCACTGAGCTACATCCCCATCTGAGAACTGACAGTTGGTGATTCTCCAGACACCATGAGATAGGTGGTTCTATAATACGATTATGTGAAAGTCAGTTTGCATGCATGGGTAACTCATCAACAGACAGGTAATCTATTCAGATTGAGCTACCAAGACATGGAGACCCTAAACCCTAACTCCAAAACAGATGCTGGGGATCGAGCCCAGGACCTCAAGAATGCCAAACATGCAGTCTACCACTGAGCTAGACCCCAATCAACAACGGGCCAGTGGTTGGTCCCCGGCCGCCATGGTGGTTCTATGCAATGCCTAACGCTAATAACCACAAAATCAGACAAGTGATCTACCAAAAGATTGAGATGCTGGGGATCGATCCCAGGACCTCATGAATGCTAAGCATACACTCTACAACTGAGCTATATCCCCATCTACCAAGGAGCATTGGTTGTTCCCTGGCCACCATGAGATAGGTGCTTCTAGTATGCAATTGCAAAAAGTCAGTTTGCATGCATGGGTAACTCTCTGTTATTAGAGTTTTTCCTTAAATAATTTTTGTCCCTTTCAAGGTGACTGAGCTTGGCGGAAGGGTCACGGTCTAGCGCCCTCTATTGATGAACCACCACTGGGTGTACTTGTCACTTTTGTTGGCAGTGATTTAGACATTGAAAAACGGACACTGGGTGTCATTTTTTTAGTGCTGCGCCAAGGAAAGATAATTTACATTTGTAAAAATGCTAAAACTGTACTCACTTTTGTGAGATACCATAACTCTCACAGGTGGCTTGGTAAACGTAGAGGTCAAAGGTCAATTAGAGCAACCTTTTCTTTATAAGGTACACTAAAGGACACAAAATGCTATGAAATCGACTCAGAGGTTGAGGTTTTATTAGGAGGGCGGACGTAGGGTGTGAGAGTGATAGTGTGGTTGGGAAATCAATATTTCATCTCACAGGGTTTTTACCAGAAGGTCTACGCAATAAATACCACTGATGGGTGTGTTGGTGGCTGATACACACGAGGACACACGCACGCATGCATACACACACTTCTGCTTTCATGATGGAATTCTGAAATGGGGTGGTTACGTGTACGCGTGTGTTCACAGCAGCGTGAATCGCATGATAATAGGTGAAAGATATTGAAGCACGTGCTTATTAACGAAATGCATGTGTGCATTGATATTGGTAGGTCTCAAAGGTGAAGCTAAAAGTCCTTATTATTTTTTTTTCCCCCACATTCCATAACTTCTAAGGGAGAAGTGGTTCTATGCTCGTTTGATAAATAATCAAAAGCATATTTCAAATAGGACAACTTGAAATGCATACATCAGATTCAATATGTTTTTGCCTGGCGTGTGTTTTGTAGGAACTACATTGTACTTTATTTCATTGGCCCAGAGTGTTAAAGTTTTATGTTTACATGCAACTGTTTCCTCATTTTGTGGGCACCCTAGAGATGATGATACAAACCTTTAAATGTCGGGTATGTGCATGGTGCACTGGAGAATTCAGTGATGGGCAGCAAGTTTATGTACATCGATGAATGACTGGCATTGCGTGAATTGATTTGTTTTCCCCAAATTGTTTTATTTTTTACAAAAATGTCACATAATGTCACACTTTAATTCTCTTTTTGACCCTGGTGTTTTGAGTATATTTGGGTCGGACTCATTAAAAGTGAAAGTTGTAAATTATTGAGATTGGAAAAGTTTTAATTCACAGATGATATTTTTTACACAGCACTCCAAGAGTTTTGGAATCTAGTTTTGTAAACATGCAACTGATTTTGAGGGCATGGGAGTCACAAACAATCCATCCAAGTTGCAGCCCAGCAACAAACCATTAGCGAAGCTTTCTGCACATGCGGAAGGAGCCAGTAGTCCCGGCCGCACTCAGAGCTTTGGGAGTACACTTGCATCCATTCTACAAATCTATGTTAGCACTCAGGAAACTGACCCTGTCTGGTATTGGAGTGATGAAAATTTTGAGCTTGTGACCCAAAGGCTGGTCAGATGCCTGATGTGCATAACCATCACAGGAACAAACTATAATCAGCAGCAAGGTTGTTAACATGCTGCATAGTCACACACACACAGCTGGAACAACAGAAAAAAAGTCAGGAATATATCATGTTTTTTTATTTTTTCTATCGATCTCACATAGGCAGTTCTACAGTACGTATTTTAATTGAAAGCCTCGCATATATCTTAAATTAATCTGCCACTAACACTGCTGTAAGCGTGCCAGCAGAATTTCATCTGGGATCGGAACAAGACATGAAGTCCTTTTGGACGATCATCTTTTGTGAATCTTGGAGCTGCTTCTGCAATGTATAAAAAATATCCCGTATAGTAGAAGAAGAGCCAGCCTTAACACATGTACTCTACTGCACTGCCTTCTTGCACAGTTTTTCTGACCTTTCCGCAGCCTCTCGCGCTACTCTCTTAAGGGGAGGGTGACCTCATCCCGCAAGCATATGCGTCAACGCGCCATTAAGGGCAGCGCTTGACAAGATGGTGCCTCCTGTCGTCACGAGGCTCTGCAGATTAGATGATAGTGAAATTGAGTGTCAGGGTTAAATCGAGTTGTCGGCTGATTTGGCGCATTTGTGGCTGGGTGACGTCCGCCGGAGGCCGCCGAGATGAAGCTCTCTTAGTAACACTCGCCGTTATCGTCAAATAATACCTGAACAGAGCTAAAGGCAGAATCAGAATTGATGCTCAGTGGGTGCTGGGGTTGACATGAAGAATAGTTGAATGGACATGTCATCTTCAGGTATATCTTGTTAAAACAAATGCAAATGAGCTGCACACCGCCCTAATGAGACGCAAAGTTGCAGGGAAGGAAGTATAGTCAAGTTTCCCCAGCAGCTATTCTTTCACACTCAGTTCAAACTTTCACTCTCGTCACAAACCAAGTCCAGTGCAGATCAGGCGCTCCAGGAAAGAAAAAGGATATACATTTTTAAATTGCCGGTACTGTGAAGAATGGTTATATTTTAAAAACATTTCAGAGCTGTTGGAGTTGCAGCTTCTTAAAATTCATGAGTGACATCATGAGGTAGAAACCTGTAAATGAGTTCCATTATGGTTCAAATCCTAAATGAGCCGCAGCGTTGTTCCCAATGATTTAAGACCAAGTAACAGTAAATCGGCCTGGACTGTCAAACTCAAAAGCATTTTTGGTTCATATTGGGATATGTTTAGGAACGTCAAGTTGGATTGCAGGTGTTCAACGATTAGCAAACTCATAATCAATGTGGAGTTTGTTTGGTAAACCTTTGATAGCACATGCTGGAGGATCCTCAATTTGCTTGACCCCAAAATGTATTAGCGTTGAGATAACAAATGTGGTCACTAAACAGAACACAAACCTCGAAAATGGTGCAAACAAAATGACAACACCAAACAGGTAAAACACATCAGGACTACCACTGAGGATGGGACAATGAATTTTGGTTCCGTTTTGGATAAATATTAAGACGACGCAAGGTGAAATACTGGATGTCAGTTGATTTGCAATTGCGGTGGCCAAGCAAAGAAAATTGACAAAAGTAGAGGTTGAGCAGATTTCAATTGGACCCATGTCACAAAAAATTGTCACGTATAATGATTTTATACAGAAAGGATTGTTGACAAAATGTGTGGTTTTTTTTTTTTTTTGCCACTGTTAGAAAAACGTCTGAGAGAAGAGTTCTCTGCGTGTGTCCTAATTAATCATCTGAGTATCATTTCAGTTTACTGCCGAATGCGAAAAAAAATGCATACAAGCAATATAAATGCAGAGAAACTGTATTTTTAGTAAGAGCACCGACACATATTTACAAATGGGAATTCAATGGGCTTTTTTAGTTCTATAATTGGAACGGGCTTAGAACTTGTAACTTCACTGTGTTTGTGCAGGGGGTTAGTGAGCTAATTAGCCATAAACAAGCAGCTCATAATGACTGATTCTATTATGTTGTTGTTGTTTTCACAATCAAGACTTTTATACAGCGCTTAATTTTGTTTGAAGCAATGCTCCTCACTTGGTCCCTCACTGAAGGGATAGAAAATGTTTGGAGAAAGATCTCTGCCAGTAAACATGCAACTCTTATGCCACAGCAGCCCCATTTGTTCCATATTGCAGATACCATCTATCGTGGTATCCGTGGCTGCCCGTGGGGGTGGGGGGACTGCTGAAATCCCGGACAATTTGTGTCAAGTGTACCCATCCTGTCCCCCTGTGGTGTGTCATGTCCATCCCGTTTTGTTTACGGTGACCTGACGTGTTTGCCGTGGCCACAAAGAGCAGAATATAAATTCCTATGGCTAGAGGAGAAAATGGAGCAAAAGCATTATGGAGTCACTGTACTCTGCTTCCCGCACTTTGAGTCATTCAACCGTCAGAAAAACTTGGAGGCATATTCACATGAAACGTCTGCTTACATGACAAGCAACATTTCCACTGCTCAACTGTCATCCCAAATACTTTCATCCTCAAGCTTACTCAGGTCAGTTTCTTTCATCTCTGTTTCAACGACATTATACGCATTGCTTTGACTTCAATTACATTTCAGGATACATTTTTTAATGGCAAAATGAAACATAGCTAAAGAGTGCAGATATTATGACAATTGGTGAAGAAATCCAATATATGCCTGGAAGATGTAGCGAATCGGGCTTCGGCCCTAACGTTGCTTTTAATCTCCACCTCAAAAGGAAAGTGGGGGTGTTAATATTCAAAGCAAAACATCTCAAAATAGATGCAAGTCCTCCCTAGGAAGGGATTTTGTTAAAGATGCACAAGTGAGATCAAAAAAGCAGATGGCTCAATGAATGCTGTCTTATCTCTTGACTGTGGGGCAGAGAACAACGAGCTTTCTAGTGCACAAGTCCTGTTTACTTTTTTAGACTCCTCGACGGTGCAAAATTGACCTACAGGCTGCCATCTTTGAAGAACAAGAGGTAAAAATGACATTGCTCTCTCCTGAGCAGAATATTTGGGGTTATGTCTGTCAAGCTCCATTTGAGGCTAAGTACATCTACTGGTGCCTCCACTGAAGGTCAACTCAAATGCAAGCACATGCTCACTTACAATTTGGGCTTTGATTGAACCAAAGCCTAAAGGTCACCTGGCTCATCAGTACTTGAGAGTCTTTGACACTGTTCTTTCCCGTGATGTTTTGATTGGGCCCATCCCTCCTAAGCCACCAATTAGGACGTTGCATTGCACATTTGATGGGATCCGCACTCAGCTTCCACTCCACGAGCGAGACGAGGAGAGAATCTATTCCACTCCATCTCCACCTGACAGTTATAAAACCGTCACGTCTCAACATTGATCACGGACGCAGAGTTTGCAGGTAATAAGCTAATTTTCAGGTAGTGACTAATGTTTCTGTTGCACAGATTAATGGTGCCCATGTTCTTTTGACAAATTTTGTCATTGTCATTGGAGTGGCAGTGATGCGGCACAATTTCAGAAGGCAGTAATGCTGGCGTTCAGGAAAATCCCAAAATACCAGGTGGCCATCATGCCCCCTAATGCAGCCCTTGCTTCAGGTCTCTGTGATAAATATACAAAAAAATAGTGCCTTATAATTAAGAAGTTGCTCCTCAAATTAAGTTATTGATAAGCAAAATTGCTCATCTGACAACACCTGTTCACATCCCAGGTTTTGTAAGTTTAAAAAAACGAAATCAATCTTCGCGATCAATCATTTCAAAACTTTGTTCCACCATCAATGTAAACTGTGCAACTAGAAAGTTGTTGCTATTTTTAAAGCCTTTCAAGAGGGGAAATAAACAAACTGTGGTTGCACACTTATAACTGTGATGTGTTCAGAATTAATCACATGCAAGCTCATGTTAAATGGGGGTTAGCACACACAATCCACGACTTAAAGCAACACAACTGAAGTTGCCTGACATTTTTCTAATATTTAAATTCTTGTTTTCTAGAGAAGCCTACGGGTTTTGTGCGAACACTGACTGCCGTTATGAACTACTCATAATTTAATAATAATAAATTATAATAGTAAAATAATTATAAGTTCCAGCTGAAGGAAAAATAACCTGAAAGCATGCTGCTGCCACAACCATCTTTCACGGCCAATATGGTTTTCTTTTAGTTACAAAGCAGTGCTGTGCTTGTGCTTATGTGTTATACATACTTGTCATCAAGTTCAATTTTGTTTTCATCAGACCATAACACATTTTCCAACATGCTTGGGAGATTTTGCTAACCCTAACTGTTTAATACAAACCGTCTTTCTCAGGTTCAAACCATAACATCCTAATTTGTTAGATGCATCTTTGGAAAGACTGAAGAAAAAGTCTGGAATTATTGTCTCAGTCATTTTTTTTATGCAAAGTTTATGTTTGCTTTTGTTGTTCCAAGTAGGCGTTTAAAAGCAGCAGCAGTTCTGGATTCATCCTTGTGTTGTTAAAGCTACGTGTAGAAGCAATATGAACAAGGCCATCAGTGTAATGCTGACACTTGAACTCGGTGGCACAGCTTCAAGGAAATGATTTTACATCTCATATCGCCAAAGTTGCGAGGTGGAATCAGGTAGAATTAATTTGGGGGGGATGAGGCGACACACCTTGTCTCCTCAGTCAATGGAGACGTCTACTAAAGTTGATGTCACGTCATTGTCCACTTTATGCTTCATTTTTTCAACCGGGATTCAATTGAAGTCAAATGTTAAGACAATAATTGTTAAATTTGCAGATTCACGGACGATGTCAGTAGTCTACGGAGCACTCCCCCTCCTCCCACTCACGTGGAGTATATTAGTGACGTCTAGGTGCAGATGAGCGTTTATATTGCAGACGCATCGCATATATGTCCAATTTATATCCACATACAAAAGAGGCCAGGTCGCATTTGAACAAAATAAATTGTACTGTTTGCACTGCATGAAAAAAAAACCTGATTATGCGTCGCAGGTGGGAAAAAAAAATCTAAATTGAGCTTCAATGTGAACCTATCCTACCTAGTGTCAGTCCTGTGATTGACAGGTGATCAGTCCGGGGTTATGTCTCAGCTGGAATAGACTCCAGCTTCCCTGCGGCAATGAACAGAATAAATGGTACAGAAAACAAATGGATGGCGGTATGAATAGCTTGGAAATAATTATTATTTGGGATAAGTGAAGATTGGTGTACCTGTGTTTTCAATCAGGATGGCAATGAGAATACTGGCAGACTGGCTGACGCAACACATGCTGTGGTCTGTGCTGACTTACTGGATAAAATGCACATTCCACTGTTGAGTGTCACAACAAAAACAGTCATAAAATATTGGCTATTACTAGATGCTTGCAGCTTTGTGAAATAATGATACTGAGCGACTATTATTGTCTCGCTTTTTTGCTTATATCTACTATGGCACAATCGTATGACTTGAGTAAAGGTCTGCTGTGGTTTTCATGAAATATGCAGCTACTCTTGCTTGCCTTGGAACACACAAGTACAGACAAGTAAAGATATGACTTCATGTTAATAATATAACAGGTTTCTCAATGGCGTTTTACTTTCTAGCTGCCTGTGTCTTTTAAATGAAGTGGATCTTTGCCAAAGGGTTTCGCATGTGGATCCAAGCAAACGCCAAAGCAATTTATGCCAATGCTGTTCTTTCAGGTCTATAACTGAGTTGGAGTTCCCTCTAGGGGTGAGGAAAAGTAGCTAATGGACCACCCACCTCTTTCATGCAGAAATAACACCCAACCCGTGAGTTTTTAAATGGCTAGCGACATCATTCAAACTCATACCCTTGAAAAAAGTATCTTTTTTTTATTACTGTAAAAGTGTGCAAAAATCGTGTGTGAGTGTGAGGGGTGCTAGTCGGTCTTGTGAAAATCACTGGGGTCTTCAGTTTCCTCATCTGTCAGAACCCAGACTAGATGCTTCCTTTGGTGCCTGTCACAGAGCAACCCAGCTTTAGGACTCAATCTTTAGCAATCTATCTATGAGCTGTAAATATAAAATAGAGTGGCTGAAATCGGTGTACTATCAAATAAATATTTCATTGTCAGACACCACCCGCAACCCTGAACAGGATAAGTGGTGTTGAAAATGGATGGAATGTTTTTTTTTTTTGTTGCCGTATATTTTTACAGTAACATGTTTCTCTGCAACAACAAAATGCATCACATAAATAAAAGCAGCATTATGTAGCATATTTCATTAGGAGGATTCAAGTCATTCATTTGCCTTATCGACGTAGAGTATGGTTTATCCAAAAAAGACGCAATGTTCCTATTTGGCCAGTCCTGGACTTATCTGTACTAAAATGAATGCCTACACATTAACATCCTATTTATCGTAGAGGAAGTACTGTAGTTGTGTGAATAGACTCATTCAAGGGTCCAAATAAAAGCTCTTTTGTCTTTGTGGCTAGAACATACAGTACAATAAATCATGTTAGCAGGCTCACCAGATGCTTCCCCTATAGAAATTTGTCAGTGGAACCCAGAAAGGAATACTCTTTTGATCATCTCTGGTGTTAGCGTCACTTCGCATCTGTGTGCAGACACAGTCCATATTATGGGATGCAGGCAGGCATTTTTACATGAAAATAAAAGGTTGTAATATGTTTAGAAAGATATGGATTGAGACCAAATAAGGTTTCAAACTAGAAGATCAATCACCAGTGTGTTTACCTTTTGTCTGTACATCCAGAAAGATAAGCAGGAGGCTGGGTGAAAGCAGCAGGTGATGTCATAGGAAGGACGTCTTTATTATAATTGGCAGAACTGAAGGACATACAGAAAAATACATGCTGATTGATGCAGTAGAGCTGGACCATACGTGACAGAACAAAGGACAGCTATCCACTGGGCCTCACTTAGATGAATGGTCTTTCAACCGCTGTATTTGAACAGTGGAGATAAAACTACAATCGCCTAAAAGCACTTTGAGGGACGGTTAAACTGAATGAAAGCGTTTTACTTTCTGCCTCTTCACATACACTTTTACTAAGGAGTTTGTTTCAGTTCAGTTGAGTATTTTTTTTGCATTTTTAATGTGGAAGAACTGTATAGGGCACAGGTGTCAAACTCATGGCCCAGGGGCCAGACGCGGCCCGCCACATCATTTTATGTGGCCCGGGAAGATGAATTGTGCATCAAATTCGTGTGGCATTACTAGAATTGCAAATTGTCTTCACTCTTAATAATATCTTTTTTTTTTTTTAATATTTGACCAGTTTTTACTTGTCTGATTTGAAAACGAGTTATTTGTCAGTTTGTTTTGTAACTTTTACTGTATATAATATAAGGTGCTCATACATTTATTTGGGTTGACAGTCCTAATGGCCTTCCGAAAGAAGCTATGACTACAATGCGGCCCGTGAAAAAATTGAGTTTGACACCCCTGGTATAGGGTATAAAAAAATCCAATCTATATAGGGTAACATGTGAACCAATGGATTCCACATTTAATGGGCATAAAATAGCACCCACTTAAAATGCCCCTTTTTGCAGTACTTGTCATAGTATGTGAGTTCCAGAAATGATGTTTGTGGAGTAGGAGAAGGTGTTGTAGGGGGTACATCACAGAGCATTTTACTGAACATACTTATCAAAAGATACACAACGCTCTTGGAGGACAAAAATGGGAAGTAAACTGTATGTTCAACACATGAAAAATTCTTGTGGGGAACATATTAATCCATCTTTCGGACTCAGGGAGAATTAAGTCAACACCCATTATTAATCATATATAATTTCTGAAGATTAGACATTAAATATATTTTTTTTTGTTTTACAACCCTGAGTTATTCCCGTCACACCAAGACAATTTGATCAATTTTCATGCTTTTTCTTAAACCTACTATATGTATATTACCCAGCCCAACCTCTTTCTCTGATTTAGAATTATTTCATTTGTTCAAAAAGATATGTTAATTTTGAGAAACTAAGGTAATAATAATGCTATTGTTAATGATGTTACTGATGCCACCACTGGTATTATTCAGTCCCGATGGAGGCTCGGTTACCTACCCATGCAGAATGTTGCTGGTTAGAGCAGCCTCTCTGGACACACATGATGCAGTTACCAAATCGAAATTATCCCATGTCTTCAACCCTGTGATTGCTCCCTATTATAAAGAAAGGAAGCTTTGAAGTGAAGTATTCCAGATGGTTTCACTTAAACCTCAAGACAAATAAAATGTGCAATTTACCTTTGGGTCCAGAGTTTGCATTTGTAAGCTTTGTGACTCCATCCCACTTGTGTGGCCTGCAGGCGATGAATAACTATGGATAGAGTACAAAGATTATGCTGCGTAGTAAGCAGGTCCCTACTATGGAAGACTGTTGCTGCAATGGAACTCAGGAGGAAACATTTACCGAGGCAACGGGCAGAGGTGAAAGTCCACATCGCTTTCGAGGTATTTAGGGGTTGGCTTGTAGGCCTGGAGGCCAGGAGCTGGGTTCTACAGCACACAATGAAAAATATAAAAATGATAGCAAAATATATGAACCTCACCACTGCTAGGTGCCATCCATCAATGATCGAGGAACAACAACAAAAAAAGACCCTTACAAAAATTCTGAGTGGGTGTGCATGAGTGGGACGAAGGAGAGCGCTTGGGAAAGTGAAATTCAGATCACTGGCATCTTTCTCATTCTCATCCTCTGGTGTGGGTGACAGGGAACCATCCACCTGGGGAAGAAAATATCAAGAAAAAATTAATAAATAATCATGGATGACACTGGCTGATGATTATGTGTTGTAACTTTACTGAATCTCCGGTACGTAGTGGTGGCATTAAGGATATGGGAATGAAGGCATTAAAGGCTTCCCAGGCTGACACAGGCTGGTAGCCCATTAGCTTGTAGTACTGAGGAACCTAAATAACAATATAAATAAGAATAACAAATACATAAGTACATCTCAAGAGTTCAGTGAGGACATAGAGTGTGTTGCCATGGTGACGTGAGTGACGCTTAGATGAGCAGTAACTGCACATACTTGGAGCTTGAAGGTAGGAACATGAGTTGTCACTCTCACATCAACATCATCCACAGGCAAAGCGGAAAAGTCAAGAGCCTGAAAATAGAAAGCACACACCATTTGCACAAATTAAAGCAAAGCACTTTCATCTCTCTGCAGGGCATTGTGGTTGGGTCAGCTACAGCAGTTCTGTGATTGTAGAGCGCAAAGGTTTTTCTTTTTTTACTGATTGGTCATCTATAAGGTTAAAGAAGGAAAAATTAGCCTGGCCACTCTCATAAATTGTAGGAAAATATTATGTGCCCACAGGCCTTTCTCAAATGGAACCATCAGCAAACCTGGAAATGACCTTTTTGTGTTTGACACACAGTGCTTCATAATACATTATTTCCAAGAATGTTTGGGTCCAGAAATGCATCAAGGATATAGATTTATTGATTTGTCCCATTTTTACATTTAAATTCATAATGGATTTCGGCTCTTTAAATGTCATCTTTGTTTTTTTTCAAAATTGACATCAGAGGGACTGTCACCAAAGCGATTGAGTTTATCTGTGAATGGGCCTCGCCACAGCAAAACAAGTATGTGAGGTTAACGCAGAGGTGGAGCTATGGTGGCTGCTCTCCGGCAATTCCACTGGCCAAGCCAAGGGGAAGATTTTGATTAACATGTTTCTGCAGTGCAGATAGTTTGTTACATCATACAGCCATTACAGCATAGTTGCGTACACTGAGGCACTCTGATACTCTACCATCGTACATTTTGATTGACCACCTATTAAAATAACATTGATAAAATTAGACTGCAGAAAGTGGCTGTCTTGACACACATCATTTATAGATTGCTTGACTCAAATTTTCAGAAACCATAAACAGTAATAGTAGCACTGTGGGCTCAACCCACAGTCATTATAGAATAGATTTTTAAAGCGGTCAAATATGGGAATGACATGAATCTCATGTCTCCACAGTCACATAACCACTATAAGGGAGGCAACTATTGGTAAAAAGATGTTTTTAGTTGGGAAGCTGTATTTCAAGAGTACGTGAGAAACCGTTTCCACATTCATTGACCACTTCATTAGGTAAGCATACACCTGCAAAATATAATGAGGGCCCTCCACCCCCTAAATCTGCCTTTGCACACAGAACTAGAATCAACCAAAGGCACGTACAGACTTGTGCAAATGTTGAACAATCTTAATTTCAACCAGCATCACATTTTATACCTTCATTGATACCCTCATCCTGCATATTCATGTTTTGGGAGACTCGTGTTTTTCACAAAGAAATAAGTAATGTAAATGCAAAAAAATGTTGTATTTTGGAGATGCACCAAAATGTATTCTTTTGGCATTACGTTTTGTGGAAATTCTCAGTCACTATAGACTTCTTTTTAATGACTTTATGTAAACGCTGATATTATGTAGTACCACTCCTGCTTTGGAAAAGTCCATTGATTATTCAAGTACTCTATAGCTAATGATGTGGCCCTTGAGTGTATGTTAATTGGTGCTTTCAGTACCAACCAGTGGATCAGCTTCATCTATGAAAAGTGGGAAGGAAGATGGAAAGATTCTTTCTGGGGAGATCTTCATAACACATGCCTCCTCCTTTTCGACTGAGACAAACACAAAATGACAGAAGTTAACTTCTACAGACACAGAGGCTCACATTAGCATCATGAATCAATGCACACAGAGACTCAAATAGCAGCTTTGGGGGGGGACATTTGTCTCAAGGGCAGGCTCAAGAGTGATAAAGACCTTTGTTGGCCGAGATCAAGCCTGCCACAGCGCCCGGGAGATTTCTCCACAAGGCCAGGATTCGCTTCATGCGACACTGCATCAAAACCTGTGAGGGGAGCACAATGCAGGTTTAATCAGGCAATCCCTAACCGGTTGAGGCGAAGAACTGTGCAAGAAGAGTAAACAAATTAAAGGAACTACCTCTACCTCAAGAGAGTGTGTGTATGCATGCGTTTGTTTGTGTGTGCATGTGTGTGTGCGTACCCTGCGTGCTGCTTGCTGGAAGCGTTTTAGCGCCCTCTGTTTAAGCGCCCACTGAAAGCTGGGGTGAAACTGGAAAGATGGGGTTCCCTTGGGGACCTAGATGTGGATTCAATGATGCATGTTAGTTACACATGACGACATTGGGCCCCATTTCCTAATAAATGCATAGAAGTGTTCTTACTCAACGCAAAATCAAAATCAACACTGGATTCATGATGCACGTGCACATGTTGATGATTCAGATTTTATTCTAAAAGACAGCTCATGCTCGAGGTGCTCGAGTTTGCATAAACCCCGCCCCAATGTCCCTATAAATGGAAAACAGCATCTCAGCCTGTGCTAATCATCAGGTCGAGATATGTTGTTTTGTTGCATGCACTGATCAATATGACAATTGCAAAGTGTTTTCTAATTCTTGCCATTTTCATGGCACAACTAATGATTGAACATTGCACAGTTTGTGCTCAGTGAGTCAGATTCACATACACCACATATAGATGTTTACACCTACTTGAACAGCACAAGTGAGGGCGTGATACACAGTGTCCTTCACGGCAATTTTAGACATTTGTCATTTCATTACCAAACGGTGGGTTATTATTGTAAAAATTATTATTGATTTTACAAATGACTATTTTCAGTACGGCCGCACAGTGGTTGACTGGTTAGCACGTCCGCCTCACAGTTCAGAGGTTGTGGAGCCACCTTCCCTGTATGACACCATGTTTACCTGCCCTGCGTCAGAAATTAGTCGTATTGAGTAAAGTCTTGGTGGTCCGCTGGTAAAGTCTCCCTCTTGCCTTACATCTCCCTTCCTGACCTACAAACAGTCATGACAATATTTTGTCAAACATTAGGAGTTAGAAAAAGCCGTGTTTCAAACAGGACTTTTCTGGAATTTTACAAATGTATAAATGTGGTTGAAATAAATATATGTTACCTGGTACTGATGTAATGCAACCAGTCTGTCCTCCAGTACTTGGCTCCTGGTCGAATCTGACACTGGATCTTTACCCAGATGTACTTGTCTAGTGATGATATTATATTCATGACATAAAGAAAAATACAGGAAGTATCAAATGGAACAAAATGTGGAGTTGAAACCTTTCACTCAATTTTTTTGTCAAGAAAATAATCTCAACTGAGACGATGATGTTGGATGACATGGAAATGAGCTACTAACAGGTGTGTATCAACACAGACGTGGATGAGGCAGAGATTGATTTGAAATAACAAAAAAACACACAGAGTTCAAACAGCAAAGCTCAATCAAGGAAGAACCTACAATTTCAAGCGGTTGACTTGCTCTTCTTTAACATTTTGTTGAACCCTTTTTAGAAAAACAGCCTCTTTCTTCTGCCTATTCTGGAGACCTGACAATGATAAAAAAAAAAAGGGGGTCTTAGACGAACAAAGAGTCCGACGTCCACAACACTATGCGCCAGCATGCACATACCCTCGTTTGGATGTTCGACGCCAAGTTTGCTACTGTCCTTCTGTAGCATCTTTGCCACCCCTCCATGGGAGGAGGCATCTACAAGTGGCTTTGGTCCTGGCTTGCTCCCAGTGGGACCTCCTGTGGCACCCTACAGGACATGTGAAATAATTGAAGTGAAGAGAAGAGTTTGTGGTGCAGCAGAGAGAAAATTGCATTCCGCCGTACATGTAATACAAAAGCGTATCATAAAATGCATATATAAGCAGCTCAGCTCGAACTCAAGACTTCTCGTGCATTACCTTGGGTTTGACGACATCCTTGGCAAACTTTTGTTTGACTGGACTTTGGACTTGGATGGCTGGTAAAGATCCTTTACTTTTGGCAGCTGAGCCTTGAAGAGCAAGCTCCCTATTCCAAGCAGGTGAAATAAATGGAAAATATGCAGAAGCGATACCGTCAAGCAAAAGATAAACATCTGCTTTTTTTGCTTAAGTTATAAAAATGTGTATTTGGTTCAACTCTGTGGTTCAAGCACTGAATATCTTGGAATAATTACAGCATTCACTTCAATTAATCATTAACTTTAAGTTGATATAACATCAAGGGTGAAGCGGTTGTGGATGATGGATAGCATCTGCTTTCTCACCGGGATACAATTAAAGCAATGCATAAAAAAAGCAGAAGTCACACAAGGTAATCGATTTTATTTCCAACCTGCTGCTGTGTTTTTTTTTTTTGTTTTTTTTTATGCTTGAGTGTATTGCAAATACCTGAAAGCAAGGAGAGGGATGGAGCTTCCGGTAATAGTACATAGGTAGGATTTGGTGTTGAATTGTGAGACAAGCAACCGAACGGTAACCTGACAAGTCTCATAGCGGCAGGGTTTGAAGGTAATAGTGATCTTTGATTTACCATTGGCTGGGATCACACCTGGAAAACATCATCATAGTCAAAATGGATAATGATGATGATATTCACAAAAAGCAATTATTCACCTATTTGTAAAGAATAACGTGGGTTTCAAAAGCATCAGAAATAACCTCGCGTTATAACACATCTGGAAGAGTTCCAATTCCAAGCGCTGATGCTTCCCAGGGCATGGACAAGATTAATGCGCGGAAAGTGCGGCTTCCTCTGCCATGATTTATTTAATACACAACAGACAAGCAAGTATTTGGGATAAAACACAGCATAGGGGCACTCCGGGAAGGTTGTGTTAACTCTGCTGAGCTGAGGAAGCCAGACAGACACGTCAGACAAATGTTGTCAAGTTATTCCTACCTGTGAGTGGGTGGATGGAAAAGGCCTCATGTGGCTCAATGAAGTTCACTTCAAACTCCAAATCAACGGGCGATCTGCAGCTCAATGGAAGGATGTGGCTAACACTACAAGACAGGTCACACATTAAAAACATGAGGATTGTTCTTGCTTGTATGGGAGAAATGCATTTTCCAAGATTACACATCATAAACAAAAATGCACACCTCTGTCCAAGCGGTGCCGCTGGTAGGTCAACGCGTGTCGGGATATGCACATGAGCGGTGGCGGGGTAAGCGTGAACTGGAATTAAAAGGTTCTCATCATCCTTAAAAGGGGCGCAGATCAAGAACAGAGGTCATGAAAACACGCAGATGATATCAACGGGAGGTTGGTTACATGCTTACCTTACCTCACAGTGAACTCGAATACAGTCCGAGACACGGGTCCACTCATGGGGACAGAATTTGACTTTCACTGTGTAGGCAAGGCCAGGAATCAGTCGACACTTGAGGAAAGTCAGATCAGTCAAAATGGATACACTGAAACTGACTCTTCAACTTATTGAAGTCAAACATACCTTTTTGGCATAGTTGGTTCGGAAATGCTTGGTTTGAGTGGGGATGATGTGAATATTTAGCACTCTAGATGAGATGTTGATTAGTTTCTGAGGAGGAGGGAAAAGGGTTTCATTTTAAATTCATCATGCGCACTCGAGAGAACTATTTAGACACTCTCAATGCTTACATCCACATTCATCAAGCATATATGATAGAAAATCATGTCTTCATTCATGCATCAAGCTACTAAATAAAAGGTTTTAATGATGTGAGCTAATTTTCTATTTAATGTTAACTTGTGATTAAGAAATTGGGATAAAATACAGCCTAACATTAACAATATTCAGATTTAGGTGATATTTTTCTCACCACGCTCTTCACATAGTCCTTCTCTAGCTTGAAGCCACTGAAATGTAGTTCAGAAGGATCCACTTGGATCAGGCCATTACTCTTCTCTTTGACATAGATTTCTATATGAGTAAAAAAACATACACATAATTTTGAATGGCTAACAAAATTGGTTCAATTCATTTAGTTAACACGAGTAGGCATGGTGAAATAAACAAAAATAAGAAGTAATAAATGCAGCCATCATGGGACTCTATATGTACTGGATTCAAGTAGATGGTTCGGCACGCTGCTCCTTCCGTCTTCCACTAACTGGGTCAGGGGCAGTGGCGTCAGGGGAGCAGAGACAGCCATCCTCCCGGGAGTCACGGGTCAGTTGCAGCTGTGCAAGACCAACGTCAAGCAGATGGAGAACTCTACTGGAGACAAGAAGTGCACTTCTTTGAGAAGACTGAACCAGGTCATTCAAATGCACTGATTAGAGACACTCATATCGAGACCAGAGGTGTCAAACTCATTTTTGTTGCAGGCCACATCGTCATTATGGTTTCCCTCATGGGGCCAATAATGACTTGTATTATCGCATACACATAATAAAATCCAGTAAAAAAAAATTCTAATTCACTTTGAAAGTGTGTGAAAGATCATCGCAATATCTCAGTGTTATTAAGAGGAAAGACAATTTAAAGTTTTGGCATTTTAACTGGAAACATTGAGTTGACACTCATAGTTTGGTTTTGCGGTCCACATAAAATGATGTGGCGGCCCAGATCTGACCCCCGGGCCTTGACTTTGACACCTGTGATCTAGACAATGGTACCATAATTGACAGATGCTAAAATGTTGTCATATTTGTGTTCACTGATAGTGTAGTGGTTCACTCGCCTCAGTTGCCACTCAGTGACTGTTTTATATGTGCCCAGTGACTGACTGGCGTCTAGTCCAGAGTGTCGTCTGCATGGGATTGACTCCAAGCCCCCGTGAACCTTGATCAGCGGAAAAGAAAACAAATAGATGAATGTAGAAATATACTATTCTCACAGAAGGGATTTTATCAGTAATTTCGTACCTTATACCTGGTTGAACTGGTGCCATTTTTAACACTGGTTTGCCATCCTCCCATGGAAAAACAAAACAATGTGGAGCTCGTAACAAGACACACGCAATTTAGCAAACTTTATTGAAAGAACAAAAACAACGATCTAACTATATTGAAATTCTTCTGCCCGTCACCACTTGCTGCTGACTTCGTCAAAGCCCGACGTTGGTTCTTCGTGACGCGTTATATTCTAGAAACTAAATATATTACCATGCTGCGCTGCGCTCACATTGTTTGATTCATGTTGCACAGGTGAAAACACAACCATCTTGACTCGATCATTTGTTGACTTCAGCATGGAATACAATCCAATTGTTTTAAAACGACATGTTTTGAGTTTGGCACCTTTGCTTGCAAACGCCACCCGTCAAACACGGCCGTTACCAAGGCGACGGACCTTGAAGGGGTGGGGTCAAAAGCCATGTGGAACCAATGGCACTCGCAAACGCTCGCCTTTACCGGTGACGAAAAAATAAATCCTGGAGAATTTTAACTTTAATTTCAAAATAAAGGTTTACTTTTTCGTTAAAACATTTTTTTGCGTGTCCTTGGTGTACAGAAATGATTATGAATCAGTTAACAAATGTAGGACAATTCATAAAGTACGTTCATTCCGGTAATTTAGTCTCTATTTGGAAAATTCGGACAAGAAGTTTCATACTTTTTGTGCAACTTATAATGTTGAATTTGATGATGGGGGGAACGCTGACGCTCATTGCATAATTCCAAGCGAGTTCGTTTGACAAAATGCACTGCTGAATGACTGCATGCAATTTAGGTATATTCTCATTTTATAGTTCTATGACTTTATAGTTTTATAGAAAATGCACTTATGTGGCATGATGAGCAAAGCAGGACTCGTTGATGTGTTAATTTCACAGGTGACCAAAACGTTGCATGCCCGAAGGAAGGAAAAAAAAATAAAAAGAAAGAAAAGACAGCCCCCCCCCCCCATGGTATTATTTATTTTGCAGGCAACATGGTCATTAAGGTGCCATCCGCACGTTCACCTCTTGAAAGATGAAAAATGCATGGAGGATCTTAAAATTCTTCAATCCAGGTTAAACTGCAAATTTAGTGAAGATCTTCCTCAAGCATGCTCGCCCCTCTAAAACGATAAGCACTAATGGAATTTAATATAGTGTTTTAGTGGCATCTAGTGGTCAGAGCTTGACATAGTTTATGTATGCATCATTCAAAAACATATTTTTCTTTCAATAAAAAAATCAATATGTGTTTATTTTCATCGAATGTGGAAAACCTGAATTGTTGGCCTCCTGCTTGTCTTGGGGAAACTGTCTCCCAACCATGTCCAGAAGATGTTCAATTCTGAAGGTAAAATAAATCACCCACCAAAGATTCTGAACATATACCTCGTACGGTTACCAGCTATTACCGGTCGTTAATTATTAAAAAAAAGATTACGAGTGTCTGTAAAAATCGTAATTCATTTTGTCATATTTTGTTGTTTTACTTTACACTGTGCTGGTTATTTTGCAGGTAAAGTGCATCGCAACTGCACCTGGAGGTGCATATATATATATATATATATATATATATATATATATATATATATATATATATATATATATATATATATATATATATATATATATATATATATATATACACACACATATACATACATACATACACACACACACGACCGGATATGCACTCTGGCTCATCTCTCTAATCCTTGCAATCACATTTTCTGTCTCTTTAGGGGAGAACCATGAATCCGCCTCTCAGAATATTGTAAATACCACATTAACGTTGCATGTCTTTGCTCAGGAAATTGCACTCTACCAGGAACCACATTCACATCCAGCTGTTCATGTCCTTCATTCTGAAAGGAGTCTTTATCTTCCTTCGGGATTCACTGCTATTTACAAACAAAGAGCTGTACCACTGTGACTATTATCCGGTATCAGTATTCCTTCCCCTCTTCAAATTTAAAAATACTGGAGCACATATTGTTCCAGAAGAAACAGATAGATTAAGAAATAAATATCTTGTGACTGATGAAGTGAGGGGATTGTTACATGTTTTGGTGATGCTGGAGGTTGAAAGACAGTCTTTTTTGTGAGAGTTTCTTACATCTTAACATGCGCCTTTCTGTAATGTATGTAACTTTACAGTACACAGGAAAGCTGCAGCCTTGATCTGGACCCTAAACCTCAAAACTGTAATTCAGAGTTTCTCTGCCCTGCAAAGATAATCCTCATTCAGATCAGCATCAAATGGTACAGGTTCATAGCTTGAGTAATTCATAATATTTTTTTGGCCAAGCTAAGTAATTAAAGCTTCAAATGATTCAGTATTTTGTTGTATGCTGGGAATTCAAATTAATTATAATGAAAAACCGGCATATTCCTTTGAGAATCACCAACCCTGCTTTAAAATTAAAGAATGTTTAGCACACAATCTGAAGAACATTACGTCATTTATAAACTAAAAGTTGGAGACAATGCTAACGGATGCATTATTCTATCCAGCCTTTAGATGTCAGTAGAATCTACTACTTTTAGTATAACAAGGAGCCATAACATTAAGTTGTTAAATATGGAAAGACACATTTCTATTCAGTATGTAAAACAAAGACAAAACATGCCTTCTAACTTGGCTGACAGGTGGCGTGTAAAGTTGCATTGATGCTATCCAACATTTCTGCGTGACCTTTTAT
Organism: Syngnathus scovelli; assembly: GCF_024217435.2. Taxonomy (NCBI): domain Eukaryota; kingdom Metazoa; phylum Chordata; class Actinopteri; order Syngnathiformes; family Syngnathidae; genus Syngnathus; species Syngnathus scovelli. Next base: position 6,121,469 of record NC_090848.1, read on the forward strand.
TTATTATTTTCTGGCAGACTAGGCCTAACGTTCACATGAAATGACGTAGTAAGACACTGCAATGACAGAAAACGACCAGCAGATAGATGGTATATATCAAGATTTGGTTGGAGTCGTCTGTTCTCTCATTTGGCTCTGTCATTATTCTCTCATAAATGGCATTTTACAAAAATCACGTTGCCTCAATTGAGTACCTGGCCACATGACAGATAATAAATGCCGGGTACTTTAAATAGGCGCCATTACCAGTAGTCTGGTGGAGACAGTGGAGCTTGATAGCTATATTTTTGTTAACTGTTAGGCTATGCTTGTTTTCACCTTCCTCTTTGTTGTCATCATCACTGTGTCATAATGAAACTCATGTCAGCAGGAAAGCCACTGTTTAATTAAATCACTCAAAAGGGCATTCAGGACTCAGTACATATGCTTCTATAGTCGAGCCGGTATTATGACAGCAGCATGTGAAAATAGTATTTTTTTTCTCCCACAAAGTCGTTTGATTAAAATTGCATGTAAAAAAAGAGATCAGTGGCAAAGTAGGGTCAAGCTTCAGCAGCAGAACACAAATTTAGTACTTCATATTTTTTTCAAATGGAGCATCTCATTTTAAAAAAATCAATACTTATTTATGAGAAATAGATTTTATTTTATATTTTGTTTTGTTTTCAGCTTCTCCACCACATCAACATAGGCAGCCATTGCCTCTTCTTTGGACATACCTGGAGAATCAAAACCACCAGTCACTTTCTGCAATCAGCTTGTCAGTCATACACAACTGACATAAGTATATAAGATATACCTTTCTTTTCCGTCCACGAATCCCATTTCCGTCGTGCTATGATGTGAAAGCTCGCTGGACGAGCTGTGGCTGCAAAGAATGTGGTTGATTTTCTCTAGCTGACGTGCAGTAAACATCAATTCAAACTCACTGTCACACAGAATTCTTGATCAGTAAAGATCTGGACGGATAGTTTTCAAATATTTGAAGAATGTCTTACCGGACAAAATACACTCCTTTACGCACACTTATCAATCTTTTCATCATTTTTTACAATGACACCTAACCTGTCTAGCTTCTTTCTGTCCTCAGCGCTTGCAACCTATTAGGACTTTATGTCCAAAAAAGGCCGGATATCTGTCCCGAGACATCGTTTGTTAAAACTTACATTTACTCACCAGAATCAATGTCCCCAATCGTGGCCTGTTTGTATAAACCGTAGAGTGCGTTCACTTCTTTATCGCTAGGGCGTGTTTTCAAGGTCTTCACTTCCTCAGCGGCTTTCTTAAAACTTTCCTGTATGCAAAAAAAAAGTGGAGGTGGTACTGAACAAACAGGCTGAAGCAGACAAGCACACTCTTGCACAATGTTGAAACTGTCAGAAGCACCTCTCATGGCTAATATACTTACAGTCATGGCAACGATGAGAAGGAGGCACCTTAAAAGTGTAGAACTTGCATCGAAGTTTCAGCCTTGTCAATGTGTTCCTGCTGTAAGGTAAAAGTGGGAGGTACCTGTGTGGCCTCATCAACAAGCAGGAAGGCAATTCCTATCTCTTGTTAAAGTTAACCCTAAGTTAACTAATAAGTTGTACTTCTTCCCACTCCTTTTCAGGCATGTGAATATGATTTATGGTTTCTTTTTTGGTTATATCTTGCTTATATATATATATTACTGTTTGTTTTCCATGCATGCACATAATTATGCAGTACAGATATTTTCAATACATGAATTAATTCTTAGTCAGTGTTTATGGTTTACACTACTCATTTTTAGATTGAAACATCAGCTGGTCATTTTATTCTTCACAGTTTGTGTCAGCCTTAATAAGTCCTATCATTGTGTATCAGCTTGGGTGTAGCGTCATAAGCTTCTGACCGGGGGTCGCGGGCGTGCTGAAGCCCATCCCAGCCGTCATCGGGCGGTAGGCGGGGGACACCCTGAACCGGTTGCCAGCCAATCGCAGGGCACACAAAGACGAACAACCATCCGCACTCACACCTAGGGGCAATTTGGAGTCCTCAATCGCCCTACCAAGCATATTTTGGGGAAAAAAAACAGAGTGCCCGGAAAAAAATAAAACACGCAGGCACGGGGAGAACATGCAAACTCCACACAGGGAGGGCCCGAGGTGGAATCGAACCCGCACCCTCCTGTGAAGCGGATGTGCTAACCAGTGTCCACCGTGCCGCCGGCGTCAATAAACTGCTTGATATTAAAACTAACCAACTCAGATTCAAACACGCCGTCAATTTAATATTAGTTGAAACAATGTAATTGTAGCTAATGATTCTTTTATTTTGTTGTTGTACCGTATTAGAATTGAACGAGCTAATGCCCTTTTCCTGCTTTTATTCAATTTAAATGCAATTTGTGTTTTTACCAATTCTATATTCTCATTTGTACCCTTTCTATGTACGATTTCCTGAGTGTTGTTTTACATTTCAAAACGGCAAAGGCATGTTAGTTGTAGACGTTGATTAATCTAAGCGGAGGGGCATTTTAGGAATTAAATTCATTTGTAAAAAAAAACAAAAAACGTTATTCCTTTAGTAAGCGTGTTTAAATCGCCTATGGGGTTGGGGGAAGACACTTGCAACGAAAACTTGAGATCTTATTGTGCCACTAGATGGCAGGATCGCATCACTTGCCTAAACCAGGCCAATCTTTCTTGTCCGTGCTCCCTATAAAATTTGGATGCCCATCAACAGCAATTACCTCTCAAATTGTTTTAAGTAGAAAAAAAAATACTTTAATCCAAAATTATGTTACAGCAAACGGATTTCAGGCACAATGATGACAAAATATATTTGACAAAAATCACAATACCAGCAGTTTGAGACAGGTTTTTGGCACAGAGTAATCTGAAGCAGGAATCCAAATCATCAGTGATACAGCAGAAATAAATACAAGTCAAAATCCTGCTGAAAAATGCATAGTGATCATTAAGGTTGAGGAGCCACTATTACTAGACATCATTATTAAATTATTTCTATTCTCACATTATTCTAATAATACATACATTCCATATAAGTGCAAGAAATTAATTGAAGGTTGTCTGTTTTACTATTCTTCAAACATGGCTGATATTATCAATGCCGTTATAGCAGTTATCGCCGGGCAGGACGAAGCGGATGTGCCGACTTTTCTCCCATCCGCGGCGGATCTTCCGGAGTTGATGCGCAATACAGGGTAGCAGGAGAATGAGGCGAACCATCAGAACTGTGACGGGGAGGATGAGGACCAATAAGAAAGTGGGTGGCAGGAGGAAGCGGTATTGGCCCGGGTCAAAGGCGCGGTCCCAGCCGAAGAGGAGTGTATGGACAGTGGCCATGGACAGGGCGCAGTAACCTAAAGTGGACTGTAGGGGGTCACAAGCTTAGTTTATTCATGTTTAATTTATTTAAAACCTAAATATTTTAGTTACGGTTTGAAAAAAGTTTTGTGTTTGTGCCAATTTAGAGTTTCCGCTATTCACTGGGTCATAGGCCACCAAACAGCTGTAAGCAAACACTGCGACCTTCGACCCATGCCCGGAGTGAGTACCATAAGTGCAATCCATATTACCGATCACAGGGTGCAATTACAACAACTTCTCAAGATTGTAGTGGTCGGGGGTCCAAAATAGTCGAGGTCTTCTCTACTCTCATGCCAGAGATGAGTGTCTCTTTCCAATGCACATGAATTTACTTCTGCTTAACAAAGCCTCAATTCAAACTACTTCTACCTACTGTGCACTAAAAATAACCACGGTGAAAGATTAAATGGTTTTCTTTGTCTGTGGCAGATCTGGCAAGGCTGGAAAATCAGCAATTAACCACTGGCAATTGGGCCAACTTCCCGAAAATATGTGAGAGCCATTCTGCGTCTGAACTCTTTAAAACATCATATATATACAACCACCTGTTGTAAAATGAGAACTACTTCTTGGATACTGCAAATGCAAAGGGAGACTAGGGTTATATGGTTTGGTCATATGCTCCAAACACCAACCTTGGAACCTTTTATTATTTGTTGTTTGTGATTTTCAATTTTAAACGAATGTGAGTGTGACTATAATAGAATAGCAAGACAAAAACATTTGCATTGACAGTCTTAAATAGGTTGAATGTGGGTGCTTCCCTTTTTTGAAAACTTTTCAGAGTTTCATGTTTGAGCGAGTATTTGACTCATTTCATTCAAGATCAAGTGTCTGTCCTGAAGCGCTGCACTGCACAGGAACATTCATCGGTGGCAAGTGCTGAAAGGACGGCAATAATTCATTGCTGGCCGGCAGTTGGGACATGACTAATCTGACGGCCAGAGGATTAGTTTAGTGGCGTGATGAAAGGGGGGGGGGCAAGGAGGAGAAAGCAATGTGTGCGCCCCAGCAATGATGGCAGCTTTGAGTGTTAGCATCTAAAATGAGTCAGCTGCAAAAGTGCAAACATACTAATTGTTTGGATGCGTGATTTATCTTCACGGAAACACCCTCGCGAGAGCATATGTTTGCATTTCCACTGTCTTAATTTGTAGTGGGTACTAAAATTAAATCAAACGTACGCGAACTGTGACACCCCCGTTGCAGTACTGACATGTTATGGTAGAGGTGGGGTGGAACTAAACACACTGCAATTGCAGATATTCGTCATGCGTACGAGATAATCAAAATATTAACGCAAAATTTACCACTTTAAAAATCACAATCGATAAATCAGTCATATGTGTCTCAGTTGGTCTTGACTCAAGCTTCACTGGTCGCATAAATACGACAACGTTATTGACATTCAATTCATTCCCAAGGTTGGTAAGTCTACAACATGATTTAGCCTTGACTTCTTCCTCTTGTTTGCATGATCTGCCATTTTGTGCTGATAAATTATCAAGGTCAAACCAATATTATCAAATCCTGCCTACACATCTGATTGTTGAAACACAAGGCAGGTCGTCCTGACCTGAAGCTCTTTCAGCTTACCTGTACAAAGTTGAACTCTCGCCAGTTTATGTTGTCGGCCACGGATGGCAGTGAGGTGATAGCCAGCAGGGAGAGCAGCCCGAGCGCTATGATGCCCACTGAGAGGTACAGCTCCATTCTCCACACCCCCTCGTCACTCCACGAGTCCTCCACGCCTTCTTTCACCTGCACACCACACAGTTTCACACGATTGATAGATTACCCTAGCAACAGGTGTGATCATACCACTCACCTGCTTGAAAGCATCGTTGAGCAACTTGAAGCGAGCCGACCGCCGCATAGGCAGACACAGGCTGTAGATGGCGTGCATGGCTGCACACAGGAAGCTGCACAATCCAAACTGCTTCCTCTTGACGAGCCACTTGGCGAGCCAATCGGGAAAGCGATCGTATTTGGTGCCCCGCCTTAGCTGGAGCAATGCAGCAAGTAAGCCCGGCATATAGACGAGTGCAAGCATCACCAAGGCGACGGATGGTAAAGTGACGTTGACGGTTTCAATTGGCATTTTGTAGAAGACACTCTTCTTTGCCATGACGAAGGGATGTAAGACGTCACGGACAAAGTTGTAAAGGTAGAAGAAGATAAAGAGAATCGTGCTGATGAGGATGGGTGTACCCCAGGAAGGAAACAGATACAAGGGGAGGTTTTCAATTTCCACAGAAGAGGAGAGCAGACCCATATCCACAGGACGAAAGCCCATCCTGTGACACATTGCCAAGACTGAGCTCTTTGCCTTACTGCTGTCACTGCACAAGAAAACCTACACAAGGAAGACAACCAAAAAAATGGCTTACTGGATTTTGCAGACATCAGAGATATTTCTGCAATTGTCCTACCTGCCTGCTTCCATCTCGTGGTCCAGTCTGAAGCACCCATGCTGATATCGTGTTAAAGCCTTTCACTATAAAGCTTTCTGGAAACATGCCAGCCAGTTGTTCGGCATAGGACGGCCCACCTTGCTTGATCTGGAAGCCGTTGCTAACATCCACCAGTATTTTTCCCGCCAGCGCCGGCTTCAGCTCCAACAGGGTGGAGTGATGCTCAGGGAAGATCGCGACAAAGACTATGTCTGCCTGGCTGGCCGCTTCCAGCTGGGAGGTCACCTGGGTGCCAAGAAAAATATTAGAATATAGGGCACAAGTCTGACTAGGCCAAATGACACAAATGAATACTTCTTTGTCTGTCCAATTGTTTATTAGTGAGCAGGTCACTCCCTGGTTCAAATCTGCTATATAATTCAGATGCATTATAATTATTATTATTATCAATGTCTTACCTCTGCCTCTTCAGGAAAAAGAGCAACAGAGCGTTTGGGCGTTCTACTGCCCACCACTACCTGGTAGCCAGAGGCCACCAGTCTTCTGGCAAGCGAGCGGGAGAAGTCACCGGTGCCCAGGATGCCGACAACTTGAGTGTCGAGCTCAGACACACAAGCTGCAAGAGGCCTGCAACCACCTGTCTCACCCCCTCTCTGGATTAAAGCCCGTTGCATCTCATCAGGCATGGTGGGCTGACAAATAAGAAGGAAGAATCAGCTTTATGATCTCTGTTAACATAAATGAACCTAAGGTGTGAAAAATTATTCTCCACATTTAATTGGGGTTGGATCCATTAAACTAAATTCTAGTAAGGTGGCATGGGTTGAAGAAAAGACAATTAACAGTAAGAGCGCTCATCAAATATTGAAGGCAATTGGAAATTGACCAAATCTAATGTACAAATAAAGCCAAGTAAACAATATTTAATTGTTTGCGTTCTTCTCATTTGATAATTGTTTGAGTCCCATGCGCATTCTACTCTGGCCAACTGCAGAAATTATTTTGGAATCAGCACGCAAACGTCTATCCTGCAACATCTCTCAGTTAAACTGTGATCTAAATGGCGCAACATTACTAAAAGACCAACGTTAATGTTGTTGCCGCTAACCTATAACCAGGTAATTTAATTTCATTGGCGTTGCAATTCAATTTGCGGCTTGCCACAGCACTTTCAAGCAAAAATTAAACTTAATGTCATGGCGGTTTGCCGAATGTTCTTGGCCGACCTCTAGTTAAGTTAACTTCAAATAAGTACCTCTTGAAACAAATCGTTGGATCACAGAAGACTTTTCCTGAAGTAAAACCAAAGTTACAGCGCCTAAATACGATGCAATGGTAGGTTGCAAGTTTTTGACGCGTTTATATGCTGTTCTCTTCCTGGTAAGATGACGACATTTCCGAGGCCACCCCCTAGCCGCGCCCCCTCATGTTGGAGGAAGATAAAAATGGATTAGGCATGTGTTCATGCGTGTGAGCTGTCTGAAGGCTATTTGTCACCATCTCTTCACTTGATTGACAAGGTATGATATAAGTACCCCAGGGAAGACAAAAAAAACACGCGTCTCCGCATGGTCTTCCAACAACTACATATTTGCAACAGTTTGGTGAGCTTTTATGTGCAGCCAAGATGTTTTAGTAAAAAGAAACATTGTCTGCAGCCTACATATAAGGTGCTTGGAAAGTCCTGCAGCTATGAAGCAGGGGTCATCATCATGGTCCCTGCCCAATAAATAGGTCACCAGTGATGGAACATTGTGATTTTTCTGGAAATATTGCAGAAATAAAATGATCATTTGAAATTGTGAACAGTGATAAAGGTCTATGAAGATTGTTTTGCTACCTCTTTTTTAATTATTGTGGAATAGTAGGAAACGCAATTTCGATCTCTTTGTGTGCCTTGATATGTGAAGAAATTAACAATAAAGCAGACTTTGACTTTGACTTTGAAATGATCATTGTCTTCTCATAAATTCATGCCATCAATAATATTTGTTGTTATGAAAGGTAATTTGGAGAATTTGAAGTGTGTATCAAACCAGCCTTCGCATTGATCAGTGCGTGAGTAGCTCACATTTTTAAAAAGGGTTGGTGATTGTTGCTATAAAAATAAATCTGTCAATCAAAACATAAGAGTTCTGTGTTTTTCTGAGCACCCTATATACATACATAGTTTATCATTTTGATCCACTGAACTGAAGTCGAGTTACATATGCTCACATCTTACATGACAATATGATTCTGGTTAAACTTTGTCGGTAACATATAGTCATACTGCATTATTTTAGGTCATTTTTACAAAAGGGAACATTTTCGTCTGTCTGTGGAAATGGAAAAAAAAACAATAAAAAAAGCAAATATATTGACTATATATTTCTTGTCATCATGCTGAGCTGCCCCCACAAACACATTGGAAATCTAAAAGGTCTGAGGGCTGCACGCATTTATCACATACTTATCACCCAGGGGCTCTCCTTGCACATGGTGGACTGAGGGCTAGGTTTCCTTCAAGAAGCCACATGACGTGCCCTGAGCTTCATGATTAAGAAAAACATCTTATATAGTTTGATTATTTTACTCACGCATTTTCTTCATCTTAATTTGGTGTTGGCTATTTGATAAACTGGCCCTAGGATTTGAATCATGAGCAAAAGCAAAATTGTGTTAAAGGATGTCTGACCGAAGGTTACAGACTGTCAACAAGACTTCATCATGTCTGCCTTTGCCACTTGCAAAAGGTTGAATCCCTCTGGCTCACAGCAGTGCATTACTGTCACGCCCCCCCCCCCCCCACACACACACACACACACACACACACGCACGCACGCACACACACCACACACACACACACACACGTGCATGCACACACACGTGCACGCACACACGTACACCCACAAACTGGGCATGTCCTGCCCCTTTGTCATGCTCGTTTTGGCGTGGCCACTTGTTTGTCTCACAAGCTACAGTTCTTTGAAATACATTTGCAATTTCCTTAGGCGTCAGTCACTGCGATCTTTCTTATTCACTTGAGATGAAATTCCAAGGTTTTGCTTCTTGTAAAATATTACACAACTTAGCACCTTACTATCTTGTATCTTCTAGTACTGTGTAATATGTCCCAAAATTTTTGTTTTGCTCTTTCAGTGATCTCGAGAGCCAAAAAGAAGGCGATGATCAAATTGAAGAATGCTGTACGGGTTCTGCACCGACTGTTCAGGTCAAGATCTGAGGTGGACCACCAACTGTAGAGGAGCTGCTATGGAAGCTCAGCTGATGTATTTTTTTGATCAGTAAAATAAAATCAATTGCCATTTTCTATTTTATCTATTCATTCTAGTGAAATAATTAAATAACCAATCCCTTCAGAAACGCTCACTTTTAATGAGGAATATGAGTGACAAATGAGTGAAGTGCCCATCTCTGCAATATGCATTAAGATGCATGCTTTCCTGCCTCTAGACAGGCTGAGATGGAAAAAAAAAAAAAACAAGCGAGCTCCAAAAGTGAGTGGGTCAGTCGTATATTGCATCCCCCAAAAGCTTTTAAATCACTGCGGAATGTTTTATCCTTTTATGTTAGTGCTAACATCATTATAAGTGCCAATGTTCAGTCTATTAAAGTGTATCTTTAAGGCCATTTACAAAAGTGGTTCTCAACTGTCTTCCTATAGTTGCAAACCTGCAACACATTTCAAAGAAGCTAAAAACATAAAACATTATTTTTTTATGATCTCGTAATAAATATACAGTATTTTACAGTTTTACACCACCCTTGAATAAGCTCAATAAGTCAAATCAACCAAAAGACAACCTCTGGTGAAAAACTTTCCACAAAAGCATAAGAAGATGATTGGAGTGCTAACTAACAAACTTTGATGATGAGATCTGACAAGTGGGACAAGATAGTTTCATCCAAATGCAGGATGATACAAGGATAATCATTTAAGGTACACACAAGTGAAAGCATGTGGTCATAAAACATTAACGTTTTGTTGACATGGGATGGGGCGTCAGTGTCACAAGGTGTCATGAAGACAGACAATATTCTATGTGCTTTCCAGGGCAAGTCCCCAGCGTCTTCATCTGGGATTAGGGTCACATGTTGAGACAGGAGCTGATGCCGCAAGTTCTCATAGTTGTGTCTCAGCAAGAGTTTCACACATACTCCATGGCACTTCACATAATATGCTCATCTTAATAATATTCCCTAGAGTCTTCGTAGTAAAATTGGAGGTTTATTTACAATGGCAGGCAGTTAGTTAGCTAACATTGTGTTTCCTGTCTTTATGACAATCTTGGAAACCATTAATGCAAGTAGGAACAGATTCAGATTGATGCAATTGTCTCACTTCATGGTTTGTGTGCATTACTTCACCATGCATTCACATGCAATGTGACAAAAAAGCACAGCAGTGCCACGAGGCAGCAGCAGTGCATAATGTGGACAGTGCATGTGCATGGCTCATCATAGCTGGAAGATACAGTTCACTGTACTAATCCTGAATAAAGGTCATTTGTGCAGCCTAGTCAGGAAGAAAAAGCCGTTGGTTTGCCTAAATCTGAATTCTTCTAGTATTTCTTTTATATCCCCCTAAAAATCATGTTCAGTGAATAAGCAAAACAATGAATGCATGATAACGGTGCTGTATATTGAATTCTTGGCTTTTCCAGGACCTCCATCTTTTCTTTCCTGCTTTACCCTTCTGACTTCTAATGGCGTTCATGCCATTTCTCAGTGCCAGTCATGTTTCAGGAGTAAAAGCTGAGATGAACACAATCTGAAATTGCTTGGGGGGGGGGGGATGTGCCGGTGTGACCAGCAGGCTTCAGTAAAGCCTTATGTTCATCCTCAGAAGATTTTGGAAAGTATTATGGTCGATATGAGGACTATGATCCAATATCAGGCGTTTTAGAATGTATTTTAGTAGTTTTGGTCCTTCACATAAAAATGTGAATAAAACCAACAGAGTAAGGGTTTTAATGGACATGAAGAGCTTTTAACAAACAAACAAACAAACAAAAAAAACCTGCACTGAAAAGCATAAGCATGAATACAGCTGTTGAGGATTCTCAAGAGGATTTGGCTGCTTCAATGCCAAAATAATCTGTGTACCAAAATGCAAATGCCCCAAAATCTAAATTCAGTTCCTGTTGGCCTCGACCTCATTGAAAAATATCTATTTAATTATTAGAGATAGACTTATACTCAACTTTATTTATCCGTTAGTCCCTCCTGAAATTTGGGCGCCAGTAGCAGACATGGAAAAACAGAACAAAAAAGTGCTTTTAAAGAGTTGAGCAATAAATAAATAAATAAATAAATAAATAAATAAATAAATAAATAAATAAATAAATACAGCCTTGAGTAATAAATAAAGTGTCGCGTAATAAATAAATTATCATGTAATAAATCATTGTTGAAGGTCATTCCCTGGTCCTATCGCCTCCTTCCCCCAAGTGAAGAGTTCTACAGTTTGATGGCTGGAGGAACAAAGGAGTTCAGCATTCTGTTGGTCCTACACTTGGGTAGGAGCAGCCTCACACTGAACAGGCTCCTCTGAGTGATGATGACGGTGTGCAGAGAGTGGCTGGCATTGTCCATAATGTCTCGCTGTATCGTTTAATTGCATTATTTTTCATTGCATTGAATGTGTTTTTTATTTATATATACATCACGCTGTTGTTTTAATTTGAAAGGCAGGCGTCGTATCTTTTTCCGGTTTCGTCTTTGGCATCTCTTGACGTTTGGACGCAGCTGGTCTGGGCGCATCTGGTACCGTGTGACCATCCATCGAGACTGGTTCCAAGGCTCTCTTCACCGTTGCCCATTGAAAGGCGTTGGACCGAGTGATGCGCGCGCGACCAACTTGATCTTTTGTTTCTTTCTAAAACTATTTAACCCTCTTTCACCATTGCCCCGCACCGAGGCTCCGCGGATTTTCTGTCGTCCCTTGGTCTCCGAACTGCGCGGAGGAAGTGGTCACTGTTGGCTGTGGTCACCGCTGTCGTGATGGTTCTGCTGGCTCTGGCCATTGCGGTGCCGCTTCTCCTCCTGCGCTCCTCGGAGACCTCCGCTCATTATTACGAGATGATGGGCACCTGCCGGATGGTGTGCGACCCTTACACCGCTAAACCCGGGGGAGGCGCCGCTGGAGAGGCGACCCAGACCGTCAACAGCGTCGCGCCACTACCACCGATGGCACAAGGTAGCCGCGGGGAACCGGGGCGACCGGGAAAACCTGGAATCAGGGGTCCGCCGGGAGAGCCTGGACCCCCGGGCCCCAGGGGTCCACCAGGGGAGCGCGGCGTCAGCAAACTCCCCTTCCCCGCTTTAACCGCAGCAACGGGAGAGCACAGCGAAATAGACGGGACCAACTCTACAAGTAGCGGAAATCGTGTCGCTTTTTATGTCGGTCTTAAGAATCCCCACGAGGGATACGAGGTGCTTAAGTTCGACGACGTGATTACAAACTTGGGAAACCTCTACGATCCGAGCACCGGGAAGTTCACCTGCCATGTGTCCGGGATCTACTACTTCACTTATCATGTGCTGATGAGAGGAGGAGACGGAACCAGCATGTGGGCCGACCTGTGTAAAAATGGACAGGTAAGTTTACAAGCTGTAAATTGGCTGTACCTTGCAATAAAAAAAAAAAAAAAGGATTTAATGACTGCAAGTAATATAATGAAAAGACCACTTGCGCGCAAGCAAGACGCGCACTTTTACGCACGAAAAGCCCAGCTCCGTGCATGACATCCACATATTCAAAAACCTTAGATGAGCATTTAAGTCGTTCTCCAAATGTTCTTTAAACAAAAAACATCACCTTTAAATGGAATCCTCTAACAGTGGGGCCATTATTATCAGCATAAGGGTCATCTGAATGTTCTGTAATAACAAATACTGTCCCCTATTTCCCAGGTCCGAGCAAGTGCCATAGCTCAGGATGCAGACCAAAACTACGACTACGCCAGCAACAGTGCCGTGCTACATTTGGACTCCGGCGATGAAGTGTACGTGAAACTGGATGGCGGCAAAGCTCACGGAGGCAATAATAACAAGTACAGCACCTTCTCTGGGTTCATTTTATACCCTGATTAGGTCAAATTGTCAGCAGATGTTATTTTCATGGACGTATATGGTTATAATGTGTTTTTGTGTCCTTCAAAACACAAGCTGCTTATATTCATGTCTATTGATGGACAGCTTACTCGGTGCAGATGTGAATATGATATTCTACTTAAAGGCTCTGGTGGATTAGCAGTGCGGAGTAATATTCCTCGGAAGTCAAACATCAGTCGGATGAGCTTGTGCAATCATGCTGTTAAATCCGGGTTTTATGTGGTAAAATTTTAAATATTGATCTGACACAATGGCACGAAACAAGCCATCTAAATGCATCAATTTATTTGCTGCTCCAACTGAACAAACTCTTCACAAATGCAGCAGAGCACTTTCAAGTGCAGTCAGATAAACTCCAGACAAACTCATTACTACACAAACAGCCGAACACACACACACACAAAAAAAAAAAACTAGCCTATTCTTGTTCTCCTATTCTGTCCAGGTTTTGCGTTCTGTTATGTACTGTTAACACTGTTGTGCTTTATACATTCTTAACCATTGTGAGTCTGTTGTCAGATTCCACTTTAAGGCCATTTCACAAATATATCCATGGTGGGGTTTATTCTGTGTGTGTGTGTTTTTATTTTATTCCAAATGCAAGCACGACATCAATACCCAATTTGGAACTCACCCTTACCAAAGGCAGACACACACGTCCATTCTTGTCCTATCATCCAATTTGCCAAAGGGGAGCTGGACCCATCTGATAATCCAAAAAAGTGTCAGCAGAGAACAGAGTGGTGTAACAGAAACTGTCATAATTTACTATCCAGCGGCTAAAAAATATATATATATTTTTTTTTTCCCATGGGGAGAAGGGATATTGTTTGTTTGTTTGCTTGTTTGAAAATAGTTTTGTGCGTTTGACAAAACTCCTAATGAATCACCAAGTCATTTATATTTTGAATCCCTATCATATGTGAATAAATATTGTCTAACAAAGAATGTGTCTGTTTTCAAGACTTTTTCTCTTCTGTCAAGTACAAATATGTTATTGCTTGGACCTTATGTGAAATGTCAAATGACCAAACCAGTAAATAGGTTGGCTGACTTCCTGTGTGTTCAGTGCTGATAACTATGACTACAGGCTGATGACATGATAGTTTGAACACACATTTAGTGAAGAATTATTTTTATTGCTGCCGTATTTGGGCAAAAGTTAAATAGGTTACATCTTCTTATATCATTTATTTATACAATACATGCCATATATAATATTGTGTATGTAAACTTGAACGAAGATTAAACATCAGTATGGTCATCTTTGAAGACATTTTGTGGGAAAAAAAAAAAAACTTGTAAACACTTTTGAGTTATAGATTTTTTTTTTCATTTATGTTGTTTGAGGAATGTGTTTTTAAATTGACCTTTTCAGTACAATGCAACCATTCCCTCTGAATTCACATTGTCTTTGCAATATCAACTTCCATAAATCACCAAATGGCAAAACATAGATGGCTGGAAAAAAAAAAGACCACCAATCATGGCAAAGTCTACAGGTAATTGTCTCACCATGTGTTTTAAACCCACATCAGAGTTTTGTTTTTTTCCAGGCTGCTATGTTTGCCCATTGCGTTGCAGTGTAGCCTCGAGACTTTAATAAGACAATGCAAAACGCGTCCCGCACTGCTGCTCCAAATTCCCTGACTGTCCTTTTCTCCACAATAGCCAGCGGGTGTTTTGAGTCAGCAAGCCCTCCATTTGTTTTTAAAGGTTACACTGAGGACGTAAGAGAATTTTTTTCAGAAACAATATTCCTATAAGCGGCCAAATACAAGGTCATAGAATACCACAGTAATAGTAAAGTGTCAGAACTACTTTCATGCACATCAGATCATTTGAAAATATTACAACTAAACGTGGTTAAAAATCATCAATTAGTGACTTCTATTTGTGCATGAGTGGCAATAGTGGAGCCGGGAGGTGTGCATTCTGGGATTGGCCGTGGAAGCTCCCAGAGAGACGATAAAATATGCAAAAAAAGATGCTTGTTGCTTCTGCACAATGAACTGTTGGTCGGAAGCTGGAGGCTGCCACCTCCTGTGCTTCACCTTCCATCTGCTTTTTTTAAGACGCAATCACTGCACCTGACTCATTAGGACGATGGCTGTTTGTTGTGCATTTTATTCTTCTTTTTTTTTTTTTTTTTTTAGTGGGAACACCTGGTTCTGCCTCAAACTTGCCATCAATATATATGGAAATCATGGAAAACAAATATTAGCATGTCGGCTTTTATAAATGTCAATTAAGACATTTGGGCGAACATCGCTGCACTCGACCACATGAAAATTCATCCCGAGGTGGATGTGAAAATCAGTTGTCGGAAATAATAAGCATGATTGTCCAATCAACAGGAATCTCTAGCTGCTATTTACTCTAAAATGAGCACTAGCTTACATATACACTATATTTTTTACTTCCTGTTGGTGTAATGGCCACCGTTGCAAATGTTACACTGATGTACCAATGTGTTCATACTGTACTCTTTTTCTCAACGATAACAGATTTGTCATGGGATATATGGTCATTATGTTCAATCAGTCCAAAATAGTGACCATTTAATTGTGTGATTTATTGTTAACATATATTAGTATTGTTTTAATCATTGAGAACTACACATCACCCCACTGAACATGTGAGTGATGGTGAGCAGTAACCTTTTGAACTGGTTAAAGATAAGACCGTACAGACTACTCATTTAGGATGAAAAGTCGAGTGTCTGGCGCCGACTGAGGCGTCGCCAGCAGCGTATGTCGCTGACTGCCAGAACGATGCTCTCATAAGAGCCAGACAGAAATACATCAGCGACACAGAGGAAAAGTTTCAGAGGACAGCATAGGCAATCTAACATTAAACAGGAGAGTGTCAAGTGCCAAAAGTTGTCTTATGTGGGGATCGTTGGTTGGTGCACAGAGCTCTACAAAGTCTTATTTTTGACAGGTGATTAGTCTGGTGTAGCACTCACCCAAAGTCAGCAGGGATAATTTACCACTCCCCTGTCATGCTGAACAGAATACAGTAAATGGTTTAGAAAATGAATAGATACAAAAAAAAGTGCCCTGAAGAAGAATTGCATGAAGAACGTACAGTACACGGCAAGTGATTCAAACAAACCTCTAAAATTCGTACTCACTTTTTTACGCGTGAGCCAAATTGTGACTCACTTAGTCTGTCAGTCTGTACCTAAGAAATCTCAACTCAGTCTGAGCGTAATCGGGCAAACAAGGAGGAGGACTTGCGACAAAGAGACAAAGCGCATTGGACTATGGGCTCATCAAATAAAATACAATCCATCGTGTTTAGTTTAACTTCTGTCTATGTGGTGACCCTCTCCAGAAGAGTCTTACTAGTCCCATATGTAGGTCATTTGGGGCTTTGTAATGTTAAAAGGTATTTTGCTATCCTTACAATCATTTGATGTTTCCACTAAGCACAGTTTAGCAGTCCACAAAAGGTAGTTAAGCCATTAGCCTCATCAGCAAAAAGATGCAAGTGATATCTGTGATCTCCCTGCAGCTCCAAAGCAGGAAAATGTCATTTCCCTTCTCACATAATCCTGACTTTCAAATAGAATAAAACAGAAACCCAGGCCTTTGCATAGTCAACATTCATTTTCCTGAGGCAGTTATAGTTCATCTCGCAGCGATCTGGACCACACCCATGCAGACGATTTGCAGGTAGAGAATGGTACATCTCTCAAAACAGCATATCCGTCATGCTATGGGAAATTATGGGGGGTGGGGAGGGGGAGTGAAGGGGGCTACTCAGATAAGTCTCACACACACACACTCCATTATTTACATATTTCAGAAAGCTTAAGAGGCATCAACTAATAGCATTAACCCTGAAGCGCCCTTGCACTAAAAATACAAATATCTTGATATAATACAGGTCTAAAATATTCTCTTCCACATAAGAACAATCTGCATTCATATTTTTACAAATTGATCCTTTGTCCAAGAAATATATTCCATTCCATCCTCATCTCCAATTACTTTTTGTCATCTCATGACACGCAGTCTGTCACACCTGAATATTAGGGAGAAAAGGTTACAGATATAAGTCTTCACAGCACCAAGGTAACGTTTTATTGTAACAACGGCAATAAGAACTATGTCTTTAATATCTCCTCTGGTTGGCAGCTGCTGACAGGCCGGCGATGCCTGATGAGAGAGTCACGGTCCTGAGAGACTTGACCGAAAGGTTAGGGTCGCCCTGGGCAGCAGCGCTGATGAGGACAGGCACGCACATGCATGGACGAGAAGAGACAAACGCACGCACATACACACACACGCACACGCACATGCACACACGTATAACAAGACAACGTTCGGCGGAGGGCACAGACTGACACATACTTGTGGGTGCAAGGCAGTATCCAATTGCCCACGCAAGGGGAGAGCTTGCAATTTACCTGTACAATGCACAGACCCCAGCAAGTCTATCCCTCCTTCCATAATGCTAAGCCCTCAAGCACAGCGTGCACTTAGACTGACTTGAAAATAATGCAAATGAGGGGATCAGCTAAGATTTGTATGGTACGTTCCATCCTACATTGGCATACAATGGCCGACGCCCCATTTCTATCTAGATTTGCGAAGGATATGAAAAATAGGGCAGAAAATTATAAAGTTGATCTGCAAGAAATGATTTGGGGGTGACTCTCCTTTAATACAAACACATGGTGGCTTAATTGGACATGCAATTGTTGTGCTCCTTTGGCACATTCGTGATGATGCACCAAGGGCGAACTTCACTCCCCATTTTCTGCTGTGTTCACACAAGTGAGGGAGCCAGTCTGCTACACCTGAATCTCGATTTTACACGCTTCAATTCCACGCGACTTTCTAATGCGGTTTGGTTATGGACCTTGATTTTTTTCCGTCGTAAGTACGTCTTCAAGTAATACTTTAAATGGATGATACAAGGATCATACAAAGCTAAATGACTAACGCGTAAACCTTAGTGCTAGTGTCTGCAAAATGTGTAATCCAAATTCACTTGTAAAACACACATATTCTTGAGAGTTTCTTCTGAAAAAGTCTCAGTAGAAACTATTTTGGCGGTCTGTTATGTTTTTCTGTATGTTACACCTTGCTAAAAGAAACTCCAGGTTTCAATAGTTCCACAAATTGGTCAGTCACTTTAAGACGAATTGATCCTGCATATCATCTTGGTGTCTGCATTGAAACCACAATGACATGAGTGTATCCTTTGCACTAGTTTCAGTGAAAACCCAGCAAAAATTCGGCATTGATTTAATTTGCCAGTTATTAGATGGGACCGTTTGTCCTCCCCTTAAGCTTAAGCAAACTTCTCAGCAAGACACAATAAGACGATGGGGGTAATCTGTCACCGAAGTCTCATTAGGACTCTAAAAAGGTTCCCCAAATCTTAATTATTTATCTGCATTAATATTAGTTTAATTATTGATGATAGGTTAGGGTGTGTGTGCACGTATAAAGGCCAAAGATCAGCTCTTAGCTTCGCTCCTGATTAATGGATGAGTATGAGGAGCCCTTCATGTATTATTACTGGAGAGAGCCTGGACCTTGAAGGAGGCCTGGCAGATAGCGAGACCAAGACCAGAAACTCTGAGAATAATAATTAACATTTAGTATGCAAACTTGTCCTCGAAGGTGGCACGGTGGGTGAGTGGTTAGCTCATCTGCCTCACAATTCTGAGGTTGGAGGTTTGGTTCAGACCCGACTATATGGAGTCTGCATGTTCTTCCACTGGGTTCCTAATTTACGCCCATATTCCCAAAACATGACCTAAATTATCCTTAGGTATGAAAGTGAGTTTGGATGGCAGCTTGAATATATGTCCGCGATTAGATGGTGACCTGTCCATGGTATACCCGACCTCTCGCCCAATGTCTGTGAGGAGAAGCTCCAACAGGCCAAAAACTCCAGTGAGCATCATCAGTATAAAAGATGGAAGCTTGTTCTCTGTACATTGAAGGCATTACAGTGTTCAAGGGAGTACACCAAAAAACTGTTTAAGAAATTTTCTCCAGTATTTGTTATTTCAAGTGAGCCTGAACTAACAAATGGTTTAATCTTAAAAACCGGAGCATGTCAAAACAAGCACTCGGGATTGAACATTCACATTGCAGCGGCTCGACGCTGACATCTATTGGACAAATACAGTATTACAAAGCAAGGTTACCAACCTCCTCTCATAACCACGTCAGCCTCGTCCGCAATATTTTTTTTTCTTTTGCATACGTATGTACTTGACAATAATATAATAATAATAATGATAATAATAATAATAATATTAGTAGTATTATATTATTATTATTATTATTATTATTATTATTATTATTATTATTATTATTATTATTATTATTATTATTTGAAACTTATTGAAGTTAGATAATCGCAAAGAAAAATGTGCATGAAATAAATGGGCCACGTGTTCCACTCGCATATTTGTCTGGATCTTTCATTCTCCCTGAGGTGTGTATGCACAGGGGAGTGTATGCACCCTAAAACTCAAGTCAAAATGCATTCTACACTTCTGACAGTAGATGTCACAAGAGGACTTTCTATTTTTTTAATAAAAAATACTATTTCCATGCAGAAAACGTCATGACTATTACCCATTGTAAACGTTCGTCCATCCATCCATCCATCCATCCATCCATCCATCCATCCATCCATCCATCCATTCATTCATTCATTCATTCATTCATTCATTCATTCATTCATTCATTCATTCATTCATTCATTCATGTGGAGCCTATTCCAGCAGTCATCGGGCAGGAGGCGGGGGAAACCCTGAACTGGTTGCCAGCCAATCGCATGGCACACAGAGACGAACAACCATTCGCTCTCGCACTAACACTTATGGGCAATTTGAAGTGTTCAATCGGCCTACCACGCATGTTTTGGAGATGTGGGAGGAAACCGGAGTACTAAATTTATCATATCGAGTCATGTATTTATTTATTTATTTTTACACATTTGGGCACATTCAGTTCCCCAAGTTATAAAACTAAATTAAGGGGCTAAGGTCAAAAATGATTCCTGCGACTTCCTCTTTCCACCACTCGGTGTCAGCCAAACCGTCACAGAGAACACCCTATTGCGATCGTCTCAGTTATTTGGTCGTCTGAGGGCATGAGACATAGAGTGCATCTGGTGGTGTGGTTTTCATGTATTCATTTCCACAGACAGGCAAGATTAAATGTGATATATTTACAAGTGGAAGTGAAACAAAAAGTAGGGCTTGAGACTGTAAAAGCTGCTGTTGCAAAAGAACGGCGGCGTCTCAAGTCCATCAGCTATATAAACACAGATTTTGAAAGTCTGTTTTGATTACATATATGTATCTATAATAATGAGAACAATTGTTACTTTGATTTTAATCAAAAACTAAATCTATCTGATTTGATTTCACTTCAACCAGGTCTCGTATTATAAACACTGTTGGCTATTGACATTGAAGAGTGATTATTTTACATAAAGTCGATATATGTCTCTTCGAGGTAAATAAATAAAACAGTGACTCTATGATGGACACGAAGCCAAGGAGTATTTTAATAATTGTAATAATTTTGAATACATTTTTGAAAAGTGTTAACAACTTGTGCCGGATATACGTGTCATAAATGAAAGTATCTAAAGTATTACTGTTAATTTGCAACACCGCCATGCGTTTTGCTTTCACGAAGACCATTACATTTCGTCCTCCTCCCAGTGTGTGTGTGTGTGTGTGTGGGGGGGGGGGGGGGGGGGGGGTACGCGTAGTATATAGGCTACTCAATAAAAGCGAGGCTGAAGTCCGTCCGTGCATTTATCATCCTATTACGGCGACAAATCTGACTCCCAATACATGAGCGCTAAAATGAATTACCAACGTGAAGCCGTCAATAAAGTCATTTCTGTAAATGGTGTCTCTGAGGGCCCCGGCTATTATTCAACCAGCTTTATCAGCACCTTGGAAATGACGTGGCTTGTAACGCGGGCCCCTGCTTCACTTTGATTAAGGGCCCTGCCAGGGACCGGTGACAGCGCTTTTCACTGGGCTTTTATTCAGCCCTTTGCCGGTGATGAACACCGGCCCGATCGGGCGGAATGAAGACTAATTAAAAGCAATAAATTATCTTTTTCAGGCCCTCTCAAGCAGCCCCTCTTTGCGGCACAAGATAAGAGCAGACTGAGTGCTCATTTGCGCACAAAAGGTGCTGTGGCTAAACAGCATACTGATACTGTCCTAATTGGAATTTAATTAAGTAGCCACGGCTTCCGACTCCGGCCTGTGGGATAAAGATTTCATTGCGTTAAACATCAACACGTCTGCGCTTTCGTCCTATTATGATTATTAATAATGTTATTATTCCAAATCGCCAATTAGTGCGTGAAGCAACTTTTCCCTCAGACATGTTAAGACCATTATCGAAGCTATAGGATTGCTGTTTTCCGGCTTCTCTATCTGTAAACATAACGTTGACCTCCTCCATAGAGGATGATAAAAGTTGAAAAAGCTAATTTGTCATTTTTAAATACATTTGCTGTGATTCAATATTAGAACTAAGCTTTAGCTTTTAAAAAAAAATAACTTGGGAATGTGTCCGCATGTTATTTCTTTTACTCCCATGTGAAAACTATTGTGCCCCATATGGATCAAATGTGTAATATTTCATCATCAATGGATCTTAAGATATTGTAAGTACATATTCCTTTGTAGGCCTATGTATTTATTTATTAGTATTTGACTTTTTACTCTCTTTTCCTTTCTCCTTTTTTACTATGGCTCATTCCCTGGGGGGCGAGGGGACGTCAAAAGTGAATGATTCGTATGCAAGTGACCGATAAGACTGCAATGGAAATGTTTTCTGCTGGCTTGCTAACCAAGTGTTGAGTTAATTCGTTGTTATTGTTTTTTTTATGTGGCGCAAGTGCAAGTGCGCCTTGAGCTGGCCGCTGCATGCGCGAGACTGGCAAGTGCGCTTGTACGCGCTGTCTAGAATCCTGCGCTCGGATTGGACGAGGCGCGTTATGACAGGAACGAGCTCGCGATGGGATTGGTGGGGCGCACGCGTGTACTTGCCCTTGCGCTGCGGCTGGGTTGTAAGAGGCAGACCGGAACCGGAGAAGGACGACACCGCTTAGGGGAGAGTCCTCCACATATTAGCCTGCAGTGGGCCGAGGCAGCCAGTGTTTAGAACGCGGAGCTAGTCGCTTGCTATGACATCTCTTGGAGAATTATTAAGTAAAGGCATGCGTCGTTGCGGGTAATGCTTTAAACTTATTCGATTGGCTTCACTAGGGCCCCAAAGGTTTATTTTATTATTATTTTTTTACATGCGGTGCGACTAAATTGGATAACAAAGGGGCGGGAGAGCAACAAGTGGAGTGTGTCCCGGAGAGGCCGACATTTGTCACCTTCACTAGCCATGGAAGAGCAAAAGGAGCCCGCAAGCGGCCGGGACTCAACCGAGGATGAGAGCGTGTCGCTGTCCCCGAACCTGCCATCGCCTCCCATTATCCTCCCGCACCAGGCCGCCCAGCAGGCTCACAGAACCACCAACTTTTTTATCGACAATATCTTGCGACCAGACTTCGGCTGCAAAAAGGAGCCGGGTTACCGCGAGCGGAACCAGACGGCGGGCAGAGAAAACATCAACCCGCTGGCTGCGAGGCCACACGCTGGTAGCCTTTGCTTGGACTCGAATTGCAGCAGCGACAGCGCCTCATCGTCGCCGTCCTCATCGTCGTCGTCTTCGTCGCCCTCGTCCAAGCAGAACTCGGCCAAACAAGGGGAAGCGGCGAGCAACGGCAGCGGCAGACTCGCTGACAGCCCCTCGGCCATCGTGGTTATGAACGGGAGCAATGGAGCGTCTCTGCCCGCGGCCAAGGATCAGCCCATGCTGTGGCCAGCCTGGGTGTACTGTACGCGCTACTCGGACCGGCCCTCATCTGGTAAGGTGCTAAAAGCCCCCCAGCCACAACACGACTTTATTCCATCACTTATTGTTCACCACCAGACTTTTATCAGACTACAGAGCACCACTGACACAAAACATCAGCATAAGACTTGTCTATCATGTTTCTAGATATAATATACAATAAATATATATTTCCATTATGTGCCTGCAATTAAACATTATTGACCTCAGTCTTCCGCAAATCTGTGACATTAACTCTGCCAATCGCAGCTAGCCTACATTTGATTAAAATAGAAAAGAAAAGGATGCGTACATTCAAATTGTTTTCATTAAATGTCAGCATTTCGTCGACAGGCATATCGACTCTCATCATAAAAATACGTTTTCATTAATTATTTTGCATTGAATCACGCAGACTTTTAAAATCGGAATTTATGTGCAGTGTAAATCGATGTACACCATAATACACTCATTTTATCAAGAATGTATCATTAATAATGTTTGAAAAGAATATAAAACCATTACAGACAATTATTGCTATAACACCCGAGGAGCACAATCTCAATGTTGATTTTTTTTAAAAGGAATATTTTCTATTATGAATATTTATCAATTTATTTAGTTGTCGTGAAGCGGTGCTCACTATTTATTATTTAATATTTAAATATCCAAAACAAAACAAACAAAAAAAACACAGTATAACGTTTATTTCCATTATACATTACAATACAATACATCTTCATATAGCGCTTTCACAACAGTCTATATATTTAATACAGAAAGTCTGTAGTGTTTTAAATAATAACAAACATTATTAATTACAATAATAATAATAATAATAATAATAATAATAGTAATAGTAATAGTAATAATAATAGTAATAACAATAATAATAATAATTTTAATAATAACCATAATAATAATAATAATAATTATTATTATTATTATTGTTATAACAATAATAACAATAATAATGATAATGCAGTAAGTAATTAATTTACTTTTTTATCACACGGTTTACTTTAATTTCGATAGCACATATCACGTGCTATTAAGACAGACTTCAGTTTCTTGGTGTGTTGACTGCTTTCTATTTTCCCCCCTTTTGGCGATTAGTGTTCAATGTTATTGTCAGTCTGGGACGTCATTTGTTGATTATTTATACCCCCCCCCCCCCCCTTCCCCAGGATCCAATTTGTTCAGATTTAGGCTATTTCAAAACGAAGCTGTAATGTGACTCATAAATTGTCAGCGCGGACATGAGTGAGGTAAAGCCTACAGTCGGATTCTTAAATTGCGGCGTGGAAGCAGTCTTGCTCCTTCGCAATCAAAGTCTTTCAGCTGTCAAAGGAGGCTTGCAGTCGGTCGTTTTATTTTTGTACTCGATTGGAACAACAATCACCGGAGCGTTTTCATGCCAATGTGCCTTTTTGAGTGGACGTGAAGAGGAGTAACGTTATTGCGGGGATGCTCGCACCCGCGCATGAACTCCCCCGGTCCGCTTCGGCGGCTCGCTCACACGCTCTCTCGGCTGACACGTGGATATTTACGTGTTCGTGCCATTGTTGTTTCCACACCAGGGCCGAGGACACGAAAACTGAAGAAGAAGAAGAGCAGCAAGGAGGACAAGCGGCCCAGGACGGCGTTCACGGCCGAGCAGCTCCAGAGACTGAAAGCTGAATTCCAAGCCAACCGCTACATCACAGAGCAGCGAAGACAGTCGCTGGCTCAGGAACTCAACCTGAATGAGTCCCAGATCAAAATCTGGTTCCAGAACAAGCGGGCCAAGATAAAAAAGGCCACGGGCTACAAGAACGGTCTGGCGCTGCAGCTCATGGCCCAAGGACTGTACAACCACTCGACCACCACCGTGCAGGACGAGAAGGAGGACAGCGAGTAGCCGCGCGTTTACTCGCGTTACTATATGGACATCGTTGCTATTAAAAGTTTATATAGCCGCTGCAGTTATCATGTGGTATACGAGTATATTTAATTACCCCCCCCCCCCCCCCTCCCTACATCCGCCCCCGTGGTCCCCCATCTCTATCCCGTGGTTGTTTTGAAGATGCATAATGTGCCCCTTCAAGTTTCCTTCACACATCGCAAACTCAGAAAAGCCAAAGATTTTCATATGTTCACATGTATGGATTCAAAATGTAAAATTAAAAAGAAAAGAGAACGAGAGAGAGACGCAAGATCGCTGGACTTCTTTCCCGATTTCTTTTTAGTTGACGCGACTCAAGGCGTTGATGTGGTGTGGCTCGTTGTTTGTGAACAAAGCCAAAAATAATGCTCGACTGTTATTCAAAGTGTGCGACGCTCTAATTTTCAATAGCGCTGCAAAATTAGAAGGCAGACCAATGTGACGGAACCAATTAGAGGAAGCGTCCTCGTCAAGCTGAAGCGCATTCAAACTCGTGCGCGCGTGCGCGCACACACACACACGATTGCGCCGCCTGTGTTTACACAAATTTGACTTCTACATAATGACGTGCATTTCATTAATTTCTCATAAGAGGTCACACGGTACACAAAAAATGAAATTAATAATTTTAATAATGCCGTAAACAAGCTATTAAATATCCGTCTTAGTGAAACAAACACTGTCTGCGAAAGAAACTTTATAATATAACATGACCGACCACGTCCAAGTTTGATAACATGCTTTTAAAATGTTAAAATAATTTTTGTCCTCCGTCACAAAAACACAAAATCAACTCAGCATAATGTTAGAATATATATAACAGAACCTCGTGTACATATATATATATATATATATATATATATATATATATATATATATATATATATATATATATATATATATATATATATATATATATATATATACATACACACACACACACTCACACAAAATAGTATATGTTTTTTTCAAAATATTCAAATTATTCGTGATCTTTATTTATTTATTTTTTTGATTATTGTTATTGGACCAGAAATACATGCCCATGGGCTTCTGGATCATTGGTTGTGATCTGAATTATTTTTATTATCTCCGCTATTGGAATATGGTCCGTACACAAACGATTGTGGATATGATATGGTGTAATTAAGAGGTAACAAGCCTATGCGGCAGAGGAGCGCCATATACACTTCACGGCCCTCCGCTTTTTCGGCGCCTTTAATTATTTCAAGCAGCTAGTGTTGGGTTCTGCCTATAAAGCAGCAATTTAATAAGCCCGCTCTGTGTTTCTAATTGATTTCAGTAATGATAAACAGGGACTTGCTGCATGCTAGTTTCTATGCGGTTTACTCGACTGCTTTTGAAATTTAATTGATATTTCACCTCAGTGTTTCAGTCGCTTATATGCTCCACTGGGCTTTGTGCCTGTAAATCAGTAGGCCTATTATATAGAATAGTAGGAAACAAAAGTGAATCTTTTTTCCCCTCTAAATGGAAAATAATACAACACTGCACTTAACGGCTTCCATTTACCGCACCTCCACACGGTCCAATACAAGATCATTTACAAAAGTATTAATGACACTTTTGAGCGATTGCCAGAAAATTTGCAGTCATATAATATAAATTCAGATCGTACTGGCCAGTTAGTTCAGACGACAACCAAAATACCTTAGCGCAGTTACGAGCCCAAGAATATTGGATTAATAAATTTCTTAGCGTGTCACTCAAATTCGTATAGGATAGGGTGTCTATTAGATCTTGTTATGTGCGTATGTGGTATAGTCAGCGCGGTATAGCTCTTAGAATGACGAACCAATATGTTATTAGCGCGCGCGCGCGCGTGTGTGGGTGGGGTGGGGGGGACATCAAAGTTAAAGTCATCTTTTTTGTGTGACTCACCGAAATTCCGGGAGGGGCATTAGTGAATATTTTAATGTCAATTCACTAAAATGTACAAATGAATATTCATGGTCTTTTTTCCTTGCCGCCATTCTTTTTTTGCCATCTAATTCAATATAAGCCCTCACAAATGTCTCTGTATGGATTGCATTGGTGCTGTCGTCAAGTGTTCATGTCAATTATAGGAATGAATTCGGAGGTTTCTGATTGGAAAAGACACGCGCGTCCGCCCAGCGTGCACGCGCGAGCTCACACCCATACACAAACATACGCGCGCGCAGGCCTTAATGTGCCTCTAAATTCAGTTTGGCCATCTGGCCTGCATGTGTGAACGGAGGTGAAAAGGCTCTTCACGGTCAGCCAAGCCCACAGCTCGAACACTATAATGATAGTCAAATTCCCTGCTGTGAATGCGGAAGAGGATCTTATGACAGTGTATTTAAAATTCATACAATTATGAAACAGCGAGAAGACCCCCTCCATCCCACCTCGTCATTTAGGGAAGCCAAGGGTTTATCTGTAAAACAAAGAAAAGCCAGGGATCGTTTGCATAGTTAGCATAGTCTGCCTTGCAGGCACAATATGGATTTAATTTATATGCAAATGAAAGCAATAAAAAGGAGAATACACACTGGAAATTTCACATGTTTAAAGGGGAAAAGAGTTTGGATTCAGATCAGGTAGCGTCAATGATACAAGTAGCTCAGCCAATCAGGTCAATGCTGATGTTATATAACGCGTATAGGTTCGCACAGGTGCATCTCAAAAGAGGAATATTTTCTTATGACGTCATGGGGAAAACTAGTTGGGAAAAATTGCGCTCATGAGTCTGAACATGCCCGCTTGCAGGAAAGCAGACACGCACACGCTTGCGCGCGCGCACACACATTCGCATAAACGCACAGTCGCAAGCGCGCTCACGCACATATCTCTGAAGTCTTTGAATGTTGCCAAAGCACATTGACATTTTCTATTCCCAGCTATGACCAAATCAGTATTTTCATATTATGATGCAATCTTGCATTTTTATCACAAACACTTTCACAGACACTGAATTATGAAAGTGACTCACATTGACTCCATCTTGACATGTTACAACATGAAAACTGCATATGGATAACATCCTTTTTTGCTTGTTCTTTTTTAAAGGTAGCACCACACGGTGAGATTATTTTATCTTTTTTTCTCTTGCATAAGATCCAGAAAATGCATGTAGGAAATATTTATTATTGGTTTCTAGAGTTGAAGTTTGCAAAGGCTAAGTGAGTTGAATTTTTTTTTTAACGTTTTCCAAATAATAAAACCAATAGCCATACAATGCTTTAGTCAAAACAAAACATCAAACTAAAAAAAATAATTTCAAGAAAACAATTCAAGAACGTGCACAAGTTTAGAAAATTAGTGTGAGAAATGCTTTCTGTCAAAAATCAGGTGCAAAATGTAACAAAAAAAAAAGAAAAATTAAGGGATTGGTAATTTTGAATCAAACAAATTAGACAAATTACCAGGTGTCACCAAATCTTACAATGCACTTTATAAAAATGGTCCTGTCTTTTTAATTTACCATCTGCATTGATGTACATTTACTGCCACCTCCTTTTTTCCGTTTCAGATAGAAGTTCACGTTTGTGTTCTTGTATTCTTCTTATTTCCTTTTCTATAACAATTAACGATATAGTGAAAACTAACGTTGTGAGAGTGCAAGTGTGGCAGTGGCAAATTCTTAAACACCTTTTCCACAAACCATTCTCACCATGGTCAAGTTTGCTCTGGACGGCTGTCATCCTATCACGCACGCACGCGCACTTACACGCACGCACTGACGCGCTCACACAGACAAAAGGTGGCATGGTGAGTGAACCTGCCACAATGCAGCTGGGTGGCAGCCATCATTTTAGCGAGCTAAATCCAGATTACATGGAGGATTCAGGCAGCGCAATTTGTTTATTTTGCCCTTCAGGGATGATTGGGATGGGGTGGTGGTGTGTGTGTGTTTGGGAGGGGGCATTATTTGTGTTTACAATTCTTACATTGGTTTCTGGGCAAAGAGCATACTCGTTTTACCTCAAAGTGTGAGGGTGAGATGTCATTTTCTAAGAAACTACATCAACTACGTGAAAGCTGGTGATGTTAATTTCTTAAAATAAGACTGATGGATTGGAATAGCATAAATCCAATGGAGCTCTTTGTTCCTGTGCACCGAACTCTTGTTTTGATTCGAAGCTACAGATTTCCTCTAACATAAAGCATAGCGTGTCACTTCGGAGGCGGTCCACTTAAGGAGCGAGTTATTCTGGTCTGATTAAAAAGGAAGCGTCAGGAAATGAGAGTGCATCTGCAGCCGCAGCTTCATTGGCAGACGCATAGACTTTGCGTTGGCACGTTAATCAGCACGAGGAGCTTGACTGCAAAGTGACATGAAGATACAGACGGACATGTGGATTAATGCTTAAATGCAAATTCGGGACAGGTTTATTAGCGCACACACATACATTGCACGGAGAGACACACACGGTGAGAACAAAGGCGAAGGACACCTGGGATTCCCTCTTCTATGGGTGGTCATATGCACCTCAGCCACTTCTTCATGCTTTCCACATGTGGAAGCACTTCATCATCCCTCTTCTCCTTTGTGTGTGTGCGTGAGTGAACTACTTCATGAGGAGGTCTAGGCGGGAGAATATAGTGCACAATGATATGTGCACTAACATCATGTCAATTCTTCATCATGAAGAACAGGTTGACTGACTGTCCTTTTTTTGTTTGCGTGTGTATGTATGTGTGTGTGTGTGTGTGCGTGTGTGTGCGTGTGTGGTTTCTTGGAGTTCATGGGTGGCATTTATATAAATACATACAAAAAGGCAGATTTACTGGCCCTGGCTGGCCACGGTCTTGCCCTCTTCTCATCCGTAAAAAGAAGACACACTTGTGGAGCTTTCGAATCTTGTCCTTCCCTTTTTCCTCCTGAATCGTCTCTCATCGCGCCGGGCCTGTGTTGGCGGGAGGCGATGCGGGAAAGCGATTAGTCATATTCAATTTACATACGGCTGTCATGGGCTCCTCCAGGCTGAGCGCTGATGTCATGTGTGCGTGGGGCCCTCTGAGGCCACCCGCCATATGGGAAGAAAACCTTCCCCTCATTCAGCGGGGGTGATGGTTGGGGGGAGGGGGGCATATCACTTTGGTGGTGATGTGATGATGAATGTGGCACTTTAATCTTTAAGTGTGCATGCATGACTTGTAATGTTTGTACGTGAGGTCAACAATCTGAGAACTGAAGGGATTTACCTTTACTGCCATTTTACAAACTAATATTTCTACATCTGCAACAAAAGCCCAAAATAACACTCTGGTGTTTTTGTTTTTTTTTCCTTTAAACTCCTCCGTTAGCTCAGACAAACGCAACCTCACACTTGCCTTTGTGACTGTAGTCACATAATGAATAACAGCTAACCGAAATGAAGATGAAACGGCTGCACACTGGAGTTTGATCTCACACAAGTGTGTGCGTGTGCACAAACATCCACGCACGCATACATGGATGCGCACACATGTATGTATATCTATCTATCTATACATACATACACTGGCAGACAGCGTTAGGCTTCAGACGGTATGTCACAGACCACACATCATGCCAGCTGTGTGATAAAACAGTGCTGGCAAGTGGATATAACTTTGAAGCCATGATGTTGAATCCAATGTGCGTTTATCAAGTCAAAAGACAGAAACTGAAGAAGTCAAATCAATGAAGTCTAAATACTAACTTGTATGTGTTGTCACATTATTGTTTATACAAGCTCGGCAGTTGGCACACGAGTGACCAGTAGTATTAGTACAGATGCAATAGTGCACAACATGAAAGGTGTCCGGGCTGGTCCACTAAAACTGTCAACCACTAAGGTAGTTTGTTCAGAGTTGCCACGACAACGACAGAAATGTGGTGGTGCAGCAACAACAGATTTAAAGCTGTGCTATTAGGTCAATAGCCCCACTAAATAAATGCTACTTCATGTTAATACTTGTTCTAAAATAACATGAGGATTACTGCTGTTGTTCTGTGTGGATCACTAAATATGAGATATTTTATAGAATTTTGTTTAGCGACTTGTCACAAATAGTCTTTATCTCTTGGAACTCTGTCAGAGAATCTTCAATAAGCTGTGTGGCTTTGCAAGGGCAGCAGACGGCAAAACGGACGGCCGACACTTGACCCAGTGAAGAGTTCACGGCATCAATAAGCTAACATTTGTCTAAGGGAGAAAGAAGTGCGTAGGTCCCTATGCATGCTCATATATTATTTAAATTTCATTACTGAACAAGAACAGAGTTAGAGTTAGTTTTTTTCACTTTGAGTGTGTGTGTGCGTGTTTCAAATTCAAAATGTACTTTCGAGTTCATGGGTGGCATTTATATAAATATATATACAAAGGCAGATTTACTGGCTCTGTCTGACCACCATCTTGCCTACTTTTCAGCCAAAGAAAAATTCTCACATTCTGTCCTTCCTTTCTTTCCTCTGAATCTTTTCTCGTCACGGCTGAGCTACGTTGTTGGGAGGTATTGCGGGTAAGCGATTAGTCATTTTCACTATATAGATTGTCACTGTTGGGTGGAACCTTCTATTCCAAATTTGTTCCATTTTATTCATTAAAACGAAATCATTATGTACTATTAACCAGTCCCTATGTGGGTCTGTCATTTCATTCTTTCTCCATCTTCATCAGGTTAACACTTGAAAACACAATCTACATGTCCAAACCAAATAGTTGTCTAAAATGCCACAAGTAAAACCCAGCATGGTACAATTTATTGAAAGTATATTAGCATAGAAAACCGTGTGCAATATGTCATGTTGCTATTATTTTTTTGTCTGCCACCAATTTGACTTGTTTCTTGACTAAAAGGTGATTTTATTCATATTTTTCCATTACATTTTATTGAGGTGTCCAGTGTTGTATTTTGCACATTACATGCTTTAAATGACTAAATCATTTTTTTATTGTACATGTGTCTTAGGTAGCTGTACTCTAATATAATTCATATTCTTAGAGATTATAATGTATTATTGTTAACTTCGCATATCCAAGCATTTAGATGGATTACTGAACAAAAAATACATATGGCAGTTGAAACAACACAGAGTTGTAATTGATTTGACTCAGCATTTCAAGAAAATGAAAACATGTGGGTGAAACAACCAAAAACTGCAGTTAACTTGACCAAGCCATTTAAAAAAAATATTAATTTCACTTCTTGGGTTCAATTGACCAACTCATCCTGCTGGATCAGATTAACTACTGTTGTTGTTAATATAATAACTCAGTGGCTGGGTTATAAAAACACACACGCACACGCACACGCACACACACACACACACACACATCCACACACATTTTGGGTTATTTTTTACCTAAATGTATTTAACACGTGTGTTGCTGCTAAAGTTATACCTAATGAATTTTTGAAAAATATGTGTTGAATAAAGATAACAAAGTGCAGGTGCTTGCTGTTTGCAAAAAATGACTGAGGCTCAAACACCTGCAAGCTGCCTGTGACCAATCGCAGGGTTCAAAGTTCAAACATGTCATGTGAAAGGTGCGCCGGACAGGCCCAGCTGTGAAACACAAAAGAACTGGCTTCACAATGTCAGTGATTTGAAATAGAAGGAAAATCCCTGTAAGTAGACTACAAGCAACAACTGAATGTGTTCTCCAGCTACTTCCGCCTGCGTCTGCAGTAGATTCTGAAATCATGGATAGCAGATGGTCGCGAGACAAAAAACAAACTGATGTTTGAAAGCAAAGCAGAGCAGGAGTGAGCTGATGCCCTGTACTTCCTGTCAAACTGTGGAGACAAACTGCAGATGTTTGCAGACAGACGATGGGTCGTGTAAACAGCTGTTTAGGGAGCCCATTTGTGTTGGTGCGAGTATGACCTACAACAATACTGGAAAATTCTCATGCTAAAACCATACTGGTGACAGGTACCAGTATGAGTTTTAGTCAAAATATTCTCATATTGTTTGGGACTATAAAAATTGTCACTTCAATGGTCCCAGTAAGGAATGGCAACAATATTCCATTTTTTTTTTTTTTTTTTTTTAAATAGCTGCAATGCTGCCAGCAAAGTCGCTGCTCTCCAGCATTATGACAGCATGCGGTTAAAGGGCCATTAGACACGACGGAGATTGAAATGTGAAAAATGCGTCTTGGCCAGTCGATGCACATTTAGAGGTTTGTGTTCCTCACTTGCAAGTATGTGTGCCGTTTTTGCTGCAGTTAATCTGCAGGAATGCATAAATACAGACTTCAGAGCAGGGTGACGTTGCACCATCAAGCTGTACTGGCAAAACAACTTATTACAGCCAAGCGCAACAGTTTATACAAGAGGCATTGTTGCAATTCAATTCTTTGAATACATCAAAACTGCACAGTGACACAAAACTTTGGCGTTAATCATATGTACCAAACAAGAGCTCATCACTTTTACATCTGGAAAATATTGGAAGATCATATTTGTTTATTATTACTGTTTCAATAACAATAGAACTATTCTATCCAACTGCAATAAAAATAATTAAAGCTTATATTATCCTAATGTCTTTCTCCATGAACCCAAAAGTAGCTTGCCATGTAAAGCAAATGGACACGGAAAAAATCCCAAACAAAACAAAACAAAAAAATAAACCCAGCCAGTATCCTGCCCCAGAAACAAAGGTTTCCATCATTTTAAAGTTTCAAATGATCTTATAGTCAATAAGTTCACAAATATTCAGTCAGACGTCAGCCCTTTTGCACATGAGGGAAAATTTGGTCTGACAAAAAAATTTGACAGTGCTTTTAAAGTTAGATTGTTCACTGATTTGCAAACGTTTTGCAATACTGGTTTACGTTCCCAAAGTTTCCAAGACAGAGGAAAAACATATGCCACCTGATGACATCAACATTTGTACCATATAAGTGTGGGGCCCATGGTGGTTTTTGGGACATTTGAATGGACATTCATACTAACCCGCCATGTTAATTACTTTTTTTTTAAATTGCTTTGTGAATATGTTTCCGAACACATTTGGGGATTTCAATAAGGCACCTGGGACAACTACAGGTTTCCTCTGTACACGGAAGTTAGGAGACCGTTTCACAGGGTCTGACTGTAACTGCCGCTGTTGTGCGACATGTTTCAGGTGAGTAACACTGTTGAAATGATGATGATCAGAGCTCGCACTTTCGCGTCCATGCGTGTGACATATAGCTTTCATGTTGCTGATTTGAGACAATATATGATATTGCAATTATTATAACAGTTTTGGAACATTTGTTATTCTGAATGTTTTGTTAATTATTTTCTTAAAGTATATATTATTATTTTTAATTAATCATGGAGCACGGTTGTGCGCCGCATCTACGAGTTGCCCATTCCTTATTTTGATAAATGGATATATGGCCATTCAGTTCCATCCACACCCTCATATAGTGCTGATTGCACATTTGTCACAACATAGACAAGCATGCACACGCGCACACACACACACACACACACACACACACACACACATACACACGCTCACATTTTACTGAGCGATTTTAACTGCTGCTTTTGAGTTTTGCTTCACACATTCCCAATGTGTCGCACTGTCATACGATCCAAACAATGCACTACATTTATGGCAACAGCCAGTGCTGTAAAGTGGAAAATGTGGGTTGATTGTATTTCCATTAAGCTACAGCAATATATACAGCCACAGGTCAATACGATCCTCATTATGACTGCGTGCTGATGGTAATTAACCACTAATGTGTGTAGAACAAAGCTCCCAGTGAACTAACGAGAAAGCAAGGTACTCCCAGAGGAAACTCACAAAGTGACTTGATTCAAACATTTGCTTCACTTGCTTGGAAACAGCACCAAAATAAGCCCCACAACCAAAGAGCATGAAGCAGGTTCATTCATATGATCTTTGCTCTCTTGGCACTCACTTCTTGATTCTTCTTAAGAATGAAACAAACAAAAAATGTATATGTTGTTCTTAACCCATTGTGTGAGTGTGTGTGTGTGTGGATGTGCGTGTGTGTGTCGGTAGTCGGGGGGGGGGGGGGGGGGGGGGGCATTAATGGACCACCTGTACCGAGGCAAGTGTTTGTATGTTTATGATATTATGTACCGTGTAATGAACACTTTGTGTCACTTGTAAACTTTTTTTTTTCCACTCTCTTGCCAATTTACATAAAATGCATGTAATAATATAATACGCATTAATAATATACATACATGGTTGACTTTTGCATTTATAACGTAATTTATTAAAGTTTAGAATCATATAGGCGGGGTACATTGTTGTGGTTAATTCACTTCAGTGCAATATTTGCTTAATGAATGAATGAGTGAATGAATGAATGAAAACTGAATGATTTATCTTACTAGAAAAGAAACCAAAGTCCAAGGAACCTCGGCAATAATAATCTGTTGACAATCCACCATGCGAGTTTAGTCAGTGCCATGCCCACAAGTCTTAGAGATAAGTGTCGGTGTTTAAAATCTGTTTTGCTCAAACCTCATTGGCTTTTTTTTACACAAGCGTGTTTTTGTACTTGTATGTACACACTTGGATTCGTCTTTACACGCTCAGATGTGCCTGCGCGCGCACTTGCTAGTGTGTCTCCCTCTATGCGTGTGTTCAGCAATGGCGTGGGGATCCATCTGTGTCAGGTTAACCCTCTGGGAGCCTTTCCCAGCAGGTAGCCCTAGAGAGCCTAAATCATCTGGATGGCCAGAAGCGTGAAATCCTTCCAGGCCCAAACAGATGTCTTTCTGTTCAGCTCGACTTTGCCTTCAGCGACCTCACAAACCTCCTAAGACCCTCGATGCAGACACCGCTCCCAAAATGCAGACCAGACCGTAGCGGGGCGAGCCTGAGTCAATTCACAGGCGAAAGAAACCACCCACAATCTCAGCTATACAGAATCATTTAAAGTTAGAGGTAAACCGATTAAGTCCAGTTTGTAATTTGACACTGCAAACAAAAACTGTTTATTGAGCAGACAGGAGGCAAAGTTGTGTCTATCGAATTTCAGTCCATACATCTCTAACTTGAGAACACCAGAGGACAGACGACCCATTTATGTGACGTGACTGTCTCGAACATAAAATGCTTTCGATGGCTTCCTGTTCGCTTCCTCTCCACTGGAGGCCTCCAACACCAGCTGATTGAGGTGGTGTTATGTTCTTGGCCTGAGCGACTGAGCCGTGGGCCTAATGGCTTCCAGCTGGGACTGTGTGTCTGCATTAAGTCTTCAAGTGGAAAAGTGGCTGCAAAGTCAAACCACCTGGTGAGGGTGAGCTGCCGAGGAGCTGTGAGGTGGCGGTGGACGAGGCGAATACTGCCGTCAGCCTACCGGCTTCTTTTCGACTTTCATTTCAAGCCGAGACTGCTTATTTCGGGTGCTGACGCCTCCCGACGCATGGACTAATTCTTATGACCCGGCTGGGCTCATCAGTTGTTTCATATGTTAGGTCATTGCACTTCAACACAAAGAGCCTGACAATAAGCAAACCGCTTTTGGCACCTGTGACCACCGCGCCTGACAGCTGTAATTTCATTGGCCCGATTCCGCAATCTTGTCACAAGTGCGGCTCGCAGACAAGAGCGAATAATTCTCTTACAAGCAGCACAAGCGTACAAATGGCAACCAACTCCCAGATTTCACGTTTGTCCGAGGAGAGATCACAGCAACTAATAGATTTTGGCACAAGCATGTAGTGGTTGTCACATTAACAGGCTCCATGTTAATGTCTGCCATTAAATACGAGAGTCAACTTGAGCATCTTCCGGAGCCTTGAGGAAATACCTCATAGGCGTTACACTCTGGAATTTCCTTTCTCTATAAAGATGAAGAAACATGAACCAAAAACCTGCGGTGAGCAAAGCTAATAAGCAAGGCCAGGGGTTTGCAAAGTTTTGTAATCCCAAAGTAAAAGCCCAAAGTAAAATCTATTATCAACAATTTAAAATGTCAATGCAAGGTTTTTGTCATATACTCTTTATAGATACGTATATATTTTTAACATAGTCACAGTTATCTATTCACCAGACTCTCACCAATAAAAGTTAATGGAGTGCATTTTTAACATACTGTAGCTGCAGTTTGGCTAGCAGGTTTAAATCATTTATATTTTCCTCAAGCTTTGGTGTCGGTAGTCCTCCAGTGGCCCCCAAGGGCAAGTGAAAGCTGTGTGAAAACATTGTAGCAACGTATCAGATCGAATATTTCTGCTGTACTCTTTGAGAAGTATGGCTCAAAAGACCTCCTGTCACGATCGGGTGGAGCATGGAGCAGGACGACCAAGTGCAGCTTGGACCAGGGTTTATTGGTGAACTCAAAAAAGGCAAACTAACAGACTCGGCAACTGACATGACTTAACAAAACCTAACAACGAGATTGACCAAAAAGACAGGGTGACATTACCAATGACAGGAACCAAAAAGACATCATGACATGAACACATAACATAAATCCAACACCGAACAACCACAACCAATGATCCGACGGTGAGTGAGGGGCCTTATATACACGACAGGTAACGAGAGGCAGGTAACGAGAGGCATGTGGGAATAATCACACTGATCATGGGCAAACAGGAGGGGAGGGGCGAGCACACAGACAGAAACCAAGACAACAGACACATAGTGGAGCAGTTGGGGACGAGACGTGACACCTCCTAAATGATTTTTGTCTTTGCTATGATTTTTCGTTGGGAATTTTGGTTTCGGAATATTGACCGCAAAATCCTCTTTTACACAAAATTCATTGCTCACGTAATTGCATCTTCACACTTATTTTTGATACAGTACATTTGGTAACATAAAACAGTGATGTTACATTTTCTGTCTGTTCATACAAAATCAGCAACTATATTTTGAATCACATTGAATCTATATATAAAAAAGAAAAATTCTAAATCTCATCAAGGCAATTTTGGCCCATGCTGAGATCTCAACAGCTACTGTTATATTGTACTAGGGAAGGTCACAGCTCTTTGTCTTTACTACCTTCAGTTATTCATAAGAAATGCACTTTTATCACAGTCCATTTTTTATTTACCACAGTGGCTTAATAAAATGACTTGTTACTTTACATTTCATTTTCTTGGAAAAAAAAAATCTAGCAACACATTAGTATGATTGTCTTCCACAAGCTGCATCCCACCGGTGTTATCAGCCGGGCTAACGGCGCCAAGAGCAGCGGCGTCACACTGCATCCATCACAGCCCGTCTTTGCCAGCCCACAGCTCAGGCTCACGCTGGAAAATGGCGCTTAGTGCGGCTGATGATCTGGTGAGAGATATTTATGAGGATCCTCATAAAGGACCAAGCAGAACCCGGGCAGATGAATTCTAAGGTGCCCCCCCCCCCCCTACTGTAACACTTAACTTATTACCTCCCGCTGTCATTCACATAGTGTGTTATAGCACACAAGGCATAAAGAGACCCAGCTAATCAGTACCAAGCCCCTTTTGAAAGACCCTTACATGTAGAAAACAGATGCTGATGTAGCTTTAAGCTGCAGTGAAACATGGATTGGTTCAGAATACTTTGACAAAACACTGGGCACTTAGAAAAAATATATATGCTGGAGGCCGGAACATGAAAAGTGCATTTACAAATAAGTGCAGAGAGACAGTGCATCTAGAGTCTGCCAATTTAAGCAGAACATGTTCGAACTGATCTTGTAATTTTATTAGCTGAAATAAATTGAAGATTATTATTATTTCTATATATTTTTCATTATTATTATCATTATTATTATTATTTAGCAGAAAATACTAAATTCATATTATTTTGTTTATTTGGCTATTTGGAGACCAACTGGGATTTGACTGGGGAGTATAAAACCTTTTCTTGATGGCGTTCTGTATGGAGGAATAAAAAAACTCACAAATCAAATTCCAGTTATAGCTATTACCAAGTTCCAGCAGAAGAACCACATTATGACGTGTTGCACTAATTGAAGTGAGGAACAAGAGGAGTGACATTTGGAAAGCCATCTGGAAGAGGATTTTGGTTCTTGTTGCATTTTAGTTGTCCTGTTCGTAAAATAAGATGGAAAGAGTTGAAGATAGGAGTAGACAACCCAGGCCTGCCTTCTGCCCTATTTTGACCAAACTGTTAAAAAAAAAATAGATTCAATATAGCCCACATCAAGCAAGTCTTCCTGCTGCAGGGCTGCCCTTTAAAGGCAGAAGTAGAAAAGTAGAGGGTGTGGTGTCATTGCTGTGAAGCACATAATAGCAGACAGTTCTTAAGTGTAGTGTAATAATAAGACACAATGGTAAAAAAATATTTCCACTGAAGTCATAAGGAGCTGTGGCTGTTTAATATTCAAGTATCTACCATGCACAAAACATAAAATAACAAGAATTGCTTAAAGTTTCTTCACTGATTGATTGGTTTTAACATGTTTAATAAACTAATGGTGAAGAATGTCAAAGTAGCCCCCCGCATCCTTCGATTTTTCTTGATGCAGCCCTGGATGGAAAACGTTTGG
This sequence comes from Syngnathus scovelli, assembly GCF_024217435.2. NCBI lineage: Eukaryota > Metazoa > Chordata > Actinopteri > Syngnathiformes > Syngnathidae > Syngnathus > Syngnathus scovelli. The sequence continues at coordinate 6,160,631 of NC_090848.1, forward strand.
AGAGCCCTGCTTTAAGCCATCTGGCATCCTTATGCTCTCGTTTTGCTCTTGTGGTGACTTCAGAGATTGAAGATGAGCATGGAAGAGAAATAAAGAGAAGCCCGTTCGGGTGATTAAAAAAAAATCTGGTTTTAATTTCTTTGACAACAAATTAATCAATAGCTGTCGCATGCTTCTCCCTAAGTTCAGAAATTTCTTGGGAAATGAGGCAAAAAAGCGAAATGAAAAGCGCATCCATTCGAGAAGAATTTTTGCTCAAATGAGGTGCAAATTGGATTGCACGGTCATGCTTTTGTTGCTCCATGCTCATGTCGGAATGCTCAAAAATATGTTGCTCATCAGATTCATTCTTTTAGCCCATCTGAAACTTGACTTTGAACATACGTGTTTAAAAAAAAAACAAAAAACATTAAGACACAAGGAAAAAAACAGACAGGAATTTCAGCTTCAATAAACTGCGTGTAAACGTACTGAGTGACTCACTGGCACCTATTTAAGTGGAAAGTGGAACCATCAAATTATACTGACCAGATGTCCTCTTTTTTTAGAATATGATTTTACTGAAAAAATAAATCATCAGTAGCTTACATTACTCAGCAGGCATTCTTCTGCTCTGCAATTCAGTTTAAAGTCTCCTTTTTTTTTGCACGATCGGACTGTGCCACGACTGTCCCATTTTTTTGCTGAACAGCCTGATCAACAAGCACCTGATCTGCAGGAACACCACTCAGATAAATTTACTGACGGATGTCGATGCTATTTCAATTTGTGGCTGAAAAAATTTTTTTTTTTTCATCTGTTTCAATAAAAATGATGACGGTAGAAAAGATGGTACCAAACCAAGTCAATCTCTGTCTGCAGAATGACTCCATGGTGAATACTAGCATCAGTCACCATGAGATCATGACAATATCAAACCAATGAATGCTCCATGTAGAAACCATATTTTTGTAATAGCCATTAAACAGTTGTAATTTTTAATTTACGTATTAGAAAATTGAGAGGCAAGCAGTAACCTCAGTGATTTTGTGTCAAAAATATACACCGGGTAGAACAGTACCTCACAACATAGACACGCAAGCTCTCATGGGGTGGTAGTACTTTTCTCACAAGTGGTCCACTCGGTAATGTTCATTAGAAGAGACACTTGGACTTCTTTCATGCTGCCATATTTGAATGTATCCACAGCCTGAAGGACAACCCGAGACCTACTCAAACACTTGATAGAAACATGGCCTCTCTTCTATCCAAATACACTTCTCCTCTGATTGACGCGCCTGAAGCGAGCCGGTTTCACCTCCATGCCTGATTATGAGAGCCATTTATTTGTTCAGCTCTAATTGTTGAAGCCTCTGTCAGCGAGGCCCGAGAGCACAGCTGCGGCAAGGTGACACGTTGGCTCGTGATCAGGACGATTCGATACCGCGTTTCAGAATGAACAGCGCTACGAGTAGAACGCAAAATTGCTTCGCACTTATACGTTGCGGTGTCAGATGCTGTGCGATAAATCCGCAATCGGCACGTGACAGCCACTCTGTGCGGCAAACTAATTGTAATGTATAGTTTGATCTAACTTGACTAGCAAACCCCATCTCTCCCCCTTCATGTCCTGAGTCACACACACACAGACACACGCACGCACACACACACACACCCACGTCCACATGTCTTACAGTCAGGCTGAGATTGACACACGCAATTGCACACACATGCAATCATGCTACTTCAGCTCAATTTGAAGGCACAAGAGGGTCAAGGATTTCTTTCAACCAGAAAGTTGTGACATACAGGAACGTCTTTATCCCATGTCATGAAAACAATCAGTAAAATATTTGGATTAAAAGGGAAGCAACATTCACATCTGGGAGCTGCTGAGTTGTCTTCTTGCGTGCAACTTCTTTTCTCTCCGCAGGCATGAGAAAATAATAAGTCGAAAGCTGAATTTGTGTCAGCGCGGCGCAGGAAAATAAGATATCATGTCGTGCTGTCGGTTTGATGTCAGGCTCTCAGAGTCGTACCCAAATGCCTCAACCCGTCGAGGCCGCCAGAAGTCGGGGAGGTGGGGGTGGTTCAGCCAGAGTTCACGTCTACAGCCACTAACCAGCTCGCTCTTCATCAGCTTGAATTCCCCGCAACTCGCTTTGTCTCTAAGTGGGAGCGTTATCCGGTTGCTAAATCTTAAGTTGTCTTTGATATGGTCAAAGTGCTGTCAACGAAGTGGCGATCAACGATCTCGACAATTCTACCAGTCCGTGGTCACATTCCAGAAATAAAACTGCTCACTGATGCATGTATGCTATGGAAATGAGCTTGCTGCGTGTTTTGTGGTTGAGTTCAGCTGCTGGTATTTTCAGCACTAGAACTTTTTGAATGACGGGAATGCAGACCAACTTCCTCCGCAGTAGAATGCTACGCATAGCTGGGGGTACGTCTCGGTACGTCTATGTGGTGGTCATGTAAGTCAGACTACTTGTTCCTGTTTCCACATTAATTGTGGTCCAAACAACATCAATTTAAAGACTCTTCCCTCATATGATAACTAGCGCTTGCATTTGTCTCTTTCTGCTGAGAAACACTGAGATAACTTTCATTGGGATCACAACAATCATGATTCTTTTCACAATAAATTTGTATACAGTTTTTTGACTTCTTGACAGCTTTATGGGAATACGTTCTTTTTTCTTTACTAAAACTGTCCATAGTTTTCGTTCCAATTAGAGCGATTCAGAATTTTCATCTATAATAGTACTATTTACAAAACCCTAACTCAGAACTTTATTTCAAAATGATCGTGACAAGAAGGACCTATGAAAACCTGTCAAATTGAATCTCTTGAATTGAATTGAATCTCTCTGGATCTTAATTTTTCATCATCCTTTGTCAAATCTGAAATGTAGTAATCAAATGTTTGGTTATGTTTACATGCTGTCAGAATCCAAATAATCTTTCAACGCTTCAACAGATTTGCCTTCCTTGTCAATCCAGCTCGATCTGCAGGATGCTCCTATCTGCCAATGAGGCATCCGAGGCTGAGAACTTGCTTTGCACTGAGTCACTCTGATAATTCACTCGACCGTGGACTCTTACAGCCATGCATGCCGGCATGTGAACCACGTCCGGACCTTTTTCGGATGCACTGGATTTATCCCTTTTTTGTAGGATTTGCTTCCAGCAAAGCCAAACTGGACTGCTTACCATTTTTCACCACAACCACAGTCTATACATCACTGGGGGAGGCAAAGGAGCATTTTCATCCCTCGTCTCAGATAGACGAGCCATGTTACGTGTCAGATTAGACAAAGCGAGAGCCTGCTCTGACATCTGCATTTGGGATAAACTGATGTGCAACGTCTCGTGTAGGTAGAGCCAGCCAAACAAGTTTGATGAAGCATACAATGATGGTGCTCAAGTGATATCGTACTGTAAAAAAAAACATCAACAACAAAACAGTGCAGTGCTTATGGAAATGTGCCAATGGAAATTAAGTATGCTTTGTGCTCAACATTGTGGAATATAGCAGCAGCTGAGAAGTCCATGAAGGATCCACTTAGCTGAGGAGAGCAGCACAATTCAATCCAGGTTTCTTAATTGAAATTCTCTACCCCCAAGCTCCCTGATTAATTTATACCCTGGCTGTGCTCTAAATTGACCCATCCAGCCGCGAGGTATACAAGTAGCCTTGCACTAATATGTCATTAGAATCCTGTTGCGATCGTGCCCTAATATTTCACACAGTGAGGTAGGCGTGACTATCAGGTTGTCTGACATGCTGTAGATTCACTTTGGATAGGGAATATGAAATGAGCACATCGCAACGGCGGAGTTATTGTAAAATTGAAATGAATCACTGATAAACGCTTCTTTCTTTGAATCTGAACTTTTGCACGTTTGGAGCCCAATAAAAAATATCGATAACAAAACTGCATGCATAGGTATTCTAAACCATTACTTGTAATTAAAAATCGGAAATAAATATATCAATAATAAATAATAATTAATAATAAAAAAAAAAAAAAAAAACAGCAACTGGTAATTTGCTTTGACAAATGATTTTCTCCTGAATCTTAAATCTTTTTTCTCCAGCATACATCAAACAGCTTTCGGGGATGAGCTAGACAAGAGATTGTGAACTTGATCCTTTCATCCAATGTTAGGGACTACTAAACTCACAAATGTTCTTTGCACGGAAGGAAAATCATTCCCACAGACACATCCCAAAATCCTATGAGAAATCTTCCCACAAGAGTCTACATTGTAACATTGACTCCATAATGTAATTCTAATAGCCTGCTGTCACAACATTTTGTTTATATTGACAAATTATCACCATGAGGTTAAGGCACGAGATGAAGAGATATTTCAGAGCAGACTGTAGAATTGTCCATGAGAGAATAAGTCAGAAAAGAGCTTTAAGTGGCTGGTCGGTCAAACGTAGGAGGTGACTCTGTCATTTCCACGGCTCATATTATAACCTCTGCGTCCGACTGCGCCACTCACAACACGCAAGATCTGGCTTCTATAAAGACATAGGATAAGATTACAGCTAAATCAGTCTTGCGGCTTTTCTCTGGGAAAACTTATGAAGTTCTAAAACTCCCCTGCTTATGAGTGGGCCCAGCAGGGCTGCATGGGAAGGTTCCTGAAAGCGACTGAAATATGATCCGAGCGTCACTGATCTTCCAAAAAATAAGGCACTGACAGTGTGGAATGATGGGATGATAGCTCATGGGTGCTTCTTAAATCCTGCGCAGGTACACGACCCTCATTCGGTAAATAAGTCATCGAGCATGATATAGACTCCTCTAATTCCTCTGGCACACGCTTTGTTTTTCTCTTCTCTACCCTACAGGCCCATTCCCATTCCTTTGGATGAAATGTGGAATTATTTGCACTGTTGCACACATGGTTTTAGATAGTGCTCCTCTCTTATAGTGGCCCTAGATGGCTGTCTTTCATTCAATACAAGCCATGGATGAAAACAGCCCGAATCCTGGTGCATTTAATGAGACGAAAAACCAGTGGAACCGCTGTTGGTTTACACGAAATCAATTTGAAGGGGAGGGAGGAAAGCGCGTTTCCAATTGGCCATTCGGGCAATCAATCTCAAGACTGGCAGATGATTTTCATTAGCAGTGAAAGAACTGTGAAAAGATGCCTGCATGTATTTAGCCTATCAGAACAAGGTCCTCCATGATTTCGCATCAAAGCAGAGAGCGGGAGCCAAAAGTAACAGTCTCATTTCTCCTTCATCAGTGTCTGATAGCTGTTTATTGGTTTAGGACGTCAGGGGAGGGTCAGAAACAATCCATCGCGATAGAGCCGAAGTCCCGCTGAGGTCGATGTGCGATTTTATTAAATCCACACAGTGCTGAGTTCTGTGAAGGGCCAGTCAACGCCTATCAACTCAGTCGGCGCAACCTTTTATTTCAACCGGTCGTCCTTGACAGCCGACACTCCCCTGATTTCCTCAGTGCACCAAACGCTTTTCAGAGGACTCTTTCCAAGCAGCGCCATTATGACTAGATGTGATTCCCTGACATGTGGGAGGAAAGTATGTGTGCTAACATGTCAGTGATGACACAAAGTGCTACTAAATTACTTCAAGTATTATTTTCAATTGTAATCAGGACTTATTTCAACATTATTTCAGTCACGGTGGCCAGAAGATGGTTTTGTCGATTGAATCGGTGAATTCTCTGCTCTGGTTATACAAACACGGGACTCTATATTGTTTTCTTTTGCTCCGAAGCAACGAAGAAAACCATAAAAGAGACAACTTGGCATCACGTTACCATGGTATGCGGGACATATCAAGAGTATCTTGTCCTCCTCCTCTCCAGGACTTTCATTGGATCAGTTCGAGATATAATTCACGGTGCCTCGCCGACCGACCTCTGCCGACTATGAACTGACGGCCCAAGATGCTAACATGCACACACGGGCCACGGCGCGGAGTGCAGCTGGTAACAATCAGCAGTGAGCAGCAACTTAATGAAGCTTTGACTTTAGAGGCTCACATGCTGCCGTCCCGCTGCCAGACGGTCCTACAGTACCTGGCCCAGACGGCAAAGGGGATGAATCTATAGCGGATTTATGACAAAACATGACATGAGTTGTTGCTGCTGGACGGAAACGTTGCGTGTTCAAGAGGTCATACTTTTATGCTCTATGGCTGACGATTCCAAATGTCAGTATATCTTTGTCAAATTAACTTGAAACTTTAGATTGGGTGATAAACAATTGAGATTATGGATGAAGGTATGGATGATTATAAGCAAAAGGGCCTCATTCTTCATAAATTCTTCTTGTTATCTATGCTATGTTTCAACTTAGAAATAACTTTTTGTTGCTGCCAAGTAGATTGAAAACACAATTTTAATAACGCAGTAAAAGCAGATTTATTGATATACCCTACAAGGCAGTACACAGCATGAGACGCAACCACATAAGCTCTTGGCCCTTTCTGAGAACCGATTTGATCTTTTGGATGTTTGATATGCATCTTTGTGTTAAAATTGCAAAATGATCGGTTTCATGGGCATTATTGAAAACATTTGCGGTACCATGGTGGTTTAAGGACTACTCGATGACATAGGGTAATTGAAGGTCATACAAATGAAGAGACTCCATCTTAATTTTGCTACAATTAATTCTGTCAAACTGGTGAAGTTTGTCGATATTGTGAAATGTGCGATGTAAATAAAGTTGTATTCAGAAGATGAAGGAATGGATCTATTGCATTTTACCTGAAGTGGTATACTCTTTCAGAATAAGAGTATATTAGAGGAGGTCATATGTTAACTGCCCTAAATATTGCTAACGTAACAGTGCTCTTGATATCAGTTGCGAGTATACTCATTTAGCTATGATTATTTATCCAATGTTTGTGTTCACATACCAATCTGTATTTGATAATTATTTCTTAAACCTAAAGTATAAAGTAGCACCAAAAAAAGGTTGTGGATAAGAATAGTGGTTAACCTTTCTAGGTTTGACTGTTTTGATTAGAGGGGGGTTGGAGGTGCAGGTTAAAATGTATTTATATACCACCAGACCGGCAGCATCTAAAATGTGAAATTAATATTGTGTTAGAAAATATCAATTGTGTCACCTGTTAATTGACATTGGCTCGACTTCCATGACATTAGCATCACTACAACATATCTCAAACTCTACAAGTCACAGCATCATCGTCAACATGGTTGCAGGACTTAACAGCAACTCAGTCATCTCACTTTACAATATCCAGATTGTAGTTTGACAAAAAATGCAAAACATGGTCAATCAGATTTGCTCTTCTGAAAACACTCTCCAGAAGAGAAAGATTAATTTGCTCAAATGTGACAGACTTCATTGGTTAAACATTTGTCTGTGCTGTCTGTCACCCAGGATGGAGAGGGAGGAGGAACCATAGGAACAAGTGGTGCAGAGGCAATGAAAGCTCACAGCCTTTTTTGCCATGCTTGCATTTAGACTGCGGAACACGGTAGCATCTGGGGGAGGAGAGGAAGAAAAGGTAAGCGACACAGACTCATCCTTCACTCTTATCAGGACAGCGAGGGTTGTCAGGTCATGTGTATAACCTTCCTGGTGCCCCACTAATGATGTCCCCCTCCTCTTCCTGTGGACTACAAGGTCAAGTCTCCCACCCCGCTTCATTTTATCATTTTTCAGCAAAAGGCTGCAGTCCTGACAGCGTGCGGCAAGACCATGATGTGTCACCGCAGGTTTAAAAAGTCATTTTTATTGCACTGGCTGTGATTCAACACACACTCCAAAGTTATCTCAGTGACAAAACACTAAAATATCAATAGCTGAGAGTGGAAATCTGTATATTTTTGATTTTCATTTGGGGAAATTACTTCTCCCAAAAAGTTCTTTGTGACCTACATAGGTAATTACATGTTAAAGAGCCTTGCTTAAGGGCAACTTAACAGTAATTGCAAAACACACCTTGAAAAGAGGATGCTGGTAATAGTTGGGAATGGAGAAGCCGATAAGTGTAATTGTTACTGGTCCAGTAGATGTTGATCTTCTACTGACTCTGGCATGACTCAAGGCCTGCACAGATCAGATAAAGCCTTTCATGTCAATATAGGATGCACGGTTTGATGCTGACAAATGTCGGAATGCTAAAGCAGAAATAAGGAAGATTCTTAACTTCAGGGCTCCTCCTACAGGTGTAAGGGGACCTCGTCAGTGGCTAAGCTGTTTTTGTATAATGTGTCATTTTTCCTATGTCCAGGCCAAGCTTTATCTAAGGACTAGTAAAGATTGAAGCCAAGGAAGTATTACTGCAAAATGGCAAAACAAATATAATGAAAATAAAATTAATAATAATAATAATAATGATAGGGCAGCATGGTGAAGGACTGGTTAGCACGGCTACCTCAGTTCGATTCTGGCTTCGGCCTTCCTGTATGAAGTTTGCATGTTCTCCCTGTGCCTGCGTGGGTTTCCTCCGGGTACTCCGGTTTCCTCCCACATTCAAAAACATGCATGGTAGGCTGACTGAGGAGTGATTGGGAGTGTGTATGGTTGTTTGTGTATGTGTGCCCTATGTGTTTTTGAAACAAAAAAATATAGTGCAGTACAAATGTAATACAATTCAATTTAAAATTATTCACGTTTAAATAAGTATTCACATTCACATGAAGCATCTCTCTGTTTGAGAAAACTTCCCACAAGGTCACACGGATATAAATATGTTTACAGTACATCATAATGTACTGGATAAAATACTGTCATTTTCTAAGCAGTTAACAAGTTTTGGGGATCCTGGGCCTCATATTAAATCTTTTTTTCAAGATGTCTATAATTTCCTCAGAGGCCTAAACAAGTGGTGGCAGAAGAGCTGTGAGTGACATGTGTTAGGCGTTAGAAGTGCAGGGCTAAAAATAAAGTGACTTTACAGAAATCAGCTGGATGACAAATGGTAAAATTCCTGCTCAGTGGGACGTCATGAACGGCCATCCACACATTTGACCACACAATTTAGGCCACACCTTCAGCAGACAGACAGCAAGCGGAACGACTCATTACACGGCAGGATTAAATAGTATTTAGGATTCTGATCTTCTGTAGGAAAATATGATATGATAATGATTAGCAGACTTTAACCGTATTACCAGCATCAGCTTTTGATACCAGTACAAAGTCAAATGCTGGAAAAAGCTGTCGACGTGGGTGAGTCGATTTTGTATTTGCCAATGCACCGATCTGCACTAATTGTTTAAGTAGTGTAAATCATTAGCTTGGTGAAAGAATCTTGCCTCCATGAGTCAATCAAATATTTGGAGTCGCTGGCTCAATGGGAACGATGTGTTCTATTTACAAGCAGCAGTTTCACACAAACACAATTCATTTTTAGCTTTTAAAGACCATCGTGAAGCTCCTGCTCTGAAAGGAGTCAGAAAGTCTAATTATAGAGACAAAGTCACTAAATTGGTAATTCTCAGTAGCACCCACTTTGTTGCACCATTTACGACCGCCCCTGGTTGTCATGTAAACAAAAGCGGTACTTGCATTTGCATGAGACAGAACCACCCCCTTCAAGGGATCATCTGGTCCACTTTTTACTGAAGAGGTCAGTCTATGTATTTTTTAACCAGGAAAATAATAGTAGCTTGAATTTTCATTTCTATCAATTTAGTTTTGTAGAAATCAGTGAATAATTATCTATTTGAAAAGTTAACCGCCCCCTGGGAAATAATGGCCACGCCTCCTCCCCGTCTTACATATTTTGGTAGGAGTCACGAGAGGGACAAAGACTATTTGTCCATCCAAATCATTGTAAATACATCAATAATAATGTCAAAATTTTGGTGATCAATCGGCCTCAAAATATATGTGGACGTCTCTATTTAGGCCCACTTCAATCTCTAAAAACATTCCAAAACGATTTCCATGGCTGACTTCAAAGAGCAAGAAATAAGTATGCTGTCACATCTGTCTGCTTTCTTTCATAAGTCACTAAGATAAGCAACATAATGCATTCCTCAAGGCCTTTTGTAAACTGAATTGTTCACATGTTGTCATATATTAAATTTAACTCTGTAAGACTTAGCTTGACTTACTTTTACCCCAAAGTCCACCTCGCACTATCCGAAAATGAGGTGTTTGAAATGGACACGCTCGGCTGAAGAGTCACCCTCATCGCTGGAATTCTAGTGCCCTGAAACTTTTAAGTGCAACTTTGAAAATTCAACAAGCTGACTGTCGGGTATGTCCTGAAGGTACTTATCGAAATTGACGCTGCAAGGACTGTTCGTTCCATCCAAGTGTCCCTCTAAAGTCCTTTTTTTGATGGGAGACCTTTTATTAGGAGACCTAGACACAGTTTAAATTGTGTGTGTGTGTGTGTTCTTAATATGGCTCCTTTAAAGTGTTGGTGACAAGAGGTTTACTTTATTGGACTGTGGCAATGGGAATAGGAAAGATACATTGATAGAAAGCAGCATCTTGTGCTTTGACTAAGACAGATTTGCTCTTCTCTCGCCAGCTTGATGACTAATCGGCTGTAAAATTATCTGAATTCTGAGACCTCTGAGATATAGCCTGCTCTTCGGGAGCTCATAGCTCAACAGCAATGAAATGATAAAGCCATTAGCTAAGATACAGAGGGCTTCCCTGCCGGCGCATAACTGGAGTGAGTGTGTGTGTGTGTGTGCATATCAGCGTATCAGGTGAATCTTGAAACACACCCGAGAGCAAATGTAGCCCAAATTGCTCTTGACATCAACAAAGGAACAGGAATATGATTTTAATCATGAAAACAATTCAACTGTCGAGGTTAGCCAAGTTCAGTCAATCACAGATGAATCAAATAGGCAGAAGGTTTTCCTGGGTACAAAAAAACATCTTGCCCGAGCAAATGAGAAGCAGAACAGAGAACTCCAACAAGGTTCAATTCTTAACAGATATGAAAAAAAAGAAATCTTGGCGCTACCAAGGAATAGAAGTTTCAATTGAAGCGTGTACTCTGATAGGAATGAGATGACAAATGACAATGAATGATATCTCTGTCCAGTTAATGTGTGGTGCAGCAACAGACACACCTTGAATGGCAGATGGTGGGATTGTACCATTTTATATGCTGTGGTAGAGAAATGTCTCTATTTATGTACCTAAATAGAAAAACAAGTGGAAGAACAAGAAAATTCATTGGAGACTAGGCCACAATCATTTGACCTCAAACAGCAAAAATAAAATACTAATACAGTACAAGTGGATTTTTTTTAAATCATTTTTTAAAAATAATTTAACCCCAAACAGCAAAAATAAAATACTAATGAACTACAAGTGTATTTTTTTTTTAAATTGAGGTATTCTTCACCACTTCAATATGTGGAAACCATTTTCAATCCAATAAATAAATGGCAGTCAAAAAATTGCATCTTGCCTTTGCATTGATTCTGAAAGTGACATTTTCAGTTACAAAATTAGAAAGACCATGATTACAAAGCTAACGCGTATTCTGTTCACATACAGTATCTCTAATTTAAGAACTGGTAGGAACCAATCAAAAACATAACTGGACAATATATGCTCTTCAAACATAATTTTATAAATGTATTCATTTTCATCCCTGCACTACAATTTAGTTGCCACCTTTGCAAAAATAAAAGAAAGAAAGAAAACAAAAGAAAAACATGAATTATAACTAAAAGTTAATGATGCTATTATCATGCTCTCTTACTATGCTGTGCGCCCCGCCGCACCTTTCTATTTGAATAATGATTTATAATCATATTAGTTCTCTCCGGAGCCCTGCTCTGGAAAAGTAAAAAGCTATTATCCAGTTGTCAGCTTCTCGGGGAAGCCGAGGGAGATGGAGCGCTGATGCTGACACATGCACATACTGGAGACGCAAGTGCACACACACATACACACACGTACACACACGCACACGCACACACACACACAAATCAAATACTAGGCGTTTCTGCAGGAACCGTTTTGTTTGTTGAGCACACTCACAATTACGCTATCAACCATTCATATTGCTACTGAATATGCTAGCCTTGAAAGTGGGCACAAAATTGGTTCAAAACAACGTATTTTCTTGTATGTGCTCTAAGGCGCAGCCAACGAGTGGCTTGGTAAACCAATGCGCAGCATTTTAACACAAGAAAATACGCAAGATAAAATCTTCAAGCTGCAATGCGAACATTGTGATAGATCGCAGGAGGAAAAATAAGATATCATGCCTCACTGATCAGTCACCCAAGTCTAATCCTGTAAAACACATCTAGACAGTGTGATGATGGGGTTATCAGGTGTGCTGGGAAATGTGTTTACCACAAGAATTATGTCATAGGTTGCCCAAAAGTCTTATTTGGTTGGTTCGTACTAAAGTAGGGGGACTCGATTTTCAAAATTAAAAACCAGGACCCTAAAATTTTGCTGCAGATCAAATATAAGATAAAGTATTTATAACAAAGTTAATCGCTAGTCAATCTGGTGAGTGGCAGTGGCGGAGCTAGTGGGGGACTGCGGGGGCACCCACTACCCTCTGAAATATGCTTGGATGTGCCAGGCCAGATACACACACAAATATTACCGATAAACAACACACAAATGCATACACACTTCAAAAAGGAAAATGAAGTCGATAAAGCTTGAGATCAGTGATGAATCCGCCCACATGCTTTCTGGTGAAACATCTCACTTGTAGATGAGCAAGCTTCCTAAAAACATTGCATTCATTAAAACGTCAAGTGGCTGAGGTGCCTTCTTACTTAGCAGAACCTCAATCAGGTCTTATTGAGAGGTTCTTCAAGTCTATTTCAGGACACTCAGATATACACTCGTTTCCCATATTTCTTTTTACTATACAAAGATAATATCCATCTTCGATTATTTAACAATCTCTCAATTATGGAGCAATACTGTAGTGTGGTTACCTTATGTACTTAGACTTAAATGTCTTATATGTCTAACAGGATGATCCGTCCCCCCCCCCCACACACACACACACACACACGCAAACACACACACACACACACACACACACACACACACACACACACACACACACACACACACACACACACACACACACAAACAGAGACACACAGTTTTATCTGGTGGGATTTACATATGCAGGCCTTGGCAGCTTGTGTCAGGGTGTCATGTCAGCTGAACGTGATCTTCCACATCAGAAACATTATTATGCCTGCAAGGAATTTAATAATGTGTGTGTGTGTGTGCGTGTGTGTGCGTGTTTGTGCGTGTGTGTGTGCGTGTTGGAAATGCATCTAGGTGTTTTTAAAGGAAAGAGTGACATACAAAAACAATAAAAAATGTCAAGCAACGGTGGTGGCCTTCGCCCGGGCTGGACACCTTTCGCCGCCTCCTTTCATTGGCACCCTCTCAACGCTCATTTCTGAACAGGCCCCCGATGGCTGCGGACACAAAGAGCGGGGCAGCCAGTGGTAATTACGCCATGCAAATGCCATTCAGGCCTTTTAATATGGCTGGTGTCTCATCGCTTCAATTGGCCTGCCGTTTATCACCCAGTGCACACGCACATGTGTAGCAGCGACTTAGGGGATGGGGTCGAGTGGGGTGGGATCACCACTCGTTTTCACCACAGGATTTCCATTTCCTCTTCTGGTTTTTATTCTTCTATTGCCATGCAGTATTTCTTTTCTCTTCTTAATCTTACCTTATTCAATTTAGAGCCCTTTGTGAGAGTTTATGAGAACACAACTATTTAATAAATCATTTCTTTTTATATTTTTAGACCCGAAGCATAAAATGTTATTCACAGTGTGAGAGGAGAATTTCGAGCTATCTTGTGTCAAAAAAGTGCAAAAATAGGGACGTGCCATTCTTCTGACATCCATTCTCAGCACAGCGGGAAAGATGATCATTTCAGGCTTTGAAAAATTTGGAATTCAAACTAATTCCTCAAGAAAAAAGGATCCAACAATATTACATGTAATAAAATAACAAGAAAGAAACTCAGGTAATAAGCAGCAATCCTCCCTTTATACTTCCGCATGTGCTTTTGTATCTAAAGGTATATATACAATTTATTCTATTTAAATTTGACTATTAACTGCAGTTAGTAACTTCTTTTTCCTCTGTGCTGAAGGACAAGGATACTAAAATTTAAGTCAAAACATTGCTTTCACAGTATATAAAAGTTTTACTCTGTGTATAGTCTGAATATACATATATCACAAGATGTACTGTTTCACTGTTGAAACAAGGACAACGTGGATTGGTAAAATGATTGCATCGAATATAAATGAGATATTAAGACTATTTATTTCACCTTGTTTTTAGATGTCATACCGTATCTAGGCAATACACTAACACACACTAATACACTCACTGAAAGCGTGTGTTTGTGCGTGCATACGCGTGTGTGTTTGTGTGTGTGTGTCTTACACAAAAAACAGGTAGCATTGGCCAGCTGGTTAGAACAGGTGTACAGACTGCACGTTCTCTTTGGACTGATCTATGCATTTGGCTGTCGACCAGACAGCAAGAGAGGGTCTCGCATCTCCTTCAAGCTTTTGTTTTTTTTCCCTCTCTTTCTCCATCTCCCGCCATGTTTTCCCCTCTCTACGGACCGCCTCCTCTATCGCCACATGACGTCCGTGTGTGTGTATGCGCACAGATACTGCAATTCTATCATGAGTGGTCCCGTCCTTTGTCTTGAGTGCATGTATGCAAACACACACACGCACACACAAGTATAGTGTACACAGACAGGCATGAGCAGACAAACAGTGTTCAGTGCCAGAGGCTGATGGGAGTCTAACTACGCATGAAGGAAACCTCAGTGCAGACAGAAAGAGACAAAAGAGGAGTTTTGAGATGGTCCACACACAGTGCTGTCAAACCAATAGAAAGCTGTGTTTCCTTGCGTATCACGGTGTTGCAACATTTGTTTGCGACTGTGAGGTGGGTTGAGAATGGAGATTTCAGCCCTAATTGTGGCAAAACAATATAAAATGATTTGTCGTATGACAAATGAAATCAATAAGATGCACAGTGCTCCATGTATTGTGGTCACTGAGATTGACATATTTAATACCCTTGAGACAAACAAAGAATCACTTCAATAATGGTGTCCTGTGAGATGTTAGCTATCTCTTTCCATGAAAAAACAGACCTCTGAGCTTTCACATCTGCAGATGGTCCCACAGGTGCGATCAGGAAAGACGGGATATGACCTCATCTGTGACCCTGTGACCAGAGGAAGGGCTTCAAACAAAAATTGGAGTTCATTTCGACTGGACTTGCATGAACAAAAGGATTACCACTTGACCTCTCAAGGAATAAACGCTTAGATTTTGTTATAGTCTGTGAGCACATGTCACGTAAAAGAATAAATGCATTTTTTTGTTCATTTTGTGTAGCTCTAGCACATGGTGAATCATTTATTCACACTCTGATAGCTTTTACATGAAGAGAACACGTCAGTGTCCAACTTGTTCCTATTTATCGTGTACCTTCAGGGGGCAATAGTGAGTGTCAGTGAGTGAGTGCCGTTCACTTGTATTTAATTTCATATCAATAGTAGGACTCAAAGAGTACTGACTTAATCCAGTACTTATTGCCATTCTAGATTCACTATGAAGCAGAGCTTACTGACCTTTTTGGAGCTGAGGGCTATTTAATGTGAAGGGTCACCAGTTTGATACACACTTCCGAAATAACACATTCAAATTATATTATTGCCTTTTTGTGTTTTAGTATTAAGAGTAGCTGAATGTTCAAAAGTGAGATACATTTGATTTAGACGATCAGTTTAATTTAAGGTTGTATTGATGGTGTACAATCACAGGGTGATATCTTACTGTCTGTGGAAGGGCTGGGGGATTATGAAAATAATAAAAATCATGGTTTTAATAGAGATTGAAATTATGATCAATGATTCAATGTTTTCAAAATGTAGTATTTATTCATTTACCCCTCAGTGTTTGTGTATAAGGAAGGAATATCATCCCCAGCAGTCGATTCTAATTTACCATTAGCATGTCAATGGAATTTTACATTGATTTTAGCATTAGCACTGTCTTTTTAAACAAAGCACATCACAATGTGTGAAATGATTTTGGTTGTGTGGTTAATTTCACGGTAAACTCCAACTGGGGTGTCTTTAAACTGATTAAAGCATGCACACGGAGTGCGGAATCACATATACATCACACGCTTGCTGCACAAGGAACATGGGTGTATTCAAGGTACTTTCACAACGTCGGGAACTTGCAAACACCACGTTGTTCAGCGCATTATTCGTTTTGCTTCAATTCTTATGGTTGTAAAATCAACCAAACATGCCTAAATTGAAATTAATTTCCCAGTCCTACTCTGTGGTTGAATAATCACAATCATAAACAACAAATCAGAAAGAATAAAAATACAGCTTGACACATGCTAAAACTGTAGCAAGGAACAGTGCTCCTCATTCTTCTCATTGTCAAAAAGTATGTAAGGTGCTTCCACTGAGATTCAGAATCTACAATTGCAAAGTACTCCCAGGAAATAAGTAGCAATAAATGTCCCCTGCGAGATAACAGATGAGCAGGAAGGCTTGTAGACACTTCCAATGTAATACCTGGCCACTGCTTTGTCAATAATAGTGGTGGAAGTGCTAATAGAGCATTATGGGAGCCAAGGGACCGGGGCTGACAGGTGATTTATGTCGCTCCAGACGACTTCGGCCCTTGAACAAAACCCTGATAAAGGAAGAACTAGATTGGAACAAGCAGAATGATGAATAGACTACACGATCCAGAAGCCCGTCTCATTAGAGAGGAAAAGAGAAAGACCGAGCGCTGGCCATTTAGCTAATGTAGCGAGTCATTGTGTGTGTGCGTGTGTGTGTGTGTGTTTCTGTGTGTCTGTGTGTGTGTCTGTGTGTCTGTGTGTGTGCAACCATCTGCATGTGTACGAGTGTGCACGGGGGAAAACGTGCAGTGGCAGCTTGCTCCCGCACCAGTGCTAGCAGGTTGGAAATTAATGACACACTGAATATACGGCTAGGAAGCTTGACCTCGCATAATGGCGACATATAGGATTAACCTTGGCTGTCACTTGGGGCCTTTGTTAGCCGGCATGCTGTTACAAGAAAACACGTGGCTATGGTGACATCAGGCTTGAAGGGGGGTAGAAATCAAGCTGATTTATTTCCTCACTGCTTGAGAGGGTTAAGCTCTACATTTAGGATTAAAGGATTCAAAGTTTGCATTTCATAACTAGTTAAAGGCTGGATTGTCAGGTGAAGGAGAAAGGTGGATTAAAAAGGAAATTTCACAAAGGAGATGTCCTGGATCCTTAAACATGAGAGGAGAGCATATCTATGGCTCAGGCGCAAAAAAATACTATTCCTCTCATAGTCTGTCAGAAATCTGTGGGTGGGTAATAACACAGGGTCTTGAGATCGGGTCTCACAACCTTTATTCAAAAGCTTTTTTTTAAATGCTGCGATAATGCTTCATACATTGTCATACATACCTTTATAGGAGCAACACATTTTCCTCTGGCAAACTTTATTTCATGTCTACCTTTATTTGCATCGATAAAGGAATATATTATTCACACAGTCAGTTCAAATCACATTGTATTACGTGCTATGTATATGAATCTAATAATAAATACAGATGGATAAACATTTGTTTTATAATGTTGTAAATGTTGATCTTTTGCTTTTCACACACTGTCTCCATGGAGGTTACCATTGTTGAGTGATTTCAGGCTGCAGGTAAAGTCAAGCTTGTTATTTTATCCCCGACTTTGCAACTTGGACATTCTAGTTCAAAGTGAAGCTCTGGTGAACCTTTCCTGGTCAAAAACGTCTGACTTTCCACGCTCCTAAAACGTAGCATTACCTGGGCCATGATGGATCAAGACATAAAAGTTGGATCTCAATTCCTCTTCCTCTCTATGACTGCAACCGGACAAAAAGAGATGAGCCAAAGCCTTTAGCAGAGAGCAGTGTGTCATTTCAGAGACAGTTGACCACTGTTGTGTTCACTGGCAGGGTCTGAAACTGTGACTTCCCACAGCATTATTGTGAGCATTTTGTAACCAAGATACCGCAATATAAACAAAACCATCTCAACCCCAGTGTTTAAAAGACACTAGGGTAAAAAACAAATACCAATGGGTTATACTGGTGTATCGTTTGCAATATTCAGAAAAGTCAAGCCTTCTCCCGCTTAAATTTGAAACTAGTTTGATACATTTGTAAGGGAAGGTCCTCTTGTCATTGCGGTATGGTAACTTGTATTTCGTGACTGCGGCCAAGTGGGTCAAGAATCTAGTAGTAGATTTGAAACTATTTGTCATCAATGGTGTACACTCGTCATGCATTCAGTTTGCGTTCAGTTTCCAGTCAATAGTCCAAATGTAAGAGCGAGAGTTTGATCCGGCGGTGCTGTCCTGCACTGTCCTACTCAGCTAGGTCAAAACATCCCCAGCTGAAACCTCCTGCTTTTATTACCATGATGGATTTCCCATTTAGCTTGACCCTATATTCATTAAAAGAGGATTTAAAGCTGTTTGAAAGGGAGAGAAGAGAGGCCCCATGGGGACTGTGTTTGCTCTGCTGGGCCCCCTGCTTGCGACACACACTTTCCCCTTACACACACAGGCCTATAACTCTCTGTCAGCCAGGCCTTGTTAGGTGTGGAGGGCCGAGGAGGGGGAGGAGGAGGAGGAGGAGAAGGAGGATGGTGGAGATTTTATTAGTGGTAGCAGCTGCACTCCTCTCTCGCCCTATAAAAGGTAATTACTGCTGGTGGTAACAAGCTAATTGATTGCTAATTAGGTGAATGAGTCCTCTAAGTGCTGTGCCATTTATTGACAGATGGTGACAATGTGTGTGCGTGTGTGTGTGCGCCATAGATAGCAGGTCAAGGTTTCCTTCATATACCGTTTTGGTCTGTAGTGCCCCTGAAATAAAATGCTTGTGTTTAACGTGTGGATGACACTGTAGCTCAGTCTGCATCAGAAGCTGACAGGATCATAATTACAAAACTCTACGAGCAATGGAGCCAGCCCCCAAAACACAATTTTCAATCCAAAAAAAAAAAAAAATACAAACCATGGATGCTTGTGGAGCCAATGTGTGGTACATATCATGAGGAGGGACATGTGTAAAACAAATCAGTCCAGGGATAATAAAGTGTTCATAGGAAAAATAGCATCTGCATAAATATGCTGAGGCAAGCTTGCAGGTGTTGCCGGTTGATTTGCTATTGGACAGTAACTGAGCAAAACTCTGAGTTATTCACTGCGGACTCACCGAATGGGGATGCGCGTTTGCTCTGGGGACCACCAAGACCCTTCCCCCCCCCCCCCCCCTTTTTTTTTCCTGCACACACTTTCATATGAAAATGAGAGGCCAAGCAGAGAGAGGGAGCAAAAGGGACAGCGCCCAGGAGAGAGGAAGCGATGCACAACAGCAGGGAAACAGAAAGGAGACCACTCACATGTGGAGGGACAGTTCAAGGGACAAAGAGTCAAAGCATGTCAATGCCTTGTAGAGAAAATAAAACACATTTTGTGGAATCATGAAATTAATCGTAAGTTTTGTCTAAATTCAGGCACAGGATGCATTGCTGCAAATGTTGCGTGTGGATCGACATTGATTTGTTTTTGCGAGAAATAATTTGACACACTTGCTGATTTTCCCCCTTGATGATTAATGACACAGTTGAAGAAACAAATGATCAGATTAGTCAATAATGAATGTAATCATGATCTAATCAAGACAGCATTTTCACCTCTGACCTATGCATGCAGTGGAAATGCAAAATAATTTACAACAGAACCACAATTAATCACTTCAGTTTATCATTTTAGGAAGTATGTAAAATACATTTCATCTAATAACAAATACATTTCCATTAACTACATGTGAATTAAAAATAGATTTAAAAAGGAACAGAAAAAATAATCTTTAGTCTAAATTCAATTTAATTTAGTCCCAAGTGCCATTACAGATTGATAGGTCACAACATTATAGACAGCCTAATAAGATGTAATACAAGAGCTGTATGACAAAAGCTAATCTTGCTAAGATTTGATAAACAGTGTTTATTAATTTAACAATACATTCAATATTGTAGTTTGCAGTGGTATGCAGCTGTATTGCATTATGCCAAGAGGTGTTATATGTGAGAAAGTTTAAACTATTAGGCACAGCTTTGAACAGCTATGCTGCAGCCCTGCAAAACCATATTGATGAAAACAGAACATTGTTATTTAATCTTTGTATTTTGTGTATTACTTTATATTATTACATTACATATTGATATGGTGCACGTATTGTTGGATTCGGTTGGCTTATTGTGGCCAGCAAACATGGGCCACCGATCTAGCTCAAAATAAAGTAAAATTTCTCTCTTTTTATTTTAATTTCTAGCTCGTAATTTTTTAATACACTCATTAAACTACTCAAAATGTTGTTTGGCGCATATCAGACAACTTTATTTTGTCATAAATGTTTTAAAATGATTTGAGTAACATGTTGAGTATTGGTGATTAGAATGCAGGGAAACTAAACTAAAAGTAACACTTTCTTGGGATAAAGAGAAATGCAATTTTTTTTTCAAAGATAGGAATATTTAGAAATGATTGAAACTTTTAGGATTTATATTCATTTGTTAAGTAATAATGTTATGGAGAAAGGACAGGCAACAAATGCTACTTTTTTAGACATCCTGGTACATTAGATTAATCTTTATAATTGTATTTCATAAATATGTAGTAATTATAGAACATTCTGTATGACACTTTGGGTAAATATAAAAACATTTATTCGTGCATTCAGTGGAATGGCCCATAGAATAAAAGTATGTATTAAAGCTACAGTTAGTCTGATGTTTATCCAAGAGGTTTTTAAGATATCAAATAGAATGTTAATTTTCTGACTGCAACTAAAAGACAGCAAATGAGATTTTGGGGGAGGTTTATTTACTTGATTTTAGCTATTACATTTAGTGGTAGCATTTTTTTATGTTGGTGTTTGTTTGTCTGTTTTTCAACAATTTAAAAAAACACTGATACAGGTAGAGAACTAACCTAATTTTAGAGGAGCTCCAAATGCAAATCTAAACATCGCTACACCCTTTGATATTCTCCTTGATTTGCCAATCAGCAATGCATTATTTTTGAGTGGCAAAATTCAGGCTATGCATGTGATTTGTATCAGCAAATGTGTATTTCAGCCAAACTATTTCTTCATTTGACCTTACTTGACATACGCCTATTTAGATTCCATCTTGTGTTAAGAAATGTACTTAGAATCATTATTGTCACGACTGCTATTATTACTACCAGTTGGGCTAAACTGCTAAATCTCCCAGGAGCCAACCTGCATGTTTCGCCTAAGCTTCTCCAGAGAGCCTCCGGAGTTTCCCCTCGGATGGCATTCGACATGGCCGCCGTGTCATGGTGGGTGGCAGGGCCGACCACAGCAGTTGCTTGGCGATTTACAGCCCTCAGGGTGAAGGGTTTATTGGAACGGACTAGTTAGTGCAGGACGAAAATAAGTAAACGATGAAGAGACACTTCAGAGTCCCTGCCACCTGCCCAGAGTTTCCAGCAAAACACACACACACCCGTGCCGGCATTAATGAACACAATGGAGACTGCCTTGTAGAGGCTAAGCCCTTGTTTACTAGAGGCTTTATGGCGACACCCTGTTTGTGAATCAAGTGCCATACAGAGACTTGATAGTCCTGTAATTTATACATTACAACAATTTGTTGCTATTGTGTGGAAAAGTAGGCTAATTTGTAGATAGATTTTTCGTCTCAGACTTGAATCATGAGTAATTGGTAACACCCAACGATTTTAAGAATCAAAACAAAGCATATTTGAAGTATGAATCATGAAACAATGATCATAATTGACCCTGGATTCATTTTTCGTCACGTTCACAGTTTTTATCTTGTCGCGAGAGCGCAAAATCACAGCTGTATCCATCGCTATGCCTTCACATTCCAAAAATGACAGACTGACCTTTTTGGCCTTTGTCAGCCTTTCCTGTTTTCTGTCAAGGTCATCCTCAGACCACCAGAGTGCATTCCACCCCCCTTCACCACCTAGTGGCTTTTTTTCCTTTCCATTCTTTCTCTCACTTTTCATTTGTTTCTGAGGCCCTGCGTGGCGTATCAGCGTCTAGACAGAGCAGCCCAAAGGAAAGCATCAGCGAGTGCTTGCTCTTCGTTTT
The DNA here is from genome assembly GCF_024217435.2 of Syngnathus scovelli. NCBI lineage: Eukaryota > Metazoa > Chordata > Actinopteri > Syngnathiformes > Syngnathidae > Syngnathus > Syngnathus scovelli. The sequence goes on from NC_090848.1 coordinate 6,182,835, forward strand.
GTCCGGTGCCTCGCCAGCCCGAACCATCCACCCGAGCCCCCCACGACTCCTAGCTCCCTCTGTCTACCCTCTATTGTGAACGAACAATACTGTGTCAGAGCCTCTTCCTAAACATGTTGGGGTATTAAAATCAGCCTCAATATGAGCCAAAAGGGGTGTGAGTGGAGTAAGCAGGGGGTTAGAAAGGGGTGGGGGAGGGTTGTCAAGTCAACACACAGGCGCACAAATATACGTACACACACTTTGACCAATGAGGAGATAGCAGGTGGGGGGCGGTGGGGTGGGGGGTACCGTCTCAAACCCATTTGTGTCAATCAGGAGGAGTTCAAAAGGCAGGAAATATTCCTTTACAAACACACACACACACACACACACACACAAACACACACACACACACACACACACGTACATGTACAAACGCGAGTTAAACATGGCTGCACAGTGTCAAAAAGAGGTGTCAATCAAATTGAACAGCCAGCCAGGCCCTGTGTGTGCATGTGTGTGTGTGTGTCTGCGTTCAAGTTCCTGTGAAAACACAGATCCCACCCAGAGATTCCCAACCTGGCCGTGCAGCCTCCCCCCACCCAATGTCCCGGGCTCATCCGCAGATGGAGCCAGATCTCTCCTCACTCCCTGCTTCCTCCTCTGTGACTAAACACACGGTTGCCATAGTAACAGCGCTTTTTGCTGTGATTTTGGGTAATTGTCAAACCATGTCCAACCCAGCTGCCTGTTTGAGGCACCTCTCTTTCCACATCTTTAGCCTCACCTTTAAAGAACACGGTAGTGTTCACGAAAAAATACCTCTACACTTTGCTACAGTGTCTGCTTATCATTCTCTATGGACGACATCACACACGCACACATACGAGGGCGAGATTATTCATTTTGTGACTCACTGCCTCCTCTGCAGTGACCCAGGCATACAATAAAGGATCTCCACAATGGAAATGTTAATTTCCTCATTATCAGCCCTCTTAATTATTTGTTGTGACAGATAATTGCATGCGGGGCGTTTGATATCAGCAATAACCTTCTGCCTACGTTGTCAAGGGGGCCTTGTCGCCCCTCTCGCCCCCGAGCGCCGCTTTTCATGGAGACAAAGAGCGGTAGACCTTTTTGAAAAGACGCACCTCCTCTTCCTTTGCCATAATAGGAATAAATATTATACATTAATTAATCCGTGCTGATTATAATTTAATCACGTTGCCTCCTGGGGTCACTGTATTATTATCCCACTTAGCGTGTGGCTTGTACATGCGTGCAAAAAATGGCATAATTCCAGAGCCAATTTTTTTTCTTTGCTGTTTTATTGATTTGTTAATTACCAGTCAGTGTGTGCTACAAGTCTTTAGGCTTTTTTTGCCGAGCACATGCTGCTGCTCCTGATTGTTAATTTTAGTCTGGTTTAATAAAATCAGCATCATAACAAAGGATGTCTGTCAATGTAAACATATTCATTGTCTCTCTCGTTTCGCACACGCTCGAGGTGTCATGTTACGATTTTCCTTAATTACAAAATTTGCCTTTGTGATTTTTTTCCTTTGATATTTGATTCACGGTTTAATTCAAAGTAATGCAGTCTGTCTTTCCAATGCAACTGACAGCATTCGGCACTCCGAGTTAGCTCAGAAATAGAAATCCCAATCAATACCATTCTTGCATGTACCGCTGGAAAATTGGTGCAATGGCCCCTTAAAAACACTTGGCAGTGCAAAAAAGGTTGTCATTATCATTGTAAATATTCTTCACTGGAGATGCACGAGAGCCAAAGATGCTCTCCAACATGAAATCTGGCTCTTCTCAATGCGAACCTCCATGTAATACAGAAGGAGCCCCAACTCTTTTCAATGCAGCGGACTTGGCAGAACCACGTCGGATCTGCTTCCAAGAAAATTTGGGAAGTCAGACACCGAGGAGAGGATCCACACGTGGAAAACAGAAGCTTCCAGCAAATGCTCACAACAAACACACCATTAGACCAAACATCAGATCAAACTCCTGTCCACAACAATATGCAGCAGACCAAAGCGCAAGGAAGTGTCTTCGAGAAGTGCTGACAGCAAAGCAGGCTATTTTTTACCATCCAGCACTTATGTTCCAAACAATGCTGCTGTTTTTGTGTTGTTGTTGAGGTTACATGTCATATTTTTATGCTGCTGCCCTGTGGGCTGCATTTTTGGCTCAAAAGGCTCATCTGTATGTAACTCTATACATGGAGTACATATTTTACAAAACATATTTTTGTGTTACACACAGCTCTATTTTAAGCAGAACACACACACACACAATATTGTACTATATAATAACTTATATAAGGTAATGTATACATAATTATATATTTACTTAAGGTAATAATTTATCATTTATTAACTGCAACAATTATCGCAGAAACTTCAAAAATATTTAGTTTTATTTATTTCATTGCAGGAACATTTCTTGGTGGTGGTTTCATATATTTCTGAAGCAGCGCAGAAACCCCTTATTGGAGCCACTTGTATACTGTGAAGGAAGATCTGAAAGGCTTTTTCAGATGCACAGGGCACAAAAATTAATTTCAGCATGATCAAAGATTTAAATCTCTCAAAATCTGGACTTTTATTATTATTATTATATTATTATTTCCTGAGTGCAACACCTTTATTCTGCTTTATAAGCACTGTTGAGGTATCCTTGAGCAAACCTTCGTGTCAGCTCATGTTTGCAGCACCATTGCATCTCCCCATTCCTTTATATGTAACCTCGCCTTGGTGTGAAAAGATTATTCAGCAGAGTGAAAGGGAACGTTTCCCTCTGGAATAAAACAATATAATATAGTGAAATGCATATTGAAGCTAAGCAAATGAAAATTCCTAGCATGTCTTGCAATGAATGTTGTCTTTTCAGGAAGCACGGTGTGAATTTTCACAGCTATAGTGACAATATGCACCTGGACATTTCCATGTCCCTCGATATGCACCAGTACATTTCCATTTATTAACTGTATTTTAAACACCAAATCCTGGATGACGAAGAATTTTCCCCAATTTAACAGTCCTGAGGCCCATCGATAGAAACTTAAAACTAAATTAGTGCTTCACAGGGAAAAAAAAACTTAAATCATTAAATCAGACCCTGAGCTCACTTTAATTCCACAGAAAAAAATTGACTCACTTCAAGAACATACTCTGAAGCACATTTTATTCAATTTAAAATCACTGCATTTCTTCTTTTCAGTACTGATTTAAACATATTTTGACTGGTGTCAAAATGTCTCAAAGGTCTTTTGTCTTCTTATCTCTTTAAGCTGTTTTACTCTATGAACCCTCTCAGGCCCCTCCAGTTCTGGTTATTTAGTTTTTTGTTTTTGTTTGTCAGGACACAAAATCATCGTTGTAGTACTGAAGGGATTATTCAATCTCAAATTCATTTAGCTTTTAATTAATATTTCATTTCAACTGTTTCATTCCTTCTCTAAAAATGCTTGGGTCAGAAATAACCCAACTTGGGTCAAAAGTGGACTGATATTCTCTGGGTAAATTTGATGCAACTTTCTGGTTTGTTTTGTGCAGTGCTTCTGCCTCATTGACTCCTCAGTTGCAATATAAGCCGCTGCACAGGGGCTCCATGTCTGTGTTCGTGGCCGCAGGATGTTGTCTGCTTCTGCTTCAGACGGCCCCCTGAGATGATTTTTTTTTCCCCCAGTTGGATTCTCTGTGCCCAGCCATAGCTCATTACATTATATGAGCATGTGTCTGTTGATTGAACTATGCTTGAAGTTGCATTATATTGTATGAAAGTTTGGGTTGGTTGATTGACTGCTTTTAATTTTAGTTTGTACATTCTCAACAGTAACATTAATGTCAACGTAATGTTGCGTAATGACCTCCTCTTTCCTCCTCTGACGAGTCAGTGTATCATTTATATTGTTTTAAACTTCAAAAGAGATTACATGTGCTCTTTAAATTTTCAACTAATCTAGAAATGAATACAGCATATTGCGTTACCATGAATAATGCAGATCTTTGTTCATTAACCATATTTTCAACAGATATATTTAACATTGACAATGTATGTTTAAAAGTGCATACTAAAAAATTTAAGATAAAGTATTCTCATGTTACATTCAAATTACCTCATTACAAATATCCTTCAAATATCCTCAGAGGCCCGTTGAGGATTGCATACAGGTGCAGTGTGCAAGGTGTTTCATCTCTGTGTCAACAAACACTCAAGCATGTGCGACAGAATTAAAGCGCAGCACATTCTGGACATTTTTTTTCCTATCCCACGAGGCACGTGGGTGTCATCTTGACCCACACGAAGGCACACACTCACACATAGGCTGGCAGCTTATCCTACCTCCCACATATGTGACAGGTGTCTGGCCCAGTGGGAGCATTTACAGACCCTAAACCCTTGACATTTGACCTCTGACCTCATTTGCTCTTTCGAACCCAAGACACCTGCAGTGGCCACAGGAAGGTGACACGAGCTGTATCATCTTTAAACATTGAAGCAAAACGTTACAATAATTAATTGCTATAGACACACACACTTGATTCATACACAGTTTTAAAATTCCAAATCATAACAATATGAGTTTTGAATACCCTAAATAAATCACCCTTGTTCTTTATATGTACATACACATATTGATGGCTTGAATAATGTCAAGCCATCCAGCCATCCGTACAAAATTGCATTTTCTGTAATAAAACCAGTACATGTTGCCCTGCATGTTTATTCAAGGCTTGCAAGACATAAGGGGACCGCACTGAATTCAAACATCTATATTGAAAAGCTCTGCAATGCACTTTGAACAAGACAGGTGAAACATGATTAAGATTCACAAAGTCATACAAGAACAGTGGGCATGCTTTAACTCAGACGGAGGATAATGCGAGCAGTTCCCCCCCCCCCCCCCCCCCTTCAGTTTCCTCACTTGGAGGCTCCCCAGTGCGCTGGCTGTGAAGTGAGTTTAAAGAGGATAAACACCCCCGTTTAACTCTAACCTCATTTCCTCCGCACCCCCTTTGGGTTAATCCTAACAAACACACACACACACACACACACGGCAAATACACACCCACACGACGCACAAGACTGGTTGGAAGTCGACCCCTGACCTGGACAGATTTCACAGATTATCCCTTTTTTGTTAGAGCATTGGCTCTCTGATCTCTCTGATCCACTACTTTGCCTTTAAGTCAAAGAATCCACCGCCTCTCCTCTCTATCGCTTCTACTGGTCAAGCTCATGAGGACTTTACCTGAATTCCCAGGATATTGGATCTTATATGATGAGCAAACTGGAAGCAAAACTGGCACAAAAAAAAGAGACACTTCATTTAGAAGAGACTACTGTTTTTATTTATTTCTATTACTGCTGTGATTGCATTGTCTTTCGCCAAGCTTCAGTCCAAAACATCATGTGCCTAATTTCCTAAATGTTTATGAGTCTAAAACAGTCTGAAACCTGTTTGTTGCTATCGTGCATGCAATATGTGAGTGAAGATTTAAAGCATAGTAATTCTTTAGAAATTATGTGATTCAATTGTGGTCCAGCATTTTGGCGAGACTGGTTTTCAGACTCTAAAATGCTTTTGACATGTCAATGTTCTGCCAAAACGGTACTACGTATCTGTTTTTGTACAAACGAACCCTAAAGTTAGCTGGGATATGCCGCAGTCCCTCCATGTGATCCTTCACAGGATAAGAGCTATAGAAAACAGATTGATGGGTGGATTTAGGAGAGCAAAGAAGAGGGTTACAATAAATGTAGATTCTCCCCCTGAAGCTTTGAAGTGAACAGATTGCTTCCAGGGCAGAGTGAAAAGCCATTTGCCCAGCATATATTCATGTCCCTGGTTAAACAGTTGATTTAGGCAGAAGAATGGGGATTAGCTGCACCCTCAGCATCTCATTACATCCTAAAGGATCCCATTCAAGAGGGCTTTCGCAGCACTTTTGCACCCTTTCCCTTTGAGAGTGAAGCAACAGTCACACAAATGGGTGTTGTTGCTGTTGCTAAGTAACAGTTGGGCTGAGTGATATTTCAGGCAGACAAACAACAACAACCTGTGAGTGACAGAGGAGCTAATGGGAGCGTGTTACTTGTCAATCATTGGGGTAAAAATGACATTGTATCCCTGTCTGACCCTCCCTTCATACTGTGGCTGACACTTTGATTGGACATGGCGCTTTGAAAATAAAATCTAATGGGGCCTTGTAACCTGTCAGTCACAGGAACAGAGGCCATGGTAAGAGGCTGCTCCTGCCTGAAAAGCACACGCGCCATCGTCATCAGCATCATCATCACACACTACCCATTCTATGGGAGCTTGGTGGTCATGGCAGTCTCCGAATTAGTTTGAAAACAGGAAGTGATTACTTGCAATATCTGCTATACTAAACAAAAGTGCTAAATAAATCTTGCTAAATAAAGCATTCATGATTACACTGGTCAACAAATTATTACATTTTTTACATCATCAGATGCAAGATGCAAATAGATTTTTCTAAATGATGTTTTTTTTGGTGTTGATTCTGAATCTGCCCTTGTTTTTTTTCTTAAGCGCAATAAAAATAGCAGACAACAATATCATTTGTATCACAGTAACACATGGAGAAAGAAAGAAAGAAAGAAAGAAAGAAAGAAAGAAAGAAAGAAAGAAAGAAAGAAAGAAAGAAAGAAAGAAAGAAAGAAAGAAAGAAAGAAAGAAAGAAAGAAAGAAAGAAAAGGTTTTCATCTGACTTTGAATAAAATATGTTACAGACCACAGCAGGAATAAGCCATCACGCACACAACTCTTATGGGTCTATTAATTCACAAAAAAGAGAGGATATTTTGTAGCAAAAAGCATTACTGTCTTGCTGAACTCTTACTTATTGATACTGATCAAGACTATTGAGACTCAAAAGAATATCTGGCTGTGACAGTTGTTTGACAAAATGGCCCAGTGGTTTTGGGGCTTTGTTGTGTCAATTTTCAAAAGTTTCATTGTGTACTAAAACACTCTTGTCAGTATAACAGTCCAATGCTCTATTGTGAAACCGTTTTGAAAAACGTTCAGTGGAAGACATGGAATGTTTTTTTTTTTTTTATGGAATAATAATCTGCTGATGGAAACCAAATCAAGCCAATAGGCAAACGTTTTTGTCAAAACAAATGTGGTCAGGATGAGCAGATGTTGTTGTGAGTGTGTGTGTATTTATGTCTGTGCGTATTCTAAATAATAAAAACATGAAAGAGACTGGGACGTATCACTACTGAATGGCAGTAAAAAGACGAATGCGTTCCATGTTGCTTAATCTGAAGTGAGCTCAATGCAGTTACCGAGGAAAATATCATGCGTGCGCAAAGTTCCATGCACTGATTTGAACATTCCGATCGCTTTGTCAAAGGGGTATGGAGACCTAAAATAAACCTTGAGTGAATTGTTTGTCTGATTCTCACATCAAAATAATGAAAGATGATGGCATTTCAATGTGCTCTTCCAACGAGCGTCCGGGGTTCACAACTGTCAAGGCCAACTTCAAAGATACATGCACTTGGCATGCCCTTGCCTCACTCAAAAGCTGGATGTCATTCCTGGGTTGTTTCGCCTGCTTTTTTTTTCCCCTTTGCACCCTGACATCCAGCCGTATGGCTCTGAGCGCAAAATTATCGCAGGAAAAATTAGGTGAAGGGCTGATTCGGAATTTAGTATGCTTGCCATCTACTATGGCGAAGTTTTGCCGCAGCATTGTTTCTCTACTTCCCGCCTAGAGTGAACACGGTGGTCGGCATACGCCAGCCCGAATGCGTTTTTCAGAGTGTGCAAAGTTTGAATAAAAAGAAATCATTACAATCAGAGTTGACACATTGAGATGCATGCACAGAGAAGTTTGGTTGAGATAGAGGACAAAGATGCTGGTCTGGTCTTGATTGTCAGGGTCTTTCACTTACTCTTGTACTTTACCAAGATAGAGAGAGCGACCAACTGAGCGACTGGCATGCATGCAAAAGGCAAAAGACAAGACATGTATTGGATGTGAGCGCACACTTGGTTACACTTATCATAAACATATTCTTTTGGTCATCGCTTGCAGGGGTCTGCAATCACGAGCATGAGTTGCTGGAGGACGTTGACAGTGAAGGAAAATAGCTTAAAGAAACAGGTAATTCCTCCACTCCATCTTTAAAAAAAAAAAAAAAAAAAAAAAAAAAAAAAAAAAAAAGTGAACTGCCGCTGTCAAAATAAGTTACAACTTTCAAGCAGTAAAACACATAACCTTTGATCCGAACAGCTTCAGCCATCTTGAATCAGAACTCATTCATTATCAAAAGATGTCTTCCTTGAACTGTCTGACTTAAATGTTGGAAGATTGCTTCTGAGGGGATAAGGAATGTGTCCTTAGATCTTTGATCCTTGCCGCATGTCCCATTTCAAACTTCAGTCAAAATCATAGAGCTCTTTCTCTGGCATGTGAATGTTGAATACCGTTTGGGAATTTTGAGAGCACTGTCCAGACACTCTTGTGGAGAATACAGATTTTCTGTTTGTATTGAAAGGAGTGGAATCATTGGCATGAATGTATCGTGACATCGCTTGCATGTCAATATGGCATAAAAGCAACAAATTAAAACATCCATCCATCCTGTATGTTATTTGAACTGAGGGTCCAATCACGTTTGACTAGGCAACGAATGCTAGTTTAGCAGGTCAGGCAATCGAGGTGTCATTGTAGGTCAGCACTTCTCTACTCATCAGGATCCTGTTCCACAGCTCGTGGGAACCAGACGGCAAATCCAAGAGGATAGCCGACCCCTTTGAGGGGAGAGGAACAGAAATCTGAAATTAGTATTTAAGGTAATTTGAGATCGGTCAATGGACTTTTGAGCAATGCTTATGTCAGTCTTTATGGCTTTTTGGGATCATAAAATGTATACTATGAAGAGGTTGTGTTGCAAGACTGTAGGAGGGTGGGAGGATAAGCAAACACCCACTCCCAAAACTTGGAAACTTGATACTGATGCATTATGACCAAAACTGTGCGTTGAAAATATGTAGAGGCACCACAGGAAACATACAAAGATGTTGAGAACTATAAAACTTAATGAGACTTTCAACAAATTCATCTTAGAGTGCTAAAATCATTTGGTGGTTTTGTATTAAAGACCAACATCCTGTTCACACAACCCTGTGATGGAAACTCAAGCAGTTTTTTTACAGCTGGGAGGTAACAAAGACAAACTATGCATACCCCACAAAAGGCAAACCACCACCATGCTTGTTCAGGTCAAATGAATGGCTAGTGAATGATGCTCGTTCAGATAATTCGTTTTTATTTAGCTCATCATATTTCACTCGGTCTCCATCCACACTGCCAATATGTTGAATTCCAGTCATGTAAAAAAAGCAAATTCTCAATTGAAACCAGGAGCAGAGACACAAAGAATGGAGAGAGAGTCACGTCCGTCAACAGAGGATCAGCATGGAAAAGACAAATCAGATGTTAGTTTAGCGGGATTTATGATTTGCAAAAAGAGTTTTTCCCAGCACTTATTACTCTACCATTATGGTTTTATTTATTATTTTATGGGAAAGTTGGCTTCTTTAGTTGTTTATGAGATGTGATGACAACTAAGGGGAGAGGAAGCTGCTAAAGTTAGATTTCACCTCTCAATTTATATATGACCCACTAATACTCAGGCAATGTGCACCTACTATAATCTGACGTGGGCTGTCTTGAGTCATTGATCAGATGGTTGCAGTGATAACTAGAAGCCTCGGCATGGGGCCGACGGTGTCAGGCTCTGAAACATGCAAAACCGAACTTTCTTGGCAAAGCTTAAACTGACATCATAAATGTACTCAGGATGTGAAGACTGCATCGTAAAAACCTTTGCATGTGGTCACAGTTTGAAATTCAGAGCGATGGACACAAATAAATCAACTCCTTCCTGTGGTTACTCTATATGCCTTGTGTGTAAAATATTTAACCTGTTACTCCCCCCTTCCCCCCCCCCCCTTTCTTTTATTAAGGAAATGTAGTGAATCTTGAAGCCGGCTCATGTTTCTGCTGAGGGATGTTAAATTCCACCGGTAGTATCTTACATTCTATCCGATCAAATGATATGTCATCTGATGACATAAACACACGCAGAGTAACAAACTCCCATGAGACACGTCGGCACCATTAAACTAAAGTGAGGAGCTGGTAGCTGAGAGTAGAATCTTCACTGCAAAACTATAAGAAGAAAACGGGTTAAAAATAGTGGAATCGGATTGATTTTATGTAAAAGAGGAATTGCAAATGTCTTGATAATGTTGCAAGGCCACTGTTTCACTCGACGAACTTTGTCCAGACGGCTGTTTTTGAGTCCCAAATATTTGTTTTTGTGGAGCTGTGAACAAGACTGAAACAATAACAAACATGTCAACCACACCTCACAAGAGGCCCGATACTGTATTTCTACCAATGTCCAAGAGTTGTTTTTGCCAACATCTGGTTCCGCTTCCTTTGAACGTGAGAATGATATTTTGATAGCGCATCCCAGACTGAGACATAACTCCTATGTCTCAAATACAAACACACGTGCGATGTGTAGTGCGGCGGACTGATGACTACATTAGCTGCGAGGCAAGCAGAGATGTTAAAAAGGGAGACTTAATTCAAGGAGGAATTAATTTTATCCGTATGCTTGAAGGAGCCTGACAGGCAGACATTTGACGAAACACACACATGGGGTAAAATAATGAGGGAGCCTTGGGTAGGAGAGTAAAATGATGGTTGGAATGTCGGACACACTCTGGCCCACATGGTTCCTATATGTCCAAGTGTCCACGACCATGCGGACATTACACAAGTGTCTGTTCCATGTGTGATACTGCAGATCATCTCTCAGATATTATTTGGGAGGTCAGGAAGGATGTGTTGCATATGCAGTCGATATCTCGAAACCATTTGTATACTTTGCTGTCGTCCCATATATCTTGATCGCGCTGTCACTGAGCAGCCCCTCTCACTTTGAGTACACATGCCACCGATTCTAGAACATAGTGTCACATGACATGTTCTGCTGATGATCTGTGTGTTGTCCGGATCCCAGCTAGCTCACACATATAATTATCAATAAGCCAATAAAGATGTTGTTACTGTCATTCATCCCAAGACACTACTGAATGTTTGCAAGTCGTTGGACTCATCTCCTTGACATACCTTGGAAGTCAGAATTGAAATGTCCTCCCAAACATTAGGCAGATTTTCCCTAACATGTACTTTGGATTCTCATTTTCCTGTAAGAATAAACAATCATCTCTCTGCTGCTCCTTTCCAACAAACCTTCCAGTACATTTTTCCCCCTCCACGCAAGTCTCCTTGGTTTATGACAGGATGCCTAATAACATACTTGGGAAAACTTTTATGCATATGATATCTTTGTCCTATGAATTGCTTTTTTTTAGTTTTACTTATTCTTTAAGGAGGATCAACCTCCAAAGCATGGTGGCAAGAGATAAAGAAGTAACTGCACGATTTAGTAAGAACCCAACTTCACATTTGTGCAGTCCCTTATTATCAATGTTAAATTGAGATGGTATTTGATATGTACCGCTTGGCAGAAGCTAATGGTAATCTGAGCGTCCAACAAAAGTGTTTCAGATATAGGTATAATCGGCGGCAGCAAGAAACATTTAAACAAAAATCAGAAGCGTTGCTCATGGATGCTCAGAGAAATAGATGAATAGCAAAGATTTACTAATTTTGTTTAATTTCACACTTGATGTGATGACAAGCCCAGCAGAGAAACAACTGTTTGGATACAAATAATTACAGGTTTCCATAGTATGTCTCAAAGGGTCGTGACAATGCAAACCTTGATTATGAACAAAAAAATGACATTGCTGTATTAGGCGAGCTACCAAGATGCTCCCGCCGGAGCCGATGGTGACCTCTGACCTAATAGATCAAGGGGAGCATCAGATACAAGTCAGTTAATTAGAAAGCTAATCGCTCCTCAGATGGGAAAAATGTGTCGTCTCCCGGCAGATCGTTGAGTCCGTGTGAGCCCTGCACTAAGCTCTGTGTCAGTTTGCGGTGACCTATTCCTGCTGCGGGTTACTTCTACCCCATAATTAAGTGAATTATCTGCCAGAGGACAGTGTGACGGCTGGAGAGGCTGCCCTGACAAAACACTCTCCCTGTATATAGATAATGAGACAGAGGCCTGACAGGTGGGCTTTGATTAGGAAGGAAGGTCCTGTTCTGGGTTGGGAGACACACACACACACACGCACACACACATGCACACACACACACATGCGCACGCACACAGACACCGAGCCTATCCCACTGCGGCAAACACACTCTTTCGAGCAGAGGCCGTCCTCAGAGAGGGAGAGCATGTTTGACATTATTAATTGGCTTTTTCAGTGCACCGAGTCGGGCAGATGAAAAGCTTTATCAAGCTGAAATAATTAATTTTGCCTTCGCCCCTTCTAATTCGCTGACACTTCACTTCTCTTAGAAAATGAAGGAGGAAAATTACTATTTTTAGGCTTTTCTCTCTTCCTCAATTTAAACGCTTTCAGATTTTTGGGGAGGAGCGGCAGTAAGAGCAATAATGTGTTTTTTGTGTAAAAATACAATTAAAAGGATATTTAATTAACTTGAATTTGCAGGAGAAAGGTTAGCTTTATCAGAGCCATGTACAAAAGCCATGTGCCCAGTGCACCGTACATATGATTTCCAATTAATTCTAAATTACAGTGAAAACTAGAGAATGATGATAATACACTATTTAACACAATCACTTTGACAATCTAAGCTACTCTTGGTTGGATAATTAGTTTAATTAAGCTCCTTTGAATTGGTCCAGAATACTGACATGGTAGATGATTAAACTAAAATGACATTTTGAATATGAAACATACAGGTAGGGCTCTTAAGGAAGTACAAAAAATTAATACAGGTACTAATTAGAGTTATGGTGCACTGGCTTGGGTGTAATTATGAACACTCAAAGGTTGAAATAATGTTCCGCTCTAGTATATACTATGCATATATATATATATATATATATATATATATATATATATATATATATATATATATATATATATATATATATGTATAAAATGTGTCACCTTGAAACTTGTGAGCATTCACCTAATTAGTTATGCTGAATATGAAAAAGGGAATTTAATGATTGCCTTAGTTATATGCTGATTTTAACTTATTTCCCATGTTGCTAGCTTCTAATGTTCAATAACAACAATACTAATAATCACCAGCTCCTATAGTCCTCTAGGGTCTCCATGTGTTTTTCTTTCTGAAGCAATAATATGAATATGAACAGGCTGAATAATAGATTCAAGTGTGGTCACAGAGACAAACACGCACACACACGCACACGTCTGCAAATACACACTAGCCTTCTGTTGGGAGAACAGCAAGGGTTCTGCTTCACTTCCCATTTGGAAAAGCTACATATTAAACTGAATTTGTGTGTGCTTGTGTCCTCAGAAGCACATCTTTAGGCTACTGCCTCGCCTCAGCACCTCTCAAATATACGCAATATTTACCCTTCTTCTTTGTCACACGCCTGTGCCGTTATTGTGCTTGCTGTTCTGCAGCCTGAGACTCCCACGCAGAGACAAAAAAAAAAAAACACATTTGCTCTCAGGAAAGTAATGACTGTCCTACTTTAAAGTGTCACCATGACAAAAGAGTCATTTACAATGACTACATAATGTGATTTTAGCTGTCTCATTTCATCACCATTTGGTTCATCAACATTTCCACACATTTCCATGTCCTTTATTTTTGTATCTATTTTTTCAATCAATTGATTGACTGCAATAGACTAAATTAATACAGTAACATTTAAGGCGGTATCCAAAGGTAATAATGCCATTTCAGTACAGAGTAGGAATTATCCTTATTGTCCTAATTAAAAGCAGAAACATATTGAAGTTTTCCTAACCAGTAAGGATCATTTTCTAAAGCTTATTTCCCACCGCAGTAAATGATGGAAAATTGATGTAATGTATGTTCATTATGCGTGTAGTGGTGCTATGAAACCACACCACGGCATGAGGAAATTTTAATTAAGACCAATTGTTTTCTTCATTGACGCTCGACGAAAAAGCTAATTAAACATGAAGCCGGCAACATTTCCCGCAAGAGCACGTACGAATTCACAGAGGGGGGACCGCTATCCCCAGGTTATGCCAATCCTTTCATATAATGTGTTGGTTCTCTTTCCAGACTTGAACTAACTTGCATTGAGTCGTAAGGTTGTGCATAATGCACATCTAGCATTAAACTTATTATCCTATTGGAGACTTTGCGTTTGATGTGCCGAGGCCTCCCGCTGATGTTCCACACACAGCTGCTGCACATGGGACCTCAATCAAATCACTTTGGCTCCAATAAATGCAGTCTGACATTTGGTCCTGTTTTTGATCGACTACATTAGAGCAGAATTCATGCATGCTTGACAGATAGATGATGATCTGGATGAGAGATTTGGTACTCAAAACTGCCTCTCAATAAAATGTCTTGCACGCAGTAACGTCGGAAGAAAAAGCATTTGATTCTGACATTTTCTAATCCTTCACCGTTTTCCATGGAAATACATGTATATTTGTTTCGCAAGAGCAATGCTGCTGAGCGGGCCCTCTTCATTATTTGTTCAGTGGATTTTTGTCTTGTAATTATCGAGTAACTCGAGGTGCTTTTGTCTTTCTTTGCATGCGCTGCGCTTGCCAACTCCCAAGTCTTTGTTTCTATTTATGCAAAGTGAGCTGAAAAACAACATCTAAATTTGGCTGCAACAAGACAGTGGTCACAGTGTCGAGGTTAAAAAGAAACAGATTGACATGACTTTTCATTGGTACATTTGGTACTGAACTTTGCTTTATCTTCTAAGCTTGGCTGAGTTGACAGCAGTTTCGACAGTCACCAATTTAGAATTAATTTGTTGACGCTGAGAAAAGTGTCCCCAACAGTTTTATGTTTCTTTCATGTTGATGCGAAACATAACAACAACAAATCATTTCCAGTAAATATTGCAAAGTAATGATACAAAAGATATATTGATCTCATTACTGGGTTTGTCAGAAGAACAGTGTGTGCCAACCCCCCCAGTAATGTTTGATACTAAATCACAGCCATAAAAGAGCCAATCCTCTTATGTCAGGAAATAGCCACATCCTCTCTGGACACATGGTGTCAGACGCAAATTGAAAACGAAGAAATAATTACTGTCCTAAGAGTGATAGAGGACACACTGGAGACTCTAGGAAAGTCCTCTGGGACAGAGGCCCAGTGGGAGTGCCCCCATTGTAGTAGATTCAGCACCCAATGAGATCAACATTCATGGGCATGTTTATGTATTTCTGAGGACATTGTGGCTCTATGAAGAGATGTTTCAATAGAAACGTTTTGGTTAAATACATACAAATCTAATAAACCGACAGGTCCTAGCTTATTTACAAATTTCTGGCCCATCAATCTCAGGATGATGATGTGTGTCTTTGTGCCATTAATACATGGCCCTGTGTTGCACGCTAGTGAAGTTGGCTATAATTGTCCTTATTTACTATTTGCTTTGCAACTAATAAATATAGCAGTACAACTGTGTGTGGCAATCAAAAGCCTGTTGCAAATGTATCACATAATAGTGTATAGAACTACCGACATGGATTCTTCTTTGAGTCCTTACTGAGCCTGATTGGACTTTTAATGAAACGGCAAGCTGCTGATGAACTGTGGACAAAGAACAGAGACAGATTTTGGGAGAATGGAGTTGATGAGAGCCCTCCCTCCATCCATCTCGCGCACAGACACAAGACACAACCCTTTTTGCTATCGGTTAAATTTAGCCCCACCCCTCATCTCTGTTGTCCAACAAATCTGTGTTTCACAGACAAATAAAATCAATGCAAGCTTGGTACTGAGAAGCCACAAATTATGATCATTTGTACATTTTAATGGCAGCCAATAAAAGATCTGCATCAAATATTGTGCCTTTACAAATGAAATTGATTCACATTTTGACTGACACAGAATGTTTTCATGGAACAGCATGTTAATTGTTGTGGTTGTAAATTGCAGTTGTGTAATATTTTAGTGACTTCAGCTTGCAATGAGAAATAATCAAAATGTGCCACAGCTCTGTACAATTCAACACCTCCATGGCATCATTGTTTAGTTAACATTTCCTTTTAGGGAAAATCAAAACCAAACCCTTGTATAGGCACAGTATTTAATATGGCTTTTGTATAGAATGTTAATATATACAAGAGCAAGTGGTCATAATGTTTTATGAAATATTTTGGTTTAGATTTTCTGGGTTAGAATGTAAGAATGTGTGTGTGAGCACCTAAAAGTAGAAAGAAAATAAATCATTTATAAATACTGAATTAAAATAAATCAGTTAAATAATTTTGTAATATGAATGAGACTTTTTACTGTGTTTTTTTTTTTTTTTTTTTTTTACATTTTTATTTCCAAGACTGCTAACTGATTTTTTTTTTTTTTACTGTGTGAAATCCAGAAACCTGCGGTAGGGCACGTTCTAGTGGTGCGATGAGAGCACAACAGTGCAGCCTCTATGAGAGCAGAGCGCCTCGGTCTGTTGTCTGTTGCCATTTCTAACATCAACAAAGCAAAACATGCACCCACACGCACACACGCACACACACACACACACACACACATAAATACAAATATCTGCCTTTGAGAGTTGGCTAGCTCTTCCCGAACGCACACACTCACCATGCAAAAGCCGCTACACAAATAGCTGCTTGGTTTTGAACAAAACATTTTTTGATGTGGAGAGTTTGTCACGACAATCATGCATAATCTGCTATCTGAATAAGGAGAGCAAACAACTAACATTGCTTTGTCATGATTTTCACTGCGTAAACAGACGTTTACTTTTAAGAAAGTGCCCTATTTAAAAAAAATGTGTTTATAAGATGTGAAAACACAGCCGGCGAATCTCGCCACTTCTTTAAATAGTCATTTTGTAACCATTACAACGTCATCAAACCTCATTGACCTCAGGCAAAGAGCCAGGGTTCGTCCTCAATAGCCCTCTTTAACAAAGGCTAACAATAGGACCAAATGGCCCGGCTGTTTGCATCCACAACAACAGACCACCAGCATCCACCATCCATCACAGTCAGAGCACTGCTGGTGTCCTGGATGAGCTGGACGACACAACACACTATTTTGGGCGGCACATTTTGCCACCGCGTATTATGTAGTCAATCATGGCGCTCGGTGTGGTATTGGAGCAGCTTTGTCTGGGGTCCAACTGTAAAACACATAACGAGTCACGACATGGTTGCAAAATTCATCTCCGGGGGGGGTCGCACATTCATTTGAAAGCAAATTGTTTTAATTCGATTCATCGATAACCAGCCGTTGGATTCATAGGCCGCTGGCAACAACTATTAGAGGCTTTCGTTTCACACGGAGTGCTCTTTTGTGCTATGATGTCGTTGCACACTGGAGGCAAAGTCATCAGTCGGCCAGCCAAATAGTCCAAATTGGACAACCATCTCATAGGCACGCACACATCGCCATCATCTCTCAAGGTGGAGTTTTGGTAATTGCAAAGGATTTTATGTTGCCACAATCCCAGTATAGCATTACATGGACTACCGTTCAAAAGTTTGGGGTCAGTCAGAAATGTCCTTACTTTTAAAATAAAATCCCAATTTTTTTCAATAGGATAACGTTAAACTAATCAGGAATACACTCTGTACATTTTTAATCTGGTAAATGACTATTCTAGCTGCTAACGTCTGGTTGTGTATAAACTCCCATTTCCAGCAACCATCCCTCCAGTGTTCTAATGGTCCATTGTGTTTGCTAATCATGTTAGAAGGCTAATGGATGATTAACAAACCCTTGTGCAATTATGTTCGTTTTCATGGAAAACACAACATTTTCTGGGTGACCCCAAACCTTTGAACGATAGTGTACATTATAAAGAGGACAATCTTGCAGCTGTACAGGCCAACGATTTCAGATGATTTAATTGGGCTATAATGGTCACTGCAGTGTGTTACAATTTAATCATCAGTAGGTTTGGCAGTTTGACTGAATTTTCGTGATTGAGGAAATTAACAATGAAATTAATTGATTATTTTTATTATTCAAATTGATGTCAAATTTAAATATCTTTTTTATCCACAAAGTTATTTCTAATATTTAGAATTTGTTACAATAATTACAATAACGAATATGAGTCTTGCCCAAGAACACTTTGAGAGTGGACATGTAGAACTGGGATTTTAAGTGACGACTCTTTCTTACGAGCTTTCCTTATCACAAAGTGTGGTTTTGCTGTCTGCATTTTGAAATGGTAATGGTAAATGTCATGGTCAAGAGACTACATGCTTCTCAGTTCATACATTTCATCCCACTGACCATTCCCCAGCCTGTCATGTACATTTTAGTGTCTTTCACAAGGCTGGGACTGAATTATGACATGGTTGACAGCGTTTGATTCCCCTCCCAGGAGCCTTGAAAGTGCTCCATTAGAGTTATTGCTGTCGGGCTGTGGCGCCAATCCTTGCAACCTGTCACTATTACCCACAGACTCACCTGCTGGGCATAATCTGTCCTTTTTCAAATTAAGCCAAGTTTAATTTACATGCGCACAAAGGTCTCAATTCGTCTTCAAAATGATGAGTACTGATAACTGCTGCTGCTGCTTTGATAAGTTGTTACGAGGTAAAATATTTTCAGCCAGAAACAAATAAGGTCATGAAAATTCAGATTTTTTTCTTTGAAATATATTTGGGATAGAATCTCATATGTCTATCCGAAATAATTTACAAATCACAGCTTATATCCAGTTCCTTATTTTTCATCAGGACAGTCCCTGCTGTTCTGACTCAGTATGGAGTAGGTAGATGTACCACAAGTGGCTAAATACAGAGCTCTAATCTTAGAATAGTATTATAGCCTCAGTCAAACCAGCTCATTCTCAAAGAAGACACGCAAAGCTGACAAACCATAAAGCAAAACAAGAGTCTTCACACAGATTCATGAAAGGAGGCCGGTGCGGTAAATCATCTGCGAATCCTGTTATTCATTCTCTTTCCATTTCTGCTTTTCATGTTCTTTTTTTTGAAGTCGAAAGAAAGGAGGGAGCCGTGTGGGTGAGGCGGGCAAGGCAGGACGGTGACATTCACGCGTTGCGACGTGGTGACACTGGCAAGGTGTCCTCCCTACTGTGAGGCCAAGCTGCTATTTCTGATGGCTCCCGTTTCCAGGTCGCAACCCTCACAGGCAGTAGCATTATTGTGTCGCCGCTTGATGCTATGACCCAATCCTGACGTGGACCAGAAAAGCCATTGTCCAACGGTGAACTGTGGCTTTGAGATTACACGCACGGGTGTAATGATCCGCCCTGGCAACCTCCATAACAACCATCTGTCCTACTCAGCCGTGGCTCTGGCTCAGGGACAGCGAGCGAGCAATGGGCATGCCTTGACAGTCTGAGTTAATGGGACCAATTGGTGAGCGAGAGGACAAAGGACCGCCAAATTAAGGAGTGTCGTTTTCAAAGAAATGCTGCTAAGAGAAAATGAGAAATGCTTCACATCAAACAAACTACAAGTCAAATTCACTCATATGGTCTCTAAAGAAAGCCAAAATGTTATGGCCAGAAGAAGTTTTGTCTTGTTTCTTGGCCATTTGAATTGCATGCATATATGCCATAAACTTTGATCAGTATGTAGACAGAATATGCTTGGGCGTGCTTTATTTGGACTTTACAAAATTGTGTTGAAAACATTAAAATGTATTAATAAATGTAATCATACCACTGGATATGTCGGAGTAAATGCAGCCTCCTTTGTTTCCTGAGATGTGTCCGAACCCTGCCAGTGCTGGTCTTATGTCTGTAATTTAAATAAATAAATAAATAAATAAATAAATAAATAAATAAATAAATAAATAAATAATATGGCCGGTTGCGTCAGGGAGGACATTGGGTTAAAAGTAAAAACTCACCCAAATAAATAATTTAAGCGACTTGCTGTAGCAACCCCTTATGGGCTGAGCCCAAAGTCACATTAATGAGTGTAAATCGTCGCCAACGCAGATGTTGAAGTCGACTTGTGATTAGCAAATGAGTTTTATTTTGTGACACGATAGATTTAAGGTTGATGGGGGACGACTCCGAGTCAGTATGTGCGGCTGCAACGGGCGTGGCGCGATATCACAAGTAGATACATCTTCCCCCTGTCGAATGTGCTGGCTTAGGTTGCCTTATCATCCACGGGCTCAAGGCCCCTGAAAGACTGAAAATGTGACCTTGACGCCTGCTGGTTACCTAAAGGAATATTCTTTAGCATACAAACACTCAGCCTTTGTTACTCTGAATGCTTGGATCAATTCCCTGCCCTGGGAGCGTCCAAAAGGCTTGGCCTTCCCAAGATACAGAGGGGAACCTCAGACAGCTCGTGATGGAGCCTCATTTGATTGGATTTAATTCATCCCGAAGCGTCCACTATCTATCTAAACAAGATTTGTCTCATCGAGCTACCTTTTTTTTTACTTTGATAAATACGTAAATGCCAATTATTTCCAAAAGATGCAGCCGCTTACAAATACTTGCAATGTGCAGCTCCTTGATTGGCCTGTGATGATTTCTGTGATAGTTGCATTAGACTTTACATATATTTCAGCTGACAAGAAAACACAAACTATTTTTTGGTCATATGTAACAACCAGATTCAAGTCATAGCTTCCCCCGTTGGCCTTCATTGTTTTCTCTGTGTAGTTTTTGTTAAATTTTGCTGACACACTGACAGACACACAGACAGATAGACAGACAGACAGACACAGACACACACAGACAGACACACAGACAGACACACAGACAGAGACAAAGACGTAATTTCCTTGGTAACTGTAACAAGGACTTAAAAAACGACTTGTGTATGTGATGTGCTATTTTTTTCCTCTGTCTAAACCACAGAAAATCCCTCAGAGTGGCTCGGGGCATTTTTTTCACATATTTGCACCATAAAAATTCCCAGGAAGCGAGCAATAAGAATGAGCACAGAAAGAACGCTTTTCCCCCAGCTTGCAAGTGCTGGAAGATGACACGCATCATTCCTGACTGTGGCGTCGCTTCCTTCTTATTATTGACTTCCCCAGCAGAGCTCATGAAGGAGTCGAGGGATTGATGGTGACTTAAAAAGTAAAAGTACCAATTCCCTGGGTTATATGACGTGACTAGAAAGGAAATATAAGGAGAATGCTTGCTATATCAAGTGTGGGGCCCCTGTTGTCCTCTTCCCTTCCTGTGCACACGGTGCATTCTCAAAGAGCTCAGAAGCCATCGGCAAAGTGAGTGAACCATGACCGCAGGCAGATGCTCCCCACATCTCTCCCTCTCATCATGCCCTTCCCACTTTACACCCTCCATTTCTCTCAGCTAAGATAACACTCCTGATCCAACAAGACGTCAACACGTTCTTGGGAGGACTTCTTCTTTTAGCGTGTAGACAATTTTAATTTGATCGGGATTTGATTCCAGAACTTGAGAGGTAAAAGTTTTGATCCTACTTTCAGCCTTGGGTGTGTATTGGGTGTGTGTAGTTTGGTTTACAGCTTCAACATATTTGGTCGTACTCGGCATATGCGTTCTATAAAGTTTTTGACGTAGACCCATTTTTTTTTTTTTTTTTTTTTTTTTTTTTTTTTTTTTTTTAGTGAGTCTTAGTTGCTCATTTCTCAAAATTCCCTCTAGGCAATTAGCACAGATGGTACATTTATTCAGAGCAGTTCATTTGCCAAAATATGGATGTAAAATATTCCACACTTTACAGACCTCTCTTATCCATCCAGTATTATATTTCTGTATGTTGAAACACACTAGAAATTGTTCAGAAAACACAATATTGCTTGTATTAGTCTCACCCTTTTAATTATCCTTCACTGCTACAAAACATTAGTCCACATGACTTGAGGCAAATCAAATATCATACCCGTTGAATGCACAATTCGTATACAGTACAAGCCAAAGCTACTATGTTACAATTCACATTTAACACAACCAATGGTTTGCTTTCCCCTTTATTTGAGGCATTCAAAACGTGTTGGTTACAGCAATGCTCAGGAAATGTTTCATCAATAAAAGCATTTAAGAATTAACTGTACATATTATGTTTTTTTTCCAATGACTTTAATGCACATTGGACTGTTCATCACTGTAAGAAATTACCTCAGAGAAATTGAGCTGACTGGCCTGTGCTGCAGGACCGATGCGGAGGATTCAAATCACAAATTTGGCCTTGAGAGAGTCAGCAGGGATAGGCTCCAGCTCACCTGCCAACCCACTGAAGATAGGTAGTTGATGAATAAATATCTGAATGTTCTTTGCTACCTATTCTTATAAAAAGCAAAGCATCCTTGACTTCAAACAAAACCGTTATGATAAATGAAGTGGGAAAACTTTTATTTTGCTCAGCCAAGACACACTTGAATCTGCATTTGTAATCTGCTGAGTTTTCTTAAGAAAAATGTATTAGTGGTTGTTAAAAAGTGCCAAATGCGTTCTTAACTGTTCAAGGCCCAAAGTTTCCAAACTCATTTTGGTTCTTTCATATTTTGTCTCTTTGCTGTCCTTGTTTCAAGAGATACTTACTTCAGACATACATACATTCTTGTTATGTTTCTTTAAATACCAGTCAAAAAAAGTCACAAACTAAAATAAACGCTGGACAAACATTTATTGCATTATGAACTTTCTGCGGCGCCTGTTTTAGGTCCGTCCTTACTGCTACACACCTCACTCATATAATCATCTCATCGGCAAGCTTTTAGAAAGCCTGATAACGATCCTAATGGTGTGTTGCAGTAGGGATGCATCTAAAACTGGCCGGATAGGGGCTCGCCAGGACCGGACTCGGGTAGCCCTCTTCAACCCCATGACATTTTTGTATAATTATTTTCAGGGCATTTTATTGTGGAAAATGTAGATTTAACCAACATGAACCTTGATGAATAAATCTAAATAAATATAAAACCACTTGAGCAGTGATTACTTTCTGACAAGGACCCTTGCACTTCAACCTCAATAAATGTCCGTGTTCTAAAAGGTCAAAAGGTTTTCTGGAGGCAGAGCTGCACAATTTTATGATGGCTTCGTTTCATGTGTATCAAAGACAGTGGCGTGTGACAGTGACTTGACACGGTATAATCCTTTTTTCAGGAAAAAAAATGCCCCCTTGTTGTAACAAATAATACTGCAAATTGAAACCGCACTACTGGTGTGTGTATCATCTGTATGGCGTCTTATTGCTGCAGAGAAGTTCACTGTTTAGAGAGGCGGCTCCATACGCTCACACGAAGGGATAGCCTGATAAAAAGGTAGACGAGGGAGGCGGGTGTAGGATGAGAGGAGATATGGCGCAGAGAAATTTCATTTCCTGCCCTGTACGCAAAAAAAAAAAAAAAAAAATTGTATCAGCGGAGAAAACCTGGCTCAGAGATGGGATATTTCCCCTTCTAACATTGATAACCATTTGTTCATTTCCTGACAACAACAGGGAGAGAAGTGCAAAAGGCTCAGGCGAAATGGAATTATGCCCAGTTTTCACCTTCTCGTTTTGTTCCGCAGAGGACAGGCGTCATGGACAGCTTCCAGCACTGCTCCTAATCACAGAATCAGTTATTAGTTGAGAGAGCACCGCTGTTTGGTGAAAAGAGGGGTCAAATTCTCCTGCATTTCTGTCGCTTAGCTTTTCTCCACCAGGTTGCATTTGCATTTTAATGAAAGGCTTTTATAGACTTCTCTGTGGCCTTCGCCGCGCTACAAGTGGCATCATTAAGTCAACTAAGCCGGATTAGTGGCGATATTGTGGTAAGATATCGATACGCCATAACACAAACCCGTCTCGCTCTCTCTTCTTCTCTCACTCCCTCCCTCTCTCTCCTAGGATTAGACAGAGACCTAAAAATCGGGGAGGGCTTTTCATACAAGTCAAGACGACAGCAAGTTGATGTATTGCTTGTTAAAGTGGGTCATCTTCAGCTGAAGAGGCCTCTCTGCTCCCTATTTGGGCTCCAAGGCCAGCGACTGACAAAATGATTTCAAGCACAAACCTGTAAATAGAAGTGTTTGAGAACAATCTTGAAGATTCTTTTGTTAGCCTTCAAGTCTCAAGTGCACATATTACGACAAAGCTTACCACCCATAATTTTCTGCATCAACAGTAGTGACAAAAAAAGCAACCATTAAATTGACAAACTAAGTACTTAAGCTTGACAGAGAGTCTTCCGTTCATTTTGTGTGCTCCAATTAACCTTTAAAAAGGGCCAACCTTTGCACGGGAGGACATGGATCAATGCCCACAATGATACACATCTGCACAGCACCTATAATGGCCTGAAAAAAGTGGCTTTGCAAATGCTGCGTAAATATCAACCAATGGGTATTTGCCCTAAATCCACAGGTCCGATGTGTGCCAGGTGCAGATAGAAAGCGAAGAATTGGTGAAGCGTTTGAAACTTGTGCAATTTGGCATATAAGGTCAACCTGACCCTGAACTGTCCAAAGTAGAACTCATGCTGTGAACAGGGAGATTGTGTCCTTTGCCACTTGGTGAAACATGCACATAACCACAAACTGTTTTAGAAAAGTGTTTGGCTTCAGTGCACCGTTAATTGGGATCAACCAGGCTCTTGCACTACAGATGGAAGACAGTATTGTTTTTTTTAGATTCTATGGATAGGGCCAAAGGACTGAAACCATAGCAGAAAATGTATGTTGTGACCAAATCAACCAACATCCATATTTCTATTTAAATTAGTCAATTGTGTGCACAGTTAATGATTTTGTCAATGTGTGACCAAATTAGAAAACTGTTTTTGACTGTAAAAAAAACTTTTTTTTATGGTCACGCGTTGACAAAACCAAGGTATTGTTTTTCTAAGGTAACAATAATTTTAGCCTAAAACCAAGATGACCGCTATTTAATATACTTTAGTAGAAGAGTGGATGAGTGGATAGTTTCTCCTTGTATTCAGGGGAAGGGGAAAAATAATCTATTTTATATATATATATATATATATATATATATATATATATATATATATATATATATATATATATATATATATATATATATATATATATATATATATATATATATATATTTGTATTTTTTATTTTATTTTTTGACCAAGATGTTAGCTTGTTGGCCACAACATTACTCAACCGAGACAGACACTATTCACACAGTTCCTTGCATGTATCATCATGGTTGAGAGAAGAATGTAAATGACCATATTGTTTATGTGATTTGTTTCAAGTCTCCTAGTCCACATGTGGGCTTCCGTGTGGACATGAATGAACCGAAAACAATGCCAGTGGACAGCGGTAAAAGCCATTATCATGTCTTCCTTCTCAAGAGTCGTTTTAACCCTCTAAACAGTACACAAACTAGTTGTCCGTGTTATAATATGGCTGACAGATCGTGGGCGTTGTCCAGACTGATTATGAAAGCAAGCTAATGTAGCTTTGTTAATGTTCATTAACGAACTTCATGCAAAACTGACCAATCAGTAAAATGTAAGCTTGATCCGACCCAAAAATATATAGATGAAAAATTAGGAAAAATGGGGGTGTTGTGCTACATTAAAAAACTAAATTAGCTTTGAATATAAGTCAGTTTACTTTATGAGGGTTTTGCTAAATTTTCTTCCCTTTTCACATTATTTTCCACTCATCTACCCATGTTGATGGTTTTTAGAGATTTGTGTTGCCAAAAAGTTAGACAAAAAGTAAAAATAAGCGCAGTTAATCCTTTGACGCTTGCTGAGGCACTCTTGTGTATTATGTCAACAAGACACCTTTTGTAGTAAGTGTTAGAAAAAGCCAAATAAAAACAAAAAAAACATGCCCAGAGTTAATCCTCTGATGTTTGCTGAACTAATTTCCAGGGAGGTCTTGTGTGACATCATACATGACAGCAACCTTAACTCGAAGCAACTCAAGTCAGCATGAGGCCCAAATTTGTACTAGTTTTATACAATTTTGTAAAGTATAAGCTTTTAAGAGGCACAAGTCATTAGAGACTAGAGCATGGACACAATATTTGTATCATGGGTAAGCAGGTGTCACACATCAGTTCAGGACTGATAAGCGCCAGTGAGGCTTTAATCTGACAGCCAAGGTCATGTTTTACAGCTAAAATGAATACTTTGTGCTTTGGATGCGCACTGACCAAACACACTATCACAAAAAAAAAAAAAATAGATGTCACTTGTGCTTGTACAAATATGTGTATGTTGCTCCTGTGCAGAGATGAGCTGCCTGTCACTCAGCAGGTATCTAGCCATGGAGGTCACACCCCGATAGTTGCCGGAAGAGATTACTGTGGTGTGTGTGCATGCGCTTGTGTGTGTCTACGTGTTAAAAATAGCGCAGAAAAACCAGATTATGCATTGTGATACCAGATTGGGTTCATGTCGTCAACTGTGTTTGCATACAGGGGTGTCACGCACGGCCTTGCAGGTTGAGTTTTAATCCCCCCGCACACTGAATCCTTGCTGGCTGATTTGGCACTTTTTCAGAGTATTAGGCTACCAGGCGAGGAAGCTTTGTTTACCTAACAGGAGAGGAAGCTTTGTTTACCTAACAGGAAAGTCATCATGTTTTTATGAGAAGATAAAAAAAAAAAAAAGTCGAACTCTATGTTAGTCTCTTTTCTGCTCCTCATCTCTTGTGTAAGTAGTCTTTTACCTTGGTTTACATGAGTGGCATTGAAGCTCCATTAATCCCTGTGACAGGAATGTGATAGTGTACAATAAAGTTCTTCATGATGAGATGAGACATAAAGTTTGCTGGAGAGAAAAAAAAAGGGCCTTGAAGTGAAGGTAATATGGTGAAAATAAAATGCCCAAACCCTTACTGTTTTAACATAACCAAAACAAAATGTAATGAATAGAGTAAAATGTTTTTGTTTTTTATTGTCAGTTGTGTTGATTGTTTTGAAGAGCGCGTCACAGATTTGCACATATTTTACCTGGATTATTTGTCAAATTTTACTACAAAAAAAACATTTGTAACGGTGTGTAGTATAATAATCATAATTATTGTTCATTTCATGCCAGCAGTTAGCTAAATGCAGACAGCAAATTAACAACAAAGGAAATTAACAAAATTGAATATATATTAAAATCAATATGAAAAGCTTGCTTTGATCAATGCTCTCTCAAATAATAATAAATTAAGCGTGAAAAAAATTCATATACATTATTAACCCTGCATTTTCTAACTAAGCTTGCAGGGTTTATTCCCCATTAAGTTGACGATACCAGTTTGGTTTGCCAAAACTCTTTGTGCTAATTGTGCCTTTTTTGCAAAAAGCCATTTTCTGTTAGAGTGCACAAATCCATTACAGAGCTCCTCTTACCTCATATAATGGAGATTGAATTAATGCGAAGGCTAAAAACATGTGGCCCGGGACTACAGAAGATATGATTGATCATCTTATTGCCGGGTATTCATCCATCTTGACGCCGTTAATCGATACCATTACTTCTTCTGGATCTCATTGTGGCCTACTAACCATCCAAACTCCAAAATAATGTAAAAGGAAGGATTAGTTTCACATTCTTACAAAATAGAAAGGAAAAACATTTTGAAAACATTGTTTCACAATTAAACACACACAGACACAACCTTTAGGAAATTAGCTTAAGTGAAAAGCTTCCTAACGTTAACCTGGTCCTTCTTTGGCTACATGTGACAACGTCAGTGTTTCCACTCATGCACCTTCCATCATCTTTAGCTTTCTCCCTCTCAGTCGTATCTCCTCCTCCATTAGACCTTATCTGTGCTTCCACATTCCCTTCTTTCTTTTCCAGCTTATTAATTATGCTGCTACCTACCTATACAGAGGGATTGAGAGAGGCCCCCGTGCCATGCTCGGCAGGGACCATTTCCTTTTCTGGTCCTCTCATGTCCTGCCCTATTGACATTGACACCTATTCAGCGTTGTGGGGGGGCTCGAAGCACAATTCCCCAGTCCCCGGGACGGCCCGACTCTGTGATAAAACTCCCCAGGCACCCCTCCTTTATGCTGCCTGGACCGGTGCTCCCATGCTAGCCAATACGTATAAATACAGAAAAGGGAATATGAGGGAAAGTGCAGCATAGAAATAATTCACACTCACGCTTCCCAAGCTGCCTTATCAGCCTACTGCATGATTCGCAAGCACTCGTCTCAACCCCCACCCCCCACCTCCACCGCCTGTTTACTTCATTTCTACCTACGCCGCTTCAAGCACTTCTCTTCCATTTAACACACTGACAAAATGTGATATTATTTGTTAACATTAGTCTTAGATTCAAGTCCTCAGCACTGTGACGGTATTACAAAGAATGCTTCCAAAATTGTGCAGCACAAACATAACCAGAGTTGCAGAGAAGAACTGTACATGTGTGAAATCCTAAAGCAGTATTCTTTGCACTTATTGCGGCGTGCAGTACATGTGAGCATAGTTGGAACGGGTGAAAATGATTTACAACCGTACATAAATTTAATTTGTGTGATCGCAATAGCACAACAGGTGTAATTTTTTTTTTTTTTTCAAAAACACTTTTTCAATTATATCAAGCCCCACAAAAACAAAATTAATATAATTATTTATTTTATTCTAATTTCACTTTAAATTTGATATGAGTGGTATTTAGTAGAAAAGTGCCACAGTTGGGGAATTTAAACATTATACATTATTCAAAATAACTTCAAGTGAAGCAGCTGTTAGGTCACTCATTTTTAAGCATTGCATTAAGGAATGTCCTACTTATGGTTAATGTCCTATATCCTTAAAAATATGTTTCTGCTACATGAAACGTTTTACAGATGTTTCCATTTTGCAATTCTAATACGTTCATCAATATAGTCCACATAATGAGTCAAAATATTAGCAATACCTGTCACTGGGAATTTTGAAATGGCTTGACAAACTTAAAAGGTACAGCCCATTAGGTGGTAAAGCAAAGCTTTTATTTATGAGATAAAAGTTCCGAGAGGTCACGGTAGCACTTGTCACAGCGGGTTGTTTCATCGGGGTCAAGCACTGCCGACAGTAGCCGCTCGAGGTTGTGTGTGTGTGTGTGTGTGTGTGTGTGTGAGGGTCTAAATGCGATAACCTCAACACCCAATGCCTCACCCTATCTGCACATTGATCCCAATACACACACACACACACGTGCACAAACACACACAATATGTGATGTTAATGAACCTAATCTCCAGAATCACCAGGTCTATGGGCCGGGAAATTAACGAGAGCAGGTTAAACACACACACGGTGCATTCACTGACACCCCTTTCAAACAGCGTGTGTGTGCGTGCGTG
The DNA here is from genome assembly GCF_024217435.2 of Syngnathus scovelli. Classification (NCBI taxonomy): domain Eukaryota; kingdom Metazoa; phylum Chordata; class Actinopteri; order Syngnathiformes; family Syngnathidae; genus Syngnathus; species Syngnathus scovelli. Next base: position 6,212,212 of record NC_090848.1, read on the forward strand.
TGTGCGCGTGTGTGTGTGTGTTTGGGTGAAATTGGTTTTCCTCAGGATTAAAGGATTAAAAAGGCTGTTAGTTCCTCAAAGTGCTCCAAATACCCCCCTCAATATTCATTACAGCGGATACAAAAGGAAGAGAGGAGCTCATAATGGTTCCAACCTTCTAATCATTTCAAGCAGGGTCGCTCCAGATCTCTCACAAACCGCTACACACACTCTTTTATTATCATTAGCTGCACTATTAGCATGCGATAAGCACTGTCTTTAAATCACAACAAGGCAGGTTCCTTGTTAGAGATCACTGTGGAACCAGAGTTCGAAAATGGCTGCCATATCATTTTTGCCACCTACTGTTTTAAGAGTCACTTCCTGTCTCCTCCTGTGTTCAAAGCCAATTGCACCGATACTGTCGGGACCGGTAGCTATAAATATTGTTATGGGGCGGAAGGGGCGGGGGGTAATAAATCCATATCTGTGTGTGCTATCACAGCCAGGAGGCAGTTTAAGTTTTATGAAAAAGAAAGGGGGCGGGGGTATTAATTGAAAGTGATTGAGCATTTCTCACTGTGCCCTTTTTCACCCAGCAGGTTGCCACTTTTTCCCTGACAGCAATGGAGGGACTGGTTTGCATTGTGCGTGCGTGCAACTGTTGGAAGCCTAATAAGGTTGCTATTTTGTATGTGGCGGGAGGGGGTTCTTTATTATTTTAACGGTCACCGACCTTGAGTTTAGCAGTAAAGCAGTGGATGAGGAAAAGATTGTGGCAAGCTCAAAAAGCAAATCAAAGCTACAACAAATCACACTAACTTGATTGAGTCTACATTTTGTGATTATTATATTGGGTACATTAAATACTATCAAAAGACACTGGCTGTTTTAGCTCTGCATATTTTCTTAAACGAAATGGGTAATTAAACTGACATTTCTTGTCTTATTTTGAGTTACGTTTTACATCTTGAAAAGTGATTACTTGTTTGTGGTCAAAGTATAACATTTGCCTCACGTGAAATAAAAATAAATTAAGACTCATTACAGGATGAAATGATGAACAGGTCATCACCAAACACTCCCCCAGCATATTCAACGGTGGCTTTACTGTGCAGGGGAATACAAACTGCACATTTAGGGGGAAAACACCCCATCAGCAGGAGATGGAAAACTATTATGCACATCATTTATCTTGCCTGTTGGCACCCACCCCTGCACCACTTCAATCATGACTTACTGCGAGTGCGGAAACACACTCACAAAATCAAAGATTGGAATCCTAATTGGGGAAAGGATTCAACACAAAAAAATGCTCTGTTCTCACAGTTGAAGGGTTTAGGCTAAAGATGGTAACTTGTGGCTCACACACTCAAAATGTAAAGGTCACTCTGGTGAGCGCGACGACTGAAAAGCTGCCTTAGCAAGTATTTTGACGTTGGATTTACCGTATCTGCTGTTCCTCTCATTTGGATCTATACCCTCCATCTTTATTTATTTTTTCTATTTAGGTTGGCTTAATAAAGCGCACCAAGCATCCAATTAAGTTACCAGACAATCAATTCTGCTGCCCTCTGCTCATAAATTGCTCAGGAATGTGATCATTAACCTATTATTCCTGCCACTATGCTGTTTCTCATCGATTATCTATTTAGTCAGATGATGTGCATAGGCGGACTATTGTTGGGTCCGAGAAAATCTACTTTTCCATTCGGGTTTTTTTTTTTCAACATCATTTCTCTTGTTGTCTGTGGTTGAGGATCACTGCCTGGACCTCCTCGGCTAATGCATCCCGAAGGTTGTATGGATGTCAGTCTGATGACATTCCCATATGCTTGCAGAGTTTCCTTATCATTTTAAACCCTTGGGAGGAGCTCTTTTAATTTTGAGGAGTAAAGTTGCTCTTTTTCTTCAAAGGAAAATTCCAATGGAATCCATTTATTTAAAAGCCTAGTTTATGGGGGTTGCACAAAATATTCCAAAGAAATTTACACACAAGGTAAAATGTAAAACTTATTCCATCATGCACCTTAAAATGTGAGTAAATTGATATTTGTCAGAGAAGCAAACGATGAGTTTTCAATGTTTTTTCTTTGTCTGAAGTTATCTGTGCATCTCCGGGAGAGGAGCCTCTGAAGAGTCCCCTCTGAGAGCTGCCAATGACTTTGTTCTCTGTGATGTGCATCTGCTGCTTTGATAATCCAGTGATTTCACTTTCGCGGGGGGATTCTGGGAGCGCAAACATGCAACGACACACAAACTCCTGGACTGTGACTGCAGCCATTGTTCCTCCCAAACAATGTCTTCACTTTGATGCTTGTGACGCTTGGCCGGTCGAGGGGAGGTTTTTGCAATCTGTGCACCCAATTCCCCCGTGCTTTTTTTCTTTTTTCACCCCGTTCCTCCTGTGGCCTTAGAGATATACATACCTAAGATATAAAAATCAAAAAGGCATCCTCCACACCTTCAGTTTTATATTTGTGAAAGTGACAAGGCAAAAGTGCAGCAAGCACGACAGAAAGTGAATTCAAGAGGTCACTAGATATGATGACATCATTGCTAAGCGTTTACGTTTTTTTATTTCGCCAAAATATTACATGGGACTTCTTTAGTGCCTTTAAAAGCCGCGCCAAAATCTTAGTTGAGGCTTTATTGTCCTCCAGCAGTGGCAACATGCCTTTTACACTCTTGATTGACAGGTTCAATCCTCCAATGTGCTTTGGCACAAAAGGCAACAAGCTGATAGGAAATTGGCTTTTGTCCCCGCCTCTGAGCTACTTAACCTGCCTTGATTTCTCATTTATTAAAACAGTCCTTACACACTGCGAACACATATGTACCACCATGGTGCAATTAGTACCACTGAGTCATTAGGAGAACAATTAATGTTCACATTCTTATGGAATTTTGAAGCAGCCGTAGTTTGTCATATTTATTTATTCATTATTTTATTCTATATAATTTATTTCTCTTTGATGGAGAAATCAAGAAATAGTAGCATAGGCTACAATGAAAATTTTATTTCATAACATAGATAGGGAATGTTTAATTATTCATTATTAATAAATATATTTTTAATGCATTTAAAATTTTGAAAAAGACACAGCGTGTCTTTGAGCGACAATATCTAACCCTTAGTAAATGAAAATAAATACCTGCCAGCACTAGCTTGAGGCCTTTCACTCCTCTCCAGTTTTCTCGTGAAGACAATATAACAGTGGCTCTCCGCCCCCTACTGGTGAAAGGTGACGAGTGGCCAGTGGATGCAGTTGTGATAGAAGATGCAGCAAGGCTTGTAGTTATATAGCGGTGTACGCTCTCAAACTGCTACAGGGCCAAAAGCCTGCAGCGTGCAAGCCTAATGAGGATTTTAGTTGCCCTCTACATTGGGCAAACATTTTATGTTAAGAGTTTATTTCACAGCAATATGCATAACTTCCCAAACAGATATTGGAACATACAAAAGAAAAGTGAAGGCGGTATCATTTTAATAACGTTATTAGCGCATTTGGAAGAATTCATCAATCACTTTGAAGGGAATTATCCTCCATTGTCCAGCATAAATATTCTACTCCTCCTCTACCAGACGAATAAATAATGGAAACACATTAAAAGGTGACGTGAAAGTGGCAATTGCATGGGAATATTTACCCAAAGAAAGAGTAGATAATAAGATGAAGAGAAACCAAAATGAGAAAAGCCACCCTACTCTAATGAATGAAAATGTAAGACAGATATGGGGTCAGAAGAAAAAAACGGCAGTTGTCCTCATGTGCGGGGAGACAAAACACGGGGGGGCAGTGAGACGTGACACAACATATTACACTGGAACCTCGACTGAAGAGGAGAGAAGACATCAGGGTCTATTACTTGACTCAAGGGTGCAGGGAGGGAGGTGATGGTGAGGAGGAAAAGTGGGCAAATTAAACAGAAAAATTCTGTCCGGCATTTCCAGTACCTTTAATCAACGGGGAATTACGCACATACTGAGTGCCACTTCATTTCTTAAGCACTGTCTCCCAAAATCAAACCGCAAAGCCTGAAAATGCAAGATTAAAACGATCTAGCTGGAAATGAAAGTCAAAAGGGGCAAGAAATATTTAGCCAATGTTTCATAAAGAAGTATAGCATTACAAGATGTGTAAAATCTTATCCATACCCCCCCAATAATTTCAAATCGAGGATGGGGGCTTTCACAATGATTAGACATTTTCCAGTAACTAGGCAGTACCCAGGTGCCCAGGTAAAAAAAAAAAAAAAATTATCATTGATTTAAAGCGCATTTCTTACACAACCTAACTCGCGCTTCACATACTGAGATTGAAAATATAACATTTAAAAGCAGGTACAAATAAACGGTTGAAGAGATTCAAAAGCAAAATAAAGAAAAATGATAAAAATATGTACAAAGCACGAAAACGTGATTTAAAAAAATACTTTGAATGACCTTATTTGAGGCATGGGGGAAAAGTATTGTCTTTCCTCTGGATTTAAATGCATTTACATGCTGTCGGTATATTTTGAACCTTTATTCTTTCATATCATTCACTCTGATCATAAATGATACCAGCAAATCGAGGGATTGTATTACAAACAAGTACAGAAAAAAAAGTTTTTTTTGTGGCTGAGTTTTTTTTTTTTTTCTTATTCAGATTTTTACTGTAATTGGGTCACCGATGTTAAGAAAATGTGGTCATTTGAGGTGATACCGGTCTGAGTCAGAAGTGTCTTGCTCACCGTGTCCACTAACGGAGAGGTCAGACTGTTTTCGTCGCGGCATGCAAGCGGGAGGGTAAACAAATCCGGTTTTAATAAGAGCGTGTAGCTCGTAATCCTCGCCTATCAGCAGGTGAGGGCCAACATATGGGCCGAGGCCACGACCAAGGGACACACACACAGCAGCTGTGACTTGTTTTCCAAGGCAAGACGGATTCAACAAGAGCACTGCGGTGCAGTCGGGAGCCGGGCCAAGGCAAGAAGAGGGAAGAAAGGTGCAAGTAGCCAAGAAGAAAGAGAGCATTGATGCTTAAGACAATTTCTTGGGGTTGCCCTATTAGACACAAAGCATTCTAAATGAACCATATTTCACTGAGCGGAAGCGCTGCAGCTCACCTAATTTCCCAGTTTGTTGTGTTGAACACAATACGTTTGACTAGTTCATGGTTACTTTGCTCTTGTGTGTTTTATGGGGAAAGGATGCGCTCAGTGAGAGGAGAAAAAAAATCAATTTCCACCCCTGACTGACTCAGTTGCACACATCCATGCATTAACACACACGCACACGCTGTCTTTATACTTTGGTTTGAAAAGAATGTAGGGAATTCATGTTGTGTTAAATGTGAAGTGTTAGCCAAACGACTAGGATTGTGGTGAGTATGCAAAAAAGCTAAAAGGGCTAGATTCTGCTGTCTCCTTCCATTCTGTGTAGACTGCCAGCAATGACTTCCCTCTGCTTCTCTATTTTCCTTACCATGTTTTCCCATGATTCATCCCTCCTTTCTCTTTCTCTGGCCACCCTCTCTTAGTCCCCCCCCCCCTCCCTCCTCCTGCCGCCTGCCTCACCACCATCGCAACCCATTTCTGCCTCTTATGAAGTGTGAAAAATGATCGCTCGCAGGATGAAGTGGACAGAATTTGCCGGCGTAATGGCCTGACAAAATGAATCGTGGCCTTCCTCGCCATCCATCACCACTCCGAGGCGACCGTGGTTAAGATCTGTGAAGGTGCTGGCTTATTGATTACTAGTTGTAACTACAAAGTGTCTGATTCAGTGTTTGTGGCACGGCAAGAGAGGGGGTGAGGGGGGGTGGCGGGGGTGGCTGCTGGGTGGAAAGGAATACGTGCTCAGAAATCCTTTTTTGATAGATTTTAAATGGTGAAATATTGATTTCTGTCTGGTCCAAGGCCTAGCCCGAGTAGACCGTATTTGTTGGAGTGTTATGCCGGACACTTGCTTCTGCTGGTCACCATCAGTCATCCTGACACCTGGAAAAATGAAGGAGGAAAGAAAGGAAAGAACAAGTAGTGGAAGAGAGAAGAATTGAGAAGAGAGGTAGATAAATAAATGGACTGGACAAAAGGCTCACCTTCATTCAGTGGCACCGGAGCTCTTGAAAGTGAATATTCAGTTTGCAGCAGCATTTCCACAGTTACAATAACAAGTCAAGGCACCACTGTAGAATATGATTATATTCAAATACTGTAACTGGAAATGACAACTTTCAATATTTATATTTTGTTGTATCAATACTCTACTTAAGAGATAATATCAATACATCATGATATCGATATTTTGTCCTGACCCTAGCGATGATTAGACCACGCAAATGTAATGAATAATCACACACAGGTAACATTCATCTACATTAAAGACCTTGTCGACATACCTGCTGAGCCGCATTAATTTAAGGTGGTTTGTTGCCCTAATAAGCATGAATTCATCCCACTTTTAATTCTCATCTATGGTAAGAAACTGTGCAGTTTTCTCAGAACCTGTCACAGGCCCATGAGACACTTTGGGGGAAATGCTTACCTAAACACATTCATTTATTCGATAGCTAAATTTGCAGACAGATACAGGTAAAATATGGAGGAGTCATCTACCCCTTAACTGGTTCCACATTGCTGCATTGTCTAATTGCAAGGCATTCACATCAGCCTGGAAATCTGATGAATTAACATACTGTTAAAATTCTCAGACAGCAAGAGATTAAATGCAAATGACACACTGTGTGGTCTCAATGCACATTTCCATTCCAGTGAGTTAAGATTAACAATTTGGGATCTGGCCGTGCAATGTTTTTTTGTTTTTTTTTATCTGGCTGTCCACAGCTTGACTGTTTAATTTCTTAAAATCTGTGGATAACTCACTCTTGGATCAAACACACAGTGCCAGCAAAGCTTGCCGATGAAATACAAATACGCTATTTATGGAGTAAATGGCCCGAGCAAAAATTCAACCCCCTGAAAAACTCTGCGGTGATTTTTTTTAATTTTTTTTTGGGATGACTTTCAGCACAAATTGCTATAACCCAAAATTGACTGGTAGTATTGTAATGTGTTTCCTGTCTTGGTTTTACACATTCTTTTGTCACCTCGTGTCTGAAAACAGTGAGCGCCATCAAAAATCATGTGCACAGCACTGCTCTTGTCCACTTCAACCAATGAAAATAGAAAAGAGATCGGCAAAAATAGTTTGATATTTATTAGGTGTAATCTCTCATGATGAGAAAACAGTATCACCTCCACAAAATCAGAAATATGCTGTTTTTAAGCATCGTTAGACTCCATTAGCAGACAGGCAGGCTTGCTCCCAGACTACTCTAGCTAACCTTATGAATTGAAATTTAATTTATACTGACCAATGAACACTTCAGTTTACGCAAAGCCTCTCGAGATGCATTGTGTTCATATCTTTGGGACGTATCAAAGAAATTAAATCTAGCATGAATGGAAGTGCTTGTAAGCAGCTCATTTCCTCAATGCTCTCCTTCTTCCAATATCCTTGTGATATTTTCAGAGGTTGAAGAAGGGAATAAGTACAGATGTCCTCAGAAATGTTGATCTCTGTCATGGTGCATAATGTTATGTAAAAATGCTTGAATGGTGATAATGCTGACTAGAAAGGGTGGTTTTGGGAGTAGTTAATTTATTGATTTCTCCAAAATTATTTGCTAAAATTGAAAATGCAAGCTAATACAATTTTTCTGATCAGATAATACAAAGAGAGTTTTTGAGTGAAAATGAGATACACCAATCCAGATGATCCTTTATCCCTCCGACTGAATTCCAAGTGTGTGACACACTTACAGGTCCCGCCCTCAGATGTTTGTAATTGGCTGGCTTCAGCTAACGTGCTTACGTGTTTTGCAACAAGATGTTTTGAAAAATATATTGCCTCATTATTTTAGTATGCTGTAATTTTAAGCACCGACAGTTAGCATTGTCATGGGCTGGTACATCAAAAATTATTGATACAGACCACCGAGAGACATTATGAGCAAGTGTAGCACTATTATTTCTTCAAAATTCTTGTTGGATGGAGTCTTGTCATTTCACCAACCTCCATCGGGATGAAACTCCTGTATAGCGCAATGTAATGTTTGGGTCCTGAGCAACACTGAAATTAGTTTGAGAGCAGGTGGGGACCGCCACCCATGCATCTTCCATATGTAACGCACACACAAATGCAGCATGGAAGAAGCTCAGGCCTGCTGGGAGGTCTGAGGTCTGGCCCTCACATTCCTTAGACAAGTGTCTCGCACCTGCTTTGCCTCAGTCAGCTTTTACTGGCCAACACACACATTCTAAGTCCCTTGACTTTATAGTCACTCAGATGAAGCACATTTTGAAGTCAACTACTAAAAACTTGAAATGATCTTTAATGCATGAATGTGTATGAGTATGTATAGTATTTAAAACCTAATAATGCATTGGCCTTTTACATATGTTGTTTCTATCTATTCAAATGACTGTTAGACTTATCAAAGCAGCATTATGATTTTAGTCTTAAAGAGGAGCACAAACCACCTTTGGCCAACAAAATTCTCATATTGTAGGACGTACAGAAGGAAACACTTTTAGCAGCCCACGCGTGACAGGTGCACATGTCACTAGTTCAACCTGGATAGAGCAGAGCATTTGGTCTCACTCTGACAAAGCCAAACCTTGTGTGTGTGTGTCTGCGTGCGTGTGTGTGTGCTCAGACACAACCCATATTGTTTTCTTCAGTTAAGATAGTGATAAAAAAAAAAGAAAAAAAAGAAAGAAAAGCGGATTTGCAGAGCTGTCTGGCACTGGAGCACATGGATGCATGACTGACTTGTCCTAATGGAGTTTTCAGTTTTGGATTTACAGTACACTTGTGCTGCTCTGTGAGGAGCAGCCACCATACATGAGCGCAATCTGTCTGTTGCAACAGAGTGCTGATCATCTCATGCAACTGTTGCTAAGTAGTGTTTGCTTGGTGTCCAAACCTCAAGCCATTCTTCTTCATGCCATAATTCTCACAGTGTCATCACGGGGAAACTTGAGGTTACCACACCGCAGATGGAAGCCAATAGACTTAAAATTAGAGTATACTTATCTTTTTCATCCTTTTGCAGCTTTTAATTACACTTGCAAAGCATTCAAAATGTTCATTTTCCACACTTCCTGCTGGAGCTCTTGTAAGAGCCACAAAAGGCAAGCTTCTTGAGGTTATCCCTGGATATGAGAAGGTGTTTACTCAGCAACAACACGACCCATGCATTAAACATCCCGAGCAGGAATGGCTGGGAATTCAACAGCAACGTGTAAACTAGTACTGAACGGGTTTCGTGTGTGTCGGATCGCTGGAGCGCCATCACAACTGTGGAACTGCATGCAGCTGCCCCCCGAATGCTGGCTCCAACAAACTACCCATTTCACAGCTCACAAATCACCGCCACTCCGAACTATGAGAACCGATCCGTTCCTTCTTTTGGAAAAAGACTTGCTCACATGTGATTGTAATATATCTATCAGTTCTTCCAGCACAAACATTGCTGGTTATTTCTCCGTCTCATCATCATGTCACTTCACTTTGACTGGCAACCGATGAATGGTAGCATTGTACATGCTGTTAACAAGCTATATGATGCAACCGTGCTGAAAAGAAAAAAAAAAAAAAAAAAAAGACTGTTCCTCTGCCACTGCAATCCGGTCATGTCTCGTCATGTGCTTAGTTTTGCCAAAGCGAGAAGGGAGATGCTCAGTCCAGCCTGTGTGGGAGCAAGCCGTGTGCCAGTTTGGATCCAGACCTCCTGCATTACTTCTTCATTTTGCCGGGGCTGTCAGGGAGCGGTCGCACTGGCCAGAAAGTCTGTTCATCATCAACTGTTGGCAGAACATGCAGCTTGTGAATGCAGCCTGGAAAACTGATTCCCTTAATCCACTTGGATTTGATGGCACACTAAGCCTATTAGACCACAGAGCTGTGGCAAATCATGCAATGAGTGTTGAAATACAAGCAGCGGGAGGCTGAATAGCAAAGAGCTAGTTTGCCATCGGGATGGACAATCCAAGAACACTTGATTGACGATTGGGAAAATTAATCACAAATTCTTTTCTTTCTGTTGTTATTGTTCTTTTTTTTTGTCAGATTACGCTTTTTCAACCTCCCTGCATGACAGCACAATGAAAAAAATATGTAAAAAAGGAAAGATCAAGTCAACTGATGGATGGCCGGACGGACAAACGGATGGATGGATGGATTGTGATTAAAGAACGATTCGGATATAAAAAGGCACGGAGAGCACGAACAAGGGGGCGTTTGAATTAAGGAGCATTAACAACAGTGAAGTTCAGAGACGCAAAATATTCCATATCCATGTGAAAAAAAATCCCTATCTTCTGGCATTTAAAACTTCATCTAATCTTTGAAAATAAAAAAAAAGCACTCTTTCAGGTGACATATGTTTTGCATTTGTTATCATAAGTTAATTTAGCAGTTACTATTGTTTTGTTTTATTTGCAGGAGCGGTTGTCTGTTCAGTCCTGATTTTGCTGTCAACTTGGAACAAAGCTGTGTCAAATATTTTTTTTATTTTAGCACTATTAAAGTTAATAAAAGACAGAAACTATTATGTGTGCAGTTTTTTTGGCCATGTCATCAAAACAGAAATTACGCAATTGAGAGCAAAAACAAATAATAATTTGTACTGATGTAAGTTTTACTCTGAAATTTTTGACCTTCGCTTCACAAATAAAGGAGCAGAAGTCGTACTTACTATTTCTGAGCCGAGTATTTTGTCTACTCAAGTATCTTTACTTCTACTGAAGTCCAGAGTGTGATTAGCCAACCTTGCCACCCCAAAAATGCACTGCAAATTTAAAATCCCAAACGAATTAACAAGATGTATACGAAATGTCTTTCTTCATTCATTTGCCACCAGTCTGCTTCACAGGTATAATAAAAGTAGCGGGTGGGGGGGTTAATACACAAAAAAAAAATCTGACATCGAGGGTGCCTCAGCTGCTTTACAACATGCTGTTGTCGATTGAAAACCATCTTTTACCTAATTCCACATGACCATAAGCTTTCTTTACTATTAAAAAATCAGCTGAATCACCATCACTAGTCCTGAAAAAACTTAGATGGCTCATTTCTTTATTGCCTGCAATGTGTTACTTGTATTTATCTGTGGAATTTCTTGTGTAGTTATCGCGACGGGAAGAAAGAGAGGACAGAAAGAGAGAGCAGGCTCAAGGTTCCTCCATATAATTACAAAGATAGCACGGTCTTACTGGAGGAGCCGAGAAGCCATCCCTTGATACTGTCGAAAGACTGTTCTATCAGCCCGGGAATGGCATCATTGCTTGTAAATTAATTTGGGGTTCCTGTCACTCGGGCCCTTCTGCCCTCTTATCACTAGCGGTGTAATATGGGAAGCTGAGAGGCTAGGGAGATATTGCTGAGGGCACTAAAGGAGGAGGAGGTAGGTTCGGGTGGGGGGATGTGTTAGTTGAAGGCCAAAGGGATGGGGGTGGGGGGGTGTATAAAAGATGGGAGCCCGATAAGGTGAAAGGCAGAAGCATGGATGAAACAAGCAAGGCAAGTGGGGTCCTTGCTGGTTGTCAACACCAGATTTCAAAGAGCGGCAAACTCGGTCGGTGATAAGTGAATATGGCCTGGCGTCCTATTTAGGCCTGTGCTTCTACTCTAACACACACACACCACACACACATGCACACACAAACGATTCATCTCTCTGACTGGCCTCCACACCAACGGCCTTCACCTATCACCACTATTTGTCTGCGTATCACAGCCCACGGATAAATCATCTCTGGAGGGTCCTTATTTAATTCCGCCCCCCATTTCCAAAAGGTCCAGCCTGCTCATGATCACATGTGGGCGACACATACACCTCTGACCTCCTCTGTTGTGTCTAATTAACCCCTCACACACTACATTTAGCCTCAATTCCCTAATGGTGATAAATGACAGGGAGTCGTGATGATGCATTCAGACGGACGCCGACTAAGTGCAGGGATGGCACATGCCGGGGTGCATCTTTTTGTCGTCCTACATCCTGAGGAGCCCTTATATCTGACTGTGTTCCTAATAGCACAAAGTGGATTAGAGCAAAAACAATGAACATTTTCAATTAATAGAGATGTGTTGTGTCGAAGAAGGCTTTATTTCTCTCATTTTCAAACTGTCACATTGAAGGCAACTGCTGAGGGAAACGTCTGAGTCGCTAAAGGAAAATTAAAGGGGAAAAACAGCTCAATATGAGACAGAGCTTATGCAAATAGCTTTGCATAAAAGCGCTGAAAGACAAAAAGAAATCATCAAATTTGTGTCTGGCAACAACGACAAACATTTCAAAATACTCTTTTCCACTCAAAAATGTGCATGTTTCCAGTAGTCTATATAGAGTAGAAAGAACACAAGCTCTCCATTTTATTTGCTTTCCATTTACTGTGTAAATTCAGACACAATAATGGAAAACAAGTCTTGAAAGCGCCTCATATTGAGGTATCTGGCAGAGGTCCAAAATGCAAAAAAAAAAAAAAAACTAGCAACAACAACAGAGGGTAATTTAAGCAAAAGACAATAGGACATGCATCATCTATTGAAGCCAATTCTGCTTGGATTCCTGCTTGAGAAATTGGTTCATGTCCAAGTATCTGTGGCGGTAAGAGAGAACGGTAACAATGGTGACTATGAACTGCCGCCCAATTATTTTTTTCCAGACTTCCACCTCTATAGGCAAAAGAAAAATAAGGTGTGCATTTGAATTTCAATAGGTTCAAATCTGTTATAGCCTATTATTGAAAACTAATTAAAAAAGGCAGTGAGTAAAACAAAACAATGAACGTCTAGGATAGTATCATAAGTAACATTGTTAGTTGCAGCGGCTTTTCTTTGTATCTTTTTCTTTTCTTTAATTTGCTCAATTTGTTTGCTGATCGCGCCATCTAGTGGATATTTACAGACATACATGCAGTGTCCTCGAGGACTCAGCAAATTAACTTGACATACTATATTCTAGGTTTAGTTTATTATCTCATGTGATGGAATACGTCCTGTTAATTGATAGAATTTCATAGGGATATTTTTATTTCAGTCATTATGAAAAACTGTTGTAAGCCTCAAATCTAATTGGGGGATCAACAGAGCCAGTATGAGTATATTTTTCCCATTCGTCTCGGTTGGGTGATCATTGATTTAGTCATGTAAGACACAGATTGATCCCTTTAGTCTCACAGAATCCATCACCTGGACATCATTTGCAAAGACAAGGTTAGAACTGACACAGAAATTTCATCTTAATTAAAGCAGGGACATTTGCTCATTCATTAGGTAAGCGGTCGGGAACATATTGTCACTACCTTTGTGTCATGGTTCGGATGGAGTAGAGCGACCAAATGCAGCTTGGATCAGGGTTCATAGAAGTGAACGAACTAACAGAACCGGCAAACTGACATGACTTAACAAAACAATAACTGGACTGACTGACCGGGACGTGAGACAAGAAGACTACAGACATCAAGACATGACGACAACAGACGCGACGACATCAATGAGCCGAAGGGAAGTGGGGGGCAGACCGGATTTAAATACAAAACAGGTAACAAGAGGCAGGTGACTGTGGTTGCATTGATGGAGGTGACAGGAGGGGAGGGGCGACGCAAACAGAAACCATGGTAACAGATATAATAAAGCAACCGGGGATGAATCGTGACACTCTAGAATAGATTAAAACACGCGAGATTTATTTGTTATTCAATCGAGGGACATTAGGCCTAGCAGTGCATCTGTACGCATGTCATTTGTGGGAAAGGGATTTGTTATACTTAAAAATGCACTTATTATTATTATTAGTGCTAGGCGGAGGACACACTGACCGGTTGCCAGCCAATCGCAGGGCAGAGACGAACAACCATCCGCAGTCGCAATAGGAACAATTTGGAATGCTCAAACGGCCTACCAAGCATATTAGTTGGGATGTTGGAGGAAACCCCATGCACGAACGGGGAGAACATGCAAACTCCACACTGGGAGGGCCGAAGGTGGAATCGAACTCGCACCCTCCGAACTGCGAGGCGCCCGTGCTAAACAGTGCCCCACCGAGCCACGGATTATCAAAGTCAAAGTCAAAGTCAGCTTAATGTATGTATGTATTTGTTATTTAGTTCTTGTTATTGTTATTTACCATTATTATTATTATTATTATTATTATTATTATTATTATTATTATTATTATTATTATTATTATTATTATTGTTATTATTAGTAAAGTTTTGTTTCAAAAAACAATGTTAGTGTCTGCACTCAGCAGATACGGCCGTTTGCTGTGGCCACACGATGGTGGTATAATACATAATATAATATGGATGAAGACAGCGTGCGGACATTGAAAAAAGATACCCAGCAAAAGATAATGTCAAACATAAATATATTAACTAAACTCAGGAATGCTGGTACAAGCTGCAAATTTTATGGTTACCACAGAACGATCCCAGAACCTCATGCATGCTAAGCATGTGCTCTACCACTGAGCTAGATCCCCACCTGCCAATCAACAATTGTTTTTGTCCCAAGCCACCATAATCGTTCTATGCGATGCCCAATTCTAAATGAGACTATTCAGATTGAGCTACCAAATTATGGAGATGTTGGGGAACTATCCTAGGACCTCATGCATGCAAAGCATACGCTCTACCACTGAGCTACATCCCCATCTGCAAAAGAGCAATCGGTTGGTTCCCAGACGCCATGGCGGTTTCTGCGATGCTTAAAAATCTGAAAATCTGGTCAATTCGCACTACCAAGTAATGGAGATGCTGGGGAACGATCCCAGGACCTCATGCATGCTAAGCATGCGCTCTACCACTGAGCTACATCCCCACCTGCCGATTAGAGGTTGTTTTTTCCCCAGGCACCATAATCGTTCTATGTGATGCCAAACTAAATCAGACAATCTATTCAGATTGAGCTACCAAAACATGGAGATGCTGGGGAACGATCCCAGGACCTCATACATGCTAAGCATGCGCTCTACCACTGAGCTACATCCCCACCTGCAAAAGAGCAATCGGTTGGTTCCCAGACGCCATGGCGGTTTCTGCGATGCTTAAAAATCAGAAAATCTGGTCAGATTGCACTAGCAAGGAATGGAGATGCTGGGGAACGATCCCAGGACCTCATGCATGCTAAGCATGCGCTCTACCACTGAGCTACATCCCCACCTGCCGAATGGAGATTGTTTTTTCCCCAGCCACCATAATCGTTCTATGTGATGCCAAATTCTAAATCAGACAGTCTATTCAGATACCAAAACTTGGAGATACTGGGGAACGATCCCAGGACCTCATGCATGCAAAGCATGCGCTCTACCACTGAGCTACATCCCCACCTGCCTGCGGACAATTGGTTTCTCCCCAGCCACTATATTGGTTCTATGCAATGACCAACTAAATGATACTATTCAGATTGAGCTACCAAAACATGGAGATGCTGGGGAACGATCCCAGGACCTCATGCATGCAAAGCATGCGCTCTACCACTGAGCTACATCCCCACCTGCCAAAAAGCAATCGGTTTGTCCCCTGATGCCATGGCGGTTTCTGCAATGCCTAAAAATCAGAAAATCTAGTCAGATTGCGCTACCAAAAAATTGAGATGCTGGGGAACGATCCTAGGACCTCATGTATGCTAAGCATGCGCTCTACCACTGAGCTACATCCCCACCTGCCGGTTAGAGATTGTTTTTTCCCCAGCCACCATAATCGTTCTATGTGATGCCAAACTCTAAATCTGACAATCTATTCAGATTGAGCTACCAAAACATGGAGATGCTGGGGAACGATCCCAGGACCTCATACATGCTAAGCATGCGCTCTACCACTGAGCTACATCCCCACCTGCAAAAGAGCAATCGGTTGGTTCCCAGACGCCATGGCGGTTTCTGCGATGCTTAAAAAATCAGAAAATCTGGTCAGATTGCACTACCAAGGAATGGAGATGCTGGGGAACGATCCCAGGACCTCATGCATGCTAAGCATGCGCTCTACCACTGAGCTACATCCCCACCTGCCGATTGGAGATTGTTTTTTCCCCAGCCACCATAATCGTTCTATGTGATGCCAAATTCTAAATCAGACAGTCTATTCAGATACCAAAACTTGGAGATACTGGGGAACGATCCCAGGACCTCATGCATGCAAAGCATGCGCTCTACCACTGAGCTACATCCCCACCTGCCTGCGGATAATTGGTTTCTCCCCAGCCACTATATTGGTTCTATGCAATGACCAACTAAATGATACTATTCAGATTGAGCTACCAAAACATGGAGATGCTGGGGAACGATCCCAGGACCTCATGCATGCAAAGCATGCGCTCTACCACTGAGCTACATCCCCACCTGCCAAAAAGCAATCGGTTTGTCCCCTGATGCCATGGCGGTTTCTGCAATGCCTAAAAATCAGAAAATCTAGTCAGATTGCGCTACCAAAAAATTGAGATGCTGGAGAACGATCCTAGGACCTCATGTATGCTAAGCATGCGCTCTACCGCTGAGCTACATCCCCACCTGCTGAACGGCGATTGTTTTTTCCCCAGCCACCATAACCGTTCTATGCGAGGCCCAATTCTAAATCAGACAATCTATTCAGATTGAGCTACCGAAACATGGAGATGCTGGGGAACGATCCCAGGACCTCACGCATGCTAAGCATGCGCTCTACCACTGAGCTACATCCCCACCTGCCTGTGGGCAATTGTTTTTACCCCAGCCACCATAATGGTTCTATGTGATGCCAAATTCTAAATCAGACAGTCTATTCAGATACCAAAACTTGGAGATGCTGGGGAACGATCCCAGGACCTCAAGCATGCAAAGCATGCGCTCTACCACTGAGCTACATCCCCACCTGCCTGCGGGCAATTGTTTTCTCCCCAGGCACTATATTGGTTCTATGCAATGCCCAACTGAATGATACTATTCAGATTAAGCTATCAAAACATGGAGATGCTGGGGAACGATCCCAGGACCTCAAGCATGCAAAGCATGCGCTCTACCACTGAGCTACATCCCCACCTGCCTGCGGACAATTGTTTTCTCCCCAGCCACTATATTGGTTCTATGCAATGCCCAACTGAATGATACTATTCAGATTCAGCTACCAAAACTTGGAGATGCTGGGGAACGATCCCAGGACCTCAAGCATGCTAAGCATGCGCTCTACCACTGAGCTACATCCCCACCTGCTGGTTGATCATTGTTTTTTCCCCAGCCACCATAATCATTCTTTGAGAAGCCCAATTCTAAAGAAGACAATCTATTCCGATTGAGCTACCAAAACATGGAGATGCTGGGGAACGATCCCAGGACCTCATGCATGCTAAGCATGCGCTCTACCACTGAGCTACATCCCCACCTGCCTATGGACAGTTGTTTTTTCCCCAGCCACCATAATGGTTCTATGTAATGCCAAATTGTAAATCAGACATTCTATTCAGATTCAGCTACCAAAACTTGGAGTTGCTGGGGAACGATCCCAGGACCTCATGCATGCAAAGCATGCGCTCTACCACTGAGCTACATCCCCACCTGCCTGCGGACAGTTGTTTTTTCCCCAGCCACTATATTGGTTCTATGCAATGCCCAATTCTAAATGAGACTATTCAGATTGAGCTACAAAAACTTGGAGATGCTGGGGAACAATGCCAGAACCTCATGCATGCAAAGCATACGCTCTACGACTGAGCTACATCCCCAAATGCAAAAGAGCAAGCAGTTGGTCCCCAGACGCCATGGCGGTTTCTGCGATGCCTAAATGTCAGAAAATCTAGTCAGATTGCGCTACCAAGAAATGGAGATGCTGGGGAACGATCCCAGGACCTCATGCATGCTAAGCATGCGCTCTACCACTGAGCTACATCCCCAACTGCCGATTGATGATTGTTTTTTCCTCAGCCACCATAATCGTTCTATGTGATGCCAAATTCTAAATCAGAAAATCTATTCAAATTGAGCTACCAAAACATGGAGATGCTGGGGAACGATCCCAGCACCTCATGCATGCTAAGCATGCGCTCTACCACTGAGCTACATCCCCACCTGCCGATTGATGCGTGTTTTTTCCCCAGCCACCATAATCGTTCTATGCGATGCCCACTTCTAAATCAGACAATCTATTCAGATTGAGCTATCAAAAACATGGAGATGCTGGGGAACGATCCCAGGACCTCATGCATGCGAAGCATGCGCTCTACCACTGAGCTACATCCCCACCTGCCTGCTAACAATTGTTTTTTCTCTGCCACTATATTGGTTCTATGCAATGCCGAATTCTAAATGAGACTATTCAGATTGAGCTACAAAAACTTGGAGATGCTGGGGAACAATGCCAGAAGCTCATGCATGCAAAGCATACGCTCTACGACTGAGCTACATCCCCAACTGCAAAAGAGCAAGCAGTTGGTCCCCAGACGCCATGGCGGTTTCTGCGATGCCTAAAAATCAGAAAATCTAGTCAGATTGCGCTACCAAGAAATGGAGATGCTGGGGAACGATCCCAGGACCTCATGCATGCTAAGCATGCGCTCTACCACTGAGCTACATCCCCAACTGCCGATTGATGATTGTTTTTTCCCCAGCCACCATAATCGTTCTATGCGATGCCAAATTCTAAATCAGACAATCTATTCAAATTGAGCTACCAAAACATGGAGATGCTGGGAAACGATCCCAGGACCTCATGCATGCTAAGCATGCGCTCTACCACTGAGCTACATCCCCACCTGCCGATTGATGAGTGTTTTTTCCCCAGCCACCATAATCGTTCTATGCGATGCCCACTTCTAAATCAGACAATCTATTCAGATTGAGCTACCAAAACATGGAGATGCTGGGGAACGATCCCAGGACCTCATGTATGCGAAACATGCGCTCTACCACTGAGCTACATCCCCACCTGCCGATTGGTCATTGTTTTTTCCCCAGCCACCATAATCGTTCTATGCGATAACCAATTGTAAATCAGACAATCTATTCAGATTGAGCTACCACAACACAGAGATGCTGGGGAACGATCCCACGACTTCATGCATGCTAAGCATGCGCTCTACCACTGAGCTACATCCCCACCTGACTGTGGACAATTGTTTTTTTCCCCAGCCACCATAATGGTTCTATGTGATGCCAAATTCTAAATCAGACAGTCTATTCAGATTCAGCTACCAAAAGTTGGAGATGCTGGGGAACGATCCGAGGACCTCATGCATGCAAAGCATGCACTCTAACACTGAGCTACATCCCCACCTGCCTGCGGACAAGTGTTTTCTCCCCAGCCACCATAATCATTCTTTGAGAAGCCCAATTCTAAAGAAGACAATCTATTCCGATTGAGCTACCAAAACATGGAGATGCTGGGGAACGATCCCAGGACCTCATGCATGCAAAGCATGCGCTCTACCACTGAGCTACATCCCCACCTGCCAAAGGCCAATCGGTTTGTCCCCTGATGCCATGGCGGTTTCTGCGATGCCTAAAAATCAGAAAATCTAGTCAAATTGCGCTACCAAAAAATGGAGATGCTGGGGAACGATCGCAGGAACTCATGCCGGTGAGCTACATGCCCACCTGCTGATCGGCGATTGTTTTTTCCCCAGCCACCATAACCGTTCTATGTTAGGCCCAATTCTAAATCATACGATCTATTCAGATTGAGCTACCAAAACATGGAGATGCTGGGGAACGATCCCAGGACCTCATGCTTGCGAAGCATGCGCTCTACCACTGAGCTACATCCCCACCTACCAATGGACAGTTGTTTTTTCCCCAGCCACCATAACCGTTCTATGCGATGCCCAATACTAAATTATACAGTCTATTCAGATTGAGCTACCAAAACATGGAGATGCTGGGGAACGATCCCAGGACCTCATGCATGCTAAGCATGCGCTCTACCACTGAGCTACATCCCCACCTGCTGATTGATCATTGTTTTTTCCCCAGCCACCATAATCATTCTTTGAGAAGCCCAATTCTAAAGAAGACAATCTATTCCGATTGAGCTACCAAAACATGGAGATGCTGGGGAACGATCCCAGGACCTCATGCATGCTAAGCATGCGCGCTACCACTGAGATTTATCCCCAACTGCTGGTGAGTAATTGGTTGTTCCCTGGCCATCATGAGATAGGTGGTTCTAGTATACGCATGTAAAAGTCAGTTTGTATGCATGGGTAACTCAACAACAGACAGCTAAAATATTCAGATTGAGCTACCAAAACATGGAGACCCTACCCCCCTAATCGTAACCCTAACCTTAACTTTAACCCCTAAACCCTAAACTTCTTTTTCCTAACCCCTAAGCTTAACCCCTAACCTTAACCCCTAACCTTAACCCCTAACCACTAACCCTAAATCCTAACCCTAAATCCTAACCCTAAAACCTAACCCCTAACAGATTGAGCTACCAAAATATTGAGATGCTGGGGATTGAATCTAAGACTACAGGTATGCAAAGCATACACCACTGAGCTACATCCCCATCTCTGTATGGACAACTGGTTCGTCCCTGTGCCCTTCAAGGGTGAGCGGTGAATTGACGTTTTATTTTTCTTTTTAACTGATCAATGCGGGGTGGGGGTTTATAAAAATTCTAAAATTTTATTGTACACACTGTAATTTTATCTATCCATTTTCTATACCGCATGTCCCCACAAGGGTGGCGGGTGTGCTGGAGCCTATACCAGCCATCATCTTGTACTGGGCTGCTCTGACCCTACAACATGGGGATGGGAAATGCATATATTCAGCCCTTCCCCCTCCCTTGGCGACAAACATATTTTTCTCGGCTTGTGAAAATTTAAAACTGTGGCAAGTAACGCTGATAATCCATGTCAGGCCATGATTGCATCAATGAAGTGTAATATTTAAGACAGTCCTCAGTGGGACAAAAGGCAGTTCCACACAGCACAACTACAAAAGAATCCGATAATAAGCCTATTTAAAATTTACATTTAAGGAAAATACAACGCATAAATAAGTCTTGTGCATCAAAAGGACAATGAATGAGACTGCACATATCAACAATGACCCAGAAATCTTCATGGAGTTGAGGATTTCTATTGTTTGACTAGACACTATTAGACCAGCAGACTGCTGTTGTCTGAGGATCACAGATGGTGTAACAAGTCTAATCCTCTTTTAACTACACGAATCCGACTCACTTATCAGGCACCAACCCCCATGTTCTACCGTCTTCCTGATAATGAGTTGTTCATTAATTAAAAGTTATTATTGACCACTTAAGAATCTACATTGAACTGTTATGTTATTTAGCACTCTGACCAGGAAGTTCCTACTGTATGGTATGTTGTTTGTTTGTTTGTTTGTTTGTTTGTTTGTTTGTTTGTTTGTTTGTTCGTTCGTTCGTTCGTTCGTTCGTTCGTTCGTTCGTTCGTTCGGTCGGTCGGTCGGTCGGTCGGTCGGTTGGTTGGCATTGAAAGTTTTTTCTTTTTTTGCAAGAACAAATACAAACTACTCAGGCATTTAACAAGCCAAACATTCCCAAATTACATTACAGTAAACAACAAAACCAAACATTACATAGACTAAAAGAAACATTACAAGAAAATTATTAAAATAAAATAACACTGGGCACACTAACGCAAATAAATTAAGACTCTCTAGCGAAGAAGAAAGTCATTGCGCTTTCTTATTTCTGTCAAACTCCATGAATTTGAAGTTTTATTTTGGAGGGGTAGATGCCAGCATTGTCCGAACAGTGGCTTGACAATCTCAGGTGCGCCCCTCATGCGCGATCTGCAGAAGCGTGAGATGGATATACGGCTCGATTAGTCTTTTCTCCATGGTATTCTAATGCAAAATTGATACTTGTAGTCGTGATGTGTCCACGTGGGTAAGAAAACGCCTTTTTATTTTTATTTCTCTAGAAACGAGTGAGAAAGCCAATCAGTTGAGAGGTGACCGGTCAGTGGCACTTATAAGGGATAAGGGCTGACGGAGGGAGATAGAAAGAACAAGCGCACCATTTAATCTCATTGGCTTTCTTCATGAGTGTGATGGCATTGACCAGAATATTTATTTCTTTATTTCTTTATTTCTTTATTTCTTTATTTCTTTATTTTTATCTTAGCAACGAAATTATTAGAACCATCCACTCATCATAAGTATGGATTCTGCTCCTTTATTTGTTAAGTGAAGGTCAAAAAGTTCAAAGAGTGAAATTTAGATCAGTACAAAAGATACGTAATTCCTATTTTGATGATGTGGTCCAAAAAAACTGAAAACAAAAAAAAAATCTGTCTTTTATTAACTTTAGTAGTGCTTGTGAGAAAATGAAAAAAAATATTTGACACAGCTCATTTCCAAGTTGACAGCAAAATCAGGACTGAACAGACAGCAGCTCCTGCAAATAAAACAAAACAATAAAAATTGCTAAATTATCTCATGATAACAAATGCAAAACATGCCACGTGAATGAGTGTTTCTTTTTTCAAAGATTAGACAAAGAAATTTCAAATGCTAGAAGATAGGGATTTTTTTTGCGTCTGAACTTGTTGCTTCATTGTTGTTTATGTTCTTTAATTTACATCCCCCTTGTTCTTGCTCTCCGTGCCTTTTTATGCCCTAGTTGTCCTTTAATGACACTCCATCCATCATCTATCCATCCATCCATCCATCCATCCATCCATCTATCCGTCCGTCCGTCCGTCCGTCCGTCCGTCCGTCCATCTTTAGTAAGCAACCTCACAAAGTGAGCATATACTTGAAACATTTTATCATATCTTTCACAGTGGATATGAAACAAGAACAGGTCCTATACCATGAAAGAGAGAGGCGCTGTTGAATCATTTATCCATCCATTTTCTGAACTGCTTTTCCTTACAAGGATCAGGAGGACACCTTGAACTGGTTGCGCTCATAGACAAAAAAACATTCACACTCACACCTACGGGCAATTTGAGTGCTCAGTCAACCTACCATGCATGTCTTTGGAATGTGAGAGAAACCAAAGTTTCCGCAGGAAACCTCCACAATATCAAAGGTGTTGATCATGTCTGCTGATCGCTATATGTTAAAAAGAAAGAGACTTTTTTAAGACGTGTTTAAAATAGCACATTTCATGCATCACATCCTGTCACATGGGAGCATCACTTGTCTCTCCACCATCTTGGCCTCACCATAGCAACCTCAACACAGGTTCTTAAGCAGGCTTTTCTTTCTATCCTTAGCCTCCTCCCCTTGCCTCTTCCCATACCCCCACCCTATCCTTGTCCTCCCTCCTACCATGTTCCTGATTAGTGACTGCCATTTTATTGTAGGAGCTCAAGAAGCGTCTCAGCTCATGACTCAAACTGCGGAGCTAGAGTAACTTAAATATGTTAACTTTTGCTGTCGGACTCAACTAGTTAGACCTTTCGGAGGGTCAAGCGCGTTCTCCTACTGAATTTTTAAATTGCCTTTGGACCATGTTTCCTAAATATGTGAGTCCCAATTTATTATTATTATTGTTATTCTTTTAAAGTACTATTATTATTATTATCATTATTATTATTATTATTATTATTATTATTATTATTATTATTAT
Source organism: Syngnathus scovelli (assembly GCF_024217435.2). Classification (NCBI taxonomy): domain Eukaryota; kingdom Metazoa; phylum Chordata; class Actinopteri; order Syngnathiformes; family Syngnathidae; genus Syngnathus; species Syngnathus scovelli. The sequence goes on from NC_090848.1 coordinate 6,235,789, forward strand.
TATTATTATTATTATTATTATTATTATTATTATTATTGTTGTTGTTGTTGTTGAGATCTTTGCGTAAATGTTACCTATAGTGGAAACTGAAATGAACCTTAGATTAATCTGGTAAAATAGTGTTTAAAAAAATATAATAAACCATTGATGTATTGTAGTTATGGGCATTGTAGATAGTATAATTTTTGAACATGTTTATAAATTTTTTAAAATAAATGTTTCTTATTTTTTAAGTTAGGTAAGTTTACTATAAATAACTGTGGCTATTTTTGTTTTGTCTTAGAGTTCAGACAAATGCTATGATAACAAGGAAAATCCTTCTTCAGATGGTTCCAGAGTAATTCTTCAATCTTCTTTTTCACCTGCGTCATATGAGGCAGTTCTATTAACAAGGAACATGGAGTGTTCCAAATGTGTCATGTTTGTATCACTAAATACAGTATGAACAACTGGTGAACTAAAACTACTAGTTTGTAAACTGTAAATGGGTATTTCCTTTTTAAAAAAAGAGCCCCGTGCTGTTTTAGGTGTAAGGTTGTTAGGAGAGATTAAGATGCTGAGCGTCACGTTGAGATTGTCTTGGGCCAGGAAAAGTGGTTTGCCCTCTTACTGCCCCCGAGGAATTATTAGATTAGTAAATCTACAGAGTTGTGTCAAAATCTATATAATTCTGATTTGATTGTATTCATTTTACAATGTGTTTATTAATGTGATTGTAATTTCAGGTTGTATAAAAGTTTAGGGCATTGTTCCAAGTCATCCTGATTTGATTATGTCATGTAGTTAAATAGAGTAGCCAATATAGTAGATATGGCTGTTAATATGATGTAGTGCATTGATAAAAAGTACCTTATTAACAATGTCCATCTAAAAAAAAAAATGGTCACCAACCTTTTTGACAGTGAAACAACTACTTCTTGAGGACTGATTATTGCAAAGGGATACGCACCTCTGCATTTGCAAAAAAAAACAAAAACAAAAAAGATTGAAGCATATGTTAAGAGTGATATTTGTGTTTGTGGAGACACTGACCATGTTCATGAATTCTCCCAGTATCAAGAATGACTTAACATGGTAGAAAACAGATAGATATAAATAAACAACGCTATTTATATACAGCTCTGCAAATATTAACATTTTCAAATGCTAACTGAACTTTCCCACAGGATACTCGTGTTATCCTTGGGGGCTACCTGGTGCCCACGAGCACCACATTGTTGAGCCCTGATCCGGGCATTATTAAAATAAAGCTATGAAATTAGAATGTATTCGAGTTACATATATGACTTGTTTGTGGATATTCTGACCTGAATCCTCCTTGTCAAGCAACCAGATTAATCACATGGTTATATGAAAAGGACGAAATGTGACTAAAAAAATATCTTAAAATGTATCACTAAATTCATTATTGCCCTGTTTTACAACCATCAGGTGTGTGTGAAAGTGCAGCATGACGACTGTCCAAGAAGGGAGGTGGGGCCTTCCACATACATCTAAATATGCCTCAACACCCAGGCCCCAACCACCTTCTGACCCGCGCCCCGCCCACGTGAAGACAGCCACACCAGCCAAGAGGATAACCTTCTACAAAAGCGGGGACAGCCAGTTTGGCGGTGTCAGGATGGCCATCCACAAGCGCAGCTTCAAATGCTTTGATGCCCTGCTAGATGACCTTTCACAAAAGGTTAGTAGGACAGGTGTTGGGTATCAAAACAGGAACAGCAGGATTAAGTTATATAAAACGTTTTTTTACTTTTATCTACTTCACCATGGAGTGAGTACTGTGTTGAATGCATTTTAGCATGATGATAACTTCTAGATCCAACATTTATACAAAACTATTTTATGTCTGTATAGGTGCCACTTCCTTTTGGTGTGCGGACTGTGACCACGCCCCGTGGCACCCACACCATCAAACATCTGGAGGAACTCCAGGATGGGGGCTGTTACCTCTGCTCTGACCGGCGTCGGCCTAAACCAATCAACATGGAGCATGCCAACAAACGCCAAAGCATTTGGCACCATCAGAGCCGCACTCAACCAGAAACCTCGTCCACATCCTTACCTGGCCATCTACCTCACAGGCATCGACAGATCCTGCTGGTTAAAAATACTGAGCCAGGGATGCGGAGGAGTGTGGTACTGAGCAGGCGGTCAATCAGAAGTATGAGGGCCTTTCTTGAGGAAGTGTCTGAAGTGATGCAGTTCCATGTCCGAAAGGTTTACACTGCTGAGGGACGCAGGGTGAGGATTTTTTTTTTTTAATTCTATACCTTAATGACTCCCCAATTAGATCAAGAGTATCAAACTTGTTTTTGTCACAGGTCATATCGTTGCGATAACTTCCCTCGAAGGGCCATTATAACTGTGAATAATGATGGATAACCAGTTTTGAAATCAAAAGCCAGTATATTTTTTGTTCAACTAGTTTTCAATTTAATTTAAAGGGGGGGGGGGGGGGGGTCCAGTAGCAAAAATTCTGGCATTATCTCATCCCAGTGTTGTTAAAAATGAAGACAATTTGCAAGAAACATGAAGGCATCACACATGATTTGTCTTCATAGGCCACGTAAACCTTGAGTTTGACACCTGAGAATTAGATCCATAGACCTCCATGCCCTGCAAATGCTTTTTTTTTTTTTTTTTTTATCATCCAGCTTCATGCATCATAAACTTGTGATGATATAATGATAAATAGCATTAACAAAGCCAAAGTCATACAGAATCTGCACATGAATGTGTTTTGTCTAACAGTGCACAATGACAAACTGACACTGTAAACTTAACCTCTTGTTCAACTTTTGACTTACCTGGGTTACATTTTGAAACATTGTAAATGGGTCCCTAGGTTGACAACGTTCAAAGTCTGATGACATGCCCTGGAGTTTTGGTGTGTGTCGGCAGAGAGGCCCTCAGTCCCTTGCTACTGAAGATCCTGCGAAAGAGCTCAGAGGAAAAACTGCCAGGTTTGAGCAGCAAGTCCCCTGGTCTTGGTCCTAGGACTCCTGGAAGTGGAGCTCGATCCCCAGGTAATCAAGAAGCAAGATCAACCCCTCATGGAGCTCAATCCGGAGCCAGTGAATGCAGTGAGGGACAGGAGAGCAGGAAAAGTGGTAGGCTATCAGTTATTGACATATACATTATGTGCAGACACATGAATTTACAACACAGAGCTGATTATTGTTTGATTTTTCAATCTCTGCTTTCAGTTAACTTTGGTCTAGAAACAAAAAAGAGCATCATCCACCGTCGATCTGATTCATCTACACGCTCCACTCGATTGTCGTTGTCCTCAGAGAAGTCCTTTGGCAACGCCGTAAGAGCACACGCACAACAGAGACCTTCTATTATGAATGATGACATTGAAAAGCGTGTCCTAGTCAACAAGGATGGCAGTCTCTCCGTGGAGATGAGAGTTCGTTTTCGCCTCCGCAATGATGAGACCTTGCAGTGGTCCACGCAGATTGGAAAATCACCCTCTCTGACAAGTGACTGCTGCCCTCCAAGCCATGCCCACACCCCTTGTTTGCAAAATTACCAATCCGAAAGCTGCTCTGATTGTGCAACTGTTGACCCAGATGATATGGACTATTCCAATCAATCTCTCCATCATGCATTGGATGTGAGTCAGTGCAGCTGTTGTTACCAAATGCAAGAAGAGAAGTACAACCTCTGGGACCACCCAATACATAATAATAAGCAGCCACCTGTCCCACCCCAATATATGTCGAGCCAGACTCACACTACAGTAAGACACACACATTCCTCTGGCTCTTCCTCATCTTGTAACTCGATGAGAGTAGTGCGTTGCCGGGCAAAATTCTCCAACTGTGGAAGAGGTTCAGATTCAGAGCATCGTCAACTCGTCCAAGAAGAAACATGTGTGGTGGAACAGGTAGAGCGGAGATTAGACATGGTGCAGAACGAAGACACTAACGTAGACATGTGCACGATGAGCAGGTGCTCCAGTCGCATTGAAGTGATCACCAAGAATGACAATGCAAGATCTCCTAGCGAGAGGTCAATCGTGGATGAGCCAATGGAGGAAGAGGTGGATCACCCACTGTCTAGAGTCAGCAGCTCCTCACATGTACTGCGATCATTAAAAGAAGACCAAGATGTTGATGATGACCTGCCACCTAGTGCTTCACAGTGTTCACAAAGAAGTGGACCATCCTCAAATGCTCACCTGAACAACAGTCAGCCAATTTGCCACTCGACTGATGTCAACAAAACAGAGGACCAGGACAATAAAGAGTGTGAAACAACATCTGCTGTCACCTCTTGTCTATGTGGATCTGAGATGATAGATCAACCTCTCAGATTCAGCTCAAATGTAAGTAGAGCTTCTTGTAGGTCCACCAAAGTTGTAAACCAAACAAATGAGAGCGAAGAGATACAAAGTATTGTAAAAGCTTCATCTGGCACCTCCGACCCATCCGGGTTGTCAAGTGTCTGCCGTAATTGTGGAGGCTGCAAATGGGTAGTCACCTCCAATAGCAGTAGTAGAGCTTCAAAGAGATCATGTGACCCTCCACAAGCCCCTTCAAACCCAACTTCGCCTCTCGAAAACCAAGAGAATGCAAATTACTTAATGAACGATGATGCTTTGTCTACACTATCCAACAAAACAAATCTCACAGGACATGGATCTGCCATCCCTGATGTCCTGAAAAGTGACACAGCCAGCTCCATTTCCAGAATGTCTAGTCCTGAGTCAACAGAAAAAAACCAAGACAGAACCACCTCAGCTATAATCCATAAGTCCAACACACCACAGAAATCCGTTTCTACTGATACAACAACAGAAAATAACTTGAGAAGCTCCAGTGTTATGTCAGGTCAGTCTCAAAAGTCCAACTTGAGTGGCACATTTGAAAGTCCCAATGTCACATCAATAGAGGGAGCAGAGGGAGGAACCTTGTTCAAAAGAGAAGCAAGATCTTGTATTTCAACTAAGACTCTCTCAAGTGTCTCTCCATCTGACAATGGAGACTTGGAAAACAGTAGAACTCATAGTTGTCTTTCTGCAAATTCTGTTTCTATCAAGTCTGGCACTGAACAGAGACCCAATAGTGCCCTCTCAATGAAATCATCAAAGTCAGGGAAATCCAAAATATCTTACCACAAGTCCACAAATAGTCAATGTCCAACTGAAACAGAAAAAACAGACATATGCCTTGAAAATCCAGATATTGAAGGCAACAAAGAAGATTGTAACACAGCTGAAGAAAGGACAAACAGTGCTTTGTCTACAAAATCAACAACCTCTTGTCGTACAACCTGTGCCCCAAACTTTCCTGATCTAAAGGAAGTTTCTACTATTGAGGTGAATGGAAATAAGGCAGATGAAGATAAAGAGCGAGGAGCCAGCGCCATGTCTATGAAGTCAAAATCTTCCCGGGGCTCATCTGCCTCAAAAAAGTCAGTTTCTATCAAGAATCTAAAACCAGCATCTCAAAAACCAAATGCAGTCACCATTAAAACACCACAAGAGGTTGATATGGTGAGTGAGGCAACAGAGACGTCACAAATTGTTGAAGGTGAAGATGTGGAAGAAAGAAATACACCAAGTAAAACTTCTAAACACTCTTATGGTCAAATGTTGTCACCCAAAAAAACGGGCTCATTGCAGAAAGTTAGAGCTTCATCACCCAGCGGTTCTAATGAGGTAAGAGCCCGGAGTGTGTGCTCAGTTCACTCAGCAACTTCTGCTAAATCTGGACATTTTAAATGCCAGTGTGTTGTAGTGCCGGCATTTGAAGAGGGAGCGAAAAGAGGGGTGGGCAATGAAAATGAAGCAGAGAAAGAGGAAAAAACAATGGAACAAAATGAAATGGAGGACTCACGAAGCACTGAGCAACTAAGTCAAAACTCTGGGTCAGTGTCTCTTGCATTGCCAGATGACCAGGAAATGTGTGACACAGACAGCTGCAAGTCCTGCATTTCTCATGTAGAGAATCACAAGGACAGAATGAGAACAGCAGCTCCAAATGTCCTGTCAAGATTATCTCATAACTCCAGAGTCAATGAGAGTCCCGGAGCAGTCGACATCCCGACTATTGAAGCACCTGAATTTGATGGGGATGTTGACAAACACCATGAGGACTGTATTTGTGCCAGCCCAGCACCAAGCTGCAAAAGCAATAACAACAGGATCTCATCTTCACTGTCATCAGTTCGTGCCCAGGTTAAAAATTCTAAGCTTGCTCAGCAGCCTGATGGAGCTGATACAGCCGTTGATCCTGACAACAGTGGCTCCAAAAAGTCAGAAAGTGGAATTGAAGAAAAACAGAATAGCCTCATCAACAAGGCGGCTCGTGCAAACTCCAGTGGACTATGTTCCCCGTCGTGTGACCTGGCAGGTGATGCAAAAGTGAATGGCTTGAAGCAGAGTAAAGGAGAAGGCACTGCCGACCCATCTGAGAGTGGCAGTGTCCGATCTGTCAAAACATCCATTTCTACAAAGAAAGAAATGTCAGTCAAGTCCTCAAAGCAGGGCAACTCTAGAGCTTGTTGTAAGGCGACAGGAGTTGAAAGACCCATGTCTGCTGCTGACCTTGTCCAGGACACTCAGGACACACATCAACACTGTCAGCAGTCAAGCAAAACCAGTGGCAAACAGCATTTAGAGAAAAACACCAGGCATGAGATGAAGAGCAGCCAACAGGATCAGGGTGAGGGGACAGTAGTGACCCCTGAGTGTCTACCCAATGCTTCCCCCAGTGAAGTGGTCAATGATTGGTTGCGCAGCATTCCTTCTAACAGCGACATGATTGCGCTTGATGAGCTCATTGATGAACGGCACGGCAAGGAAGCGATGTTTAAAGCTGTTGTAGAATCAGAGGAACATCTTGCCGAAGATAAGTTAGACAAAGTGGAGGAAGTTGGGGGTTACCAGGAAGAAGAAGAATGTGCTACAATAAATGAAAAAAATATAGATCTGGCTACAGGTGGTGATGCATTAAAAGATCCTCCAAAACCCAACTCTCCATGGATTAGTGGAACGGCATTGCCCAAAGATTGGCGCTCTTCAACTGCAGTCATGAAGGTTCTTCTCGGCTCCTCTCTGGGACGATGTAGAAGCTTGCCTGAGGTACAGTAAGATAAACAATACTAATTATTTTGTCTGGAATGTGTTTGTGTAACAAGAACATGACAGAAATAATGCAAAATCTACTCCACAGGTGTCTCCAGTTTATGGGCGTAGACTAAGCACATCAGCCAGAGGCCTCCTGGACTGTTTGGCTCAGCTTCAGTTAATTGAGCCTGTCAGAGGTCAAAGCTGCAACAAACATGAGGACAGAAACCGGCAGTACGATGACATTATAACCATTCTCCAATCCCTTTGGCTCACCGAACCTAGGAACATTGAGACCAAGGACACCGGCATTGAACAAGGGACCCCACCAAGGTCCTCATCAGGGGTAGGCATGAGCAGTGGCTCTGGTGGCTCAGGGAAGGACCAAGACAATCAAGTAGGGGATGAAACACTCCCCAAAGAATCTTCACGTGAGGATGAGGCTTCAGAGCAGACAACAGAACTAGACAAAGTAGAAGTTAAGGCTGAGGTATTTTCTAAAGAACAACCTTGGCATAGTGATAATCCAAGTCAAGTCCCTCAAATCCCGCAAAGTCCAAAAGATACAGACCCTTCATTATCTAACCAAAGCTCTGCCGACTCCAACTCCAGTTCAGCAACACCACCAACAATTTTGCAAGCACCATTGTCAAATAAACTATCCCAAGATCCCGATCCAGTGTGGGTGTTGCACCTTCTGAAGAAGCTTGAGAAAGAATTCATGAACCACTACATTGATGCCATGGAGGAGTTTAAAGTCCGTTGGGACCTTGATGACAGTCTCATCTTGGACACGATGATTTCAGAGTTGAGGGATGAAGTGAGACAACGAATCCAGAACAGCATTAAGCGAGAAATGAGTAAGATCCATAGTCGATGTGGCCGAAGCGGAAAGTCACCTCAGCCTCCAAAGGGGGCTAATCTATCTAGAGAGTCGACTATGACAGAGAAGCGCCGACGGATACTGAAGGTAAATCCAACAAAATTAAACTTTCCATTTATGCAAATGGTAGAACACTGCATGAGGCAGATTTCCAGATTCCAATGTGGCCAAAATACGAAAAATATACATTTGCTCTCCTACATCTTGGCGAGACTGTCTCATACAGCTTTAGCATTAGCGTTAGATAATGCAATATATTGTTATGCTCAGGTGATGTGTATTCTTACAGATAACTGTCTAATGCAATTTGTTTAAAAAACTGTTCAACACATTAGATTTGGCAGGATTTTGTTGCAAAAAGTTGGACATTATTGTATGATTTAATTGTCAGGTCATGAAGAACCAGTCAGTCAAAACCGGCGACTCCTCCAGCGATGGTGAGATGACAGCCGAGTTCAGCGACCAACGAAGTGATGACGAATACTGCCCCTGTGACGCATGTGTACGCAAGAAATTAGCAGCACGCCCTCTGAAAATGAACCCGGAGGCAGCTGAAGCGCCGGTGATGATGGAGTTTGATCTCCTTAAGATTCTTCAACTCAGGAAGACCACAGCACCAGTCCCTGCATCTGTGTCACAGCCTACAAATAGGCGCGATGACAGCGTGGCCTTAGTAGAAGGGGAAATAAGGAGTTTGGAGGTTGTACAAGAGGAAGAGGAAGACAACGAATCAAGCGAGGAATTCAAAACTCACGAGACACTTCCTGAGGAAGATGAAGAGGAAAAATATGAAGCTGAGGACTCACAAATCAATGGCGAGAAAGAGTGCTGCCAGTGCATGAGGGAAGAAACACCAGAGAGTGACACAAATAATAATGACACGGAAGGTGAAAGGGAGGAGGATACTGAAGATGGGGACAAGACAGGCGAGGAGGCAGTTGGAGCAGAATATGATGAAGAGAAGGGGGAGAGCGACAAGGCAGATGGAGGAGAGATCACTGAAAAAAGTGAAGATGGGTTAGGTGAAGAACAGGAAGAGTGCAAGGTCACAGAAGACATTCCAAATCAGGATCATGAAGACTCAACACTTTTGGAGGAGAAGGGAAACGACAGTGCTTCTGCAGGAGCAGATGATGATGTGGAGGAGGAGAGCAAGGATCACATGGGAGAGTCTCAAGAAGAAGGCGAGTTGTTGCAGCAAGAAACAGCTTCACCTAAGGTCAGGACATTATAATTAAACAGGTTAAATACACAGTTTGCACTTTAAAAAAATAAATAAATAAATAAAAAGCAAAGTCTTCTCAGCATAGACAAAATAATTTAATCTAAATGAATTCGGTAACTGCTTTGTGAACATGGTGCATTCTTTTTAGCAAGATGTATTATTAACTGAGAAATTGGGAATAAATGGTTAAAGAAATTGAATATTAGTCAAACACACGGAATCAACACCTTTATTATTCATTATGCAAGTAGATTATTTTTAAAGCAGTGACTGTATTGCATCTATTGGATTTCAGTGTACAGGTGTACAAGTATACTTGTGATATCGATGGACATCATACTTATATATTTTTTATCAATTAAAAACTATTCGCAGCCACAAGGGCTGTTGAGTGAAGAAAACTACTCCTCTTTGTGAGCGGGACGAAGGGGTTCAAGTCTGCCTCAAAGACGAATGTGACCTAGTGCAGTCTAAATGCTAATTCTAAGCCATCAGGGGAAGATAATCTCACTATCCAATTAGACAGACTGAACAGATCTGTTTTGTTTTTGCAACAACTTGCCTCCACTTTAAGAGGTAAGACTTGCAACTTCTTTTCTTGCCACCACTTTGCATAATTACTGACAACCACAGATGGTCCAATACTCTACTCGAGTAAAAGTATTTTAGAAGTAATACGGGTCTCAGCAATTATATTTATTTGATGATCTTGAACAGTTAAGTGTGTAAACTATGCCAAAAAAAATCATTTGTAACGAGGACAAGTATTATTTTACATCATTGTATCGGTCTGACGATGCATTTGGAGAGAAGTGGCCCGGTTTGTACAAGGCATTATGTAAGTCTACTTACCTACCACTTACCTTAATTAACTTAGCTCGGCACGCTTGTGGGAGTTCTTCGGTCAAACATGGTTTATACCGTTTAAAATAACAGTTACCTCTGTTATAACGAAAGTTGAGGCGATGTCTTACTTGTTGACTTTATTTTTTATGAATCAACTTTTATAGAGATAGAGCAATATTGATGTCCAATTTGTCGGTTCACCACCTTTTTAATTTAACTGGCAGGGTCATAGTTCAACCTGTGATATCGATGCAACCGGGGACAAGGAGGCCGAGGCTGAAGACTCCGACGCTAAAGGTCCACGTGACACCGACGCTGATGAGTCAGGAAAGCAGAAGGAGACAGGACGGGTGGACGGGGGCGCAACAGCAGATGGTGCTCTGCTGCATCAGGTCACCAAGACCTCAGTGGAGTCCCAGCTGGGTTCCTTGGAAGACTGAGATCCCCGTCTGAAAAACTGAAGATGAAACAACACTTTGCGTATCGAGTCTGCGACTCTTGTTTTTTTTCTCTTCTTCACAGACTGATTAGAACGAGTGGAAGCACCAGAACACTTGATGCACTTTATCTCGCTGCTGTTGGAATTTGGACAGTAACATAAAACTTGAAACTACAATCTAGCCTACAGTATTTAAATATACTAATTATTTGTATATTTGGAAGTTGTATATCTAAGGAAGGCAGAATTACTGTTTCATGAGTATTTTTTTTTGTCCAAGTTTTGCATTTAATCATTTGCTGACTTTGCAGACCTCCAGATATTGTTATTGATATCGCACTTACTATGGTTAGTGTGTATTTATGCTTCTAGCATATATTCTGTTAAATATTTATCTATATCACTGCCACAATTTCTTTTGAAATCTGAACAGTTACCTAACTAGCATCTTAAATTCAAAAATATGACGCATTCAAGATTATAAACCTAATCTCATTATTTTAAACGGATCGGAAGACATACATCGCCGAATAGTTATTTACTCGATGCTGTGTGTCTAAAACAGTTAGAAGCCTTAATAATTATTTCTCACTTTGAGGACAGGATCATATATTATCGGTGTTTTTTTTTTTCTGTATCATGCTAGATTAATAGAAACATAAAAAGTGTATTGAATATTTTTCATTGTGATTATGATTTCAGTGCTTTAGAGTCTGAGCAGCATGATTCTTCCTCCTAGGTAAACTAACGGAATCAATGAATTGTGAGATATTCACATCCTATGTATTCATTTGGGGTGTGCGTGAGCAGCGATGTGGATCAGCAGCGTGACGTGTGTTACTGAGTACTGATGCCTTACCGTCACCATGGTTATTCAGTATGAGTGTGAATCCATAGAAACAAGGACTCAAGTGGATGAGCTGAAGAGTGGGCTGCTTGTGTACTCATTGTTTTGCCTGAAGTACCTAAAGTGATGAACATATGATGTTAATACAAAATAAAAGCAATGCACAAGATGTTTGTTTTTTTGTTGTTGTTTTTTTTAGAAAAATGAAAGGGTATAAAACTCAAAGCAAAAAATACAGTTTAAGTCCAGGTTTGATTTTGTTCATGAGTTGTCAGTCAGTGAAGGTAAAAATATCAAAAAGCTCATTTTTGCATGAGCTCAATTAAAACACACACACCTACACAATGGCCTCTCAAATGTTGTTCCCTAATCTGTCGAAATCTGACAGTGTTTACTGTTGCTTTGCCAAGACGGATCGATCCAGCTCACAGGTGCGGCATTTCAGGATGCCGGTAGCACAATTCTTGGACAGATGTGTCTAGCCCAAAATGTGCAGCTTCATCAAACAGCACAAAGCCACACATTTCTCAAATTTGACATGCTGACTCCAAGAAAGTCCACCATGGCTGTTGCTCATGAATCCGATGTTCATTTCTGATCCACAAACAGCCTCCAATGGTGTTTCAGAACATTTGTAGCAAGTGGCGTTCTCTTGACAGATAGATCACAGTTTTCACAGAGCAGGGAAGATGGCAGACAGCGCAGCGCGTATGGCGCTGCGTGGTTGAGCGATTTGCTGATGTCAACATTTTGGATCGAGTGGCCTATGGTGATGGTTGTTTTAACGTATGTATGGGCAAACGTAGTTAAACTCATCTACATCATTTAGCCTGAATCTGTGGGAGTCTTTGATATTTGTGCTTTGTTCCGGGAACAGAAAGAACCAGAAGGAAATGATTCATCTCATTTTGCCGAATGCGGATATTGCTTGCCCATAATACTTGATGGTGTCACCCCTAAAATATTTTAAAATGCAATATCATTTTTATTTATTAGTTCATTCTTTTACTGCGTAAGACTCTTCAAGTAGACAAATTCCTCTCTGCAAACCTGTATGCTGGTACTACAAATAAAATAATCCATAAACTGCATGGAATGTGAGCCAACTAAAAAATAAATTAAACTTCTTCCAGCCTTGTTTATTGTCTGACTCATCCACGAATGAATATGGTAATTCATGCTGCGTTGAAAACATATGTGGATAAAAATTGAGAATAATGTGAAGCTCATGGGATTGGAAACATCTATAAACAAGGTGCATCTTCAGTAGTATTCAACTAATTGAACAGAAAAATGTCTGGTGTAATTTGTTGCTGAAGATTGCATTACTGCAAATAGGCCTCCACGGCTTTCCGTATGATTGGCTGCAAATCCAGAAAAGACCTCGCATCCTCCACAGAGCAACCACTCAGCAGTGAGACCAAGGTCAAAGGCACTACCTGCTCACAAAAAAATGGAGGAAACATGGCACACAACACTTGTTTTTTGTCATTCATTTACCTTTGTCCTTTCTTTGCCAGTGACAACGTGTGTGGCCACAGGAAAGGAGGTAATGTCCTCAGTCAGGTGGTCCACCTGATAGATAGCCTTCAGGAGCGCCTCCTCACACTTGGCCGCAGGATGACCAGACAATTTCTAGCACAAGAAGAATTTGGCTGTCATCACTCTTTTATAACCAAATTTGCAGATGCGCTCAAGGGTGCAGCAGTGAGGATATTAATTCACCATGTCAATGCTTGATTACCAAGAAAATCTGATACCTGGATTAAATGTGTAGCACGGCGGTAAAGTTTGCTGTTGGTAACTTGCACGTCGATCATGTGGTTGTGAAAGACCTTGCCCTTTAGGATGTGCGCACCTGTGCTCACAGCATTCAGCACCAGCTTGGTGGACAGCTCCCACTGCACAACACAAGCAAATGAGTGAGTGAGTGAGTGAGTGAGTGAGTGAGTGAGTGAGTGAGTGAGTGAGTGAGTGAGTGAGTGAGTGAGTGAGTGAGTGAGTGAGTGAGTGAGTCAGTGAGTGAGTGAGTGAGTGAGTGAGTGAGTGATGTACCATGTGCTGTAGACTTCCAGAAGACGGTAATTGCCAAGAAAATGTTAAGGTGGATTTACACAATATATTTATTTCTTCCTGTAAAGAAAAAGGTGGATATTAAGAGAATGTATTAAGGACATTAAGGATTTCATTAAAAGCGAGGGGAGTAGATAGGTAGGTAGGATAGGTAGACAGGCAGGCACTATTATGGTGGTTGGTTGGAAAGGATACTAGCAAGGAAATGTTAGATGCAAGGAAAGGATTACACGAGGTTCAGTACGTTCTGTATATCTCAGTAATTCAAATTTAGTTAGGGAGTTAACCAACTTGAACATCAGCATAATCTCCATCAGTCTGGTGACAAATAGCATGGAGGTTAGACATCTTTTCCCTCACTCGGTGGGCTACATTCATCACTTCACTGATATTGTCTGAGAAAAGAAGACATCGGGATGTTTGAAGAGGATGTTTGACGACAGACCGTAGTCAAGCTCTAGCCTTGTCTCTCACCTGTGTGTGTGTAGATGAGAATGACAGTGTCCTGGTCATCGAGAGTGGGTAGGACGTGAAGCAAAAACTCTTCATGCGCAATGCAAAACTGGGGACCCTATGGGGACAAGTTACAGAAATGTGCTTTTATTGTCATCAATGCAGTGTGTCATGACACAGGATTTATTGCAGGGAAAAGGAGTTGGAAGGGAGGCAGGTGGGGAACCGACGACACAGACGGGAGGGAGACTCACGGCCAGCAAACAGAAAGACTGACCGACATGAAGTCCCCTTGGACAAGGTTAAAATTCTGACCGTGAGCCTTCAGACCGACCGAGGGAAAACCAGATGACAAGAACAGGAACACTGGGCGCCAACAGGAATGGACACAACAGTAGACACCGACAGGGAGAAACACACGGGCAGGGCTTAAATACACAGGGTAACAAGAGGAAGCAGGTGACAGACATTACGTGAACGAAAGGGGTGTGGCCGAGCGAAGTGCAGGCCGAGCGTGCTGTGGCACGGGCGTGACAAAATCTCTCCAAAGACGTGATTTTATTGCCATACAACATTATGGTGTATTGGATTGTTTTGTTCATTATTTAGATTTTTTTTTCGCCATTAATTTGTGAGAACCTTAAAGGGAACCTTGCAGCAGTTTCTTTCATAAATACCAGAAAAGAAATGGAACCCTCTTTGTTGTTGAGCGCTCTGTATCCTCCACTTATGAACGCCTGAATATCGCCAAAGGCTATGTCAGACACACACACACACACACACACACACACACACACACACACACACACACACACGCACGCACACGCACACGCACACGCACACACGCACGCACGCACGCACGCACGCACACGCATACACACACAAAACAATGAGTAGAATGCCGTTTTCCAAAATCCAATTCATTGCAACACATTTGTGACTACAGCAATGTTGCTCACCTGCTCCAAATGTTGGCTCACACTCACTAGCATCAATGAGGCCCAGCACAGCCAGGCTGCCCCAGCCCAGGTAACACACACGTTTCTTAGAGAGTAAACTGTAACGTGCACAAATCATTCAATGCAGCCCCATATTTTTTCATTGCTTGGCCATTTTATTCGCTTGTGCTGTTGTGAGGATAATTATGTTTGACTGACCTCTTCCCAGCTGCAGCCACCAAACCAGCAATGGCTGTGTTATGAGCATATGTGACCTCAGCTGTTTTCTCATAGGCTTTCAGGTGCTTTATGATAGCCCTTATGGAAAGAAGAAACAGAGGAGCAGCCACTTGTGAACAAGTAAAAACAGGCTACAGCAGTGATTCCCAACCAGTGTGTCACAGAAACGTGTTCAATTTCAGTTTTAATATTTACTACAAATAATGCATATTTGTTCATCACTCTATGCAAGTCATTAACATTCATTTTTGCCCTGAACATCTGTGTTCAAATCTTAAGTGCAAGGGCTACTGCACAGTTTTGTCCTTATCTTACTCGCACTAGAACTTGACTCGAAAAAGAAGGGTCTAGCCAATACGCGGCTCACCAATTTTCTGAGCCGTGTTTGGTTGTGACCTGAGACCTGGCAACCGTGATGTCATTTTTAGTCAACATCAATTAGGAAAAAGGTCACCTTCTGAGATGGATAAAAACAGATGAATTTTGCTGCTTAACTCATACTCTACAAACACAATAACAATCAGAATGCCGTGATGGGGCACACACAACGCATTTATGTAGAGAAAATGTTTAGGGTTGCGGCACAGCAGGAATCAATAGCAGCGGTTTCACAGTTTCTTACTGGTGTGTGGTGGTTAAGTGAGAGAAAGCAGCAGCATGAGCAGCACACAGGATGACCTCCAGGAGCATCTTTGTTGCACTGCCTCCTTTCATCCTGGAAGATCCACTAATGGCCTCTGGCTGAACTCAAACATACACAAAGCACAGGGGTAGCGCATACACACACCAAGACCTATAATTTTGTCAAGAGAAAATGGTGTGCAGAGACAGTGACAATCCAGTGACAAGCTCTCACCCCAACTGATGGGTTGATGAGAAAGGCTCTTCGACTTTTGGCAAGCACCTGCATTCTTTGGACCACACTGAGGAAAGTGAATGTGCAGTTTGGTATTGGTTCATTCCTGCACAGAGATTAATTCACAATTATGCATTAAGACGTCCTTGGATTAAACAGTACATGCCCAGACACTCGGAAAAGCTGACATGCCTACATAAGGGAAAGACAGAGCTGCACCATGCATATGAGACTTTCCCTCACACATGGAGCTAAATCTATACAACAACAAAAAGAAAAGTGTTAAATAGTCATTAAAATTGTAGCATTAAAATATTACATCTCTGAAAGTGTCGAAATTTAGCATTGTTGCTTTTTTCAGAATTTGTGATATGTCTCATCTTGAATGCCATTGTGCAGGTGCACATAAAGTTTTGACCAGTGAGCGTATAACATACATACCGTGCCTGATGTGCCGGGTTAAAACCGACTAA
This sequence comes from Syngnathus scovelli, assembly GCF_024217435.2. NCBI lineage: Eukaryota > Metazoa > Chordata > Actinopteri > Syngnathiformes > Syngnathidae > Syngnathus > Syngnathus scovelli. The sequence continues at coordinate 6,252,143 of NC_090848.1, forward strand.
AACAGGAGTGAAAACCTCCGGGTGCCGCAAGCAGAAGTCCAACTGACCTGCCACAAATGGAGCCTAAAAGTACATCAATTATATTTTTGAAAAAAATTGCACAAAATCAAGATCTATTCAGCATCTTCATGGATGCCTTAATGAAGCATCTAACTCACAGAAAGTCCACAGGAGATCCCGATGAACAAGACCCTCTTCTTCCCCTTGCACACCTAGTGAAGCAAATAAATAAATAAATAAATAATTAAATAAATGACACGTGACTTATTGCCGAAGCAGAAGACAGACACATTGCACACGTTTTCCATCACACTCCTGACCTTCATAAGACAGCTCATGCCCAGGTGTGGGTCATCTTCTGGGGCCTCTTGGGAGGAGAGCAGTGCTCTTAAAACATGAAAGACGTGAGTGAGTGAGTGAGTGAGTGAGTGAGTGAGTGAGTGAGTGAGTGAGTGAGTGAGTGAGTGAGTGAGTGAGTGAGTGAGTGAGTGAGTGAGTGAGTGAGTGAGTGAGTGAGTGAGTGAGCGAGTGAGCGAGCGAGTGAGTAGACGAGTGTAACACGTACTTGTCGCCTCCAGCAATGATGTATGCATAGACCTCACTGTGGTTCATCTCCTTCAGTGCTTTGTTGAACCCCGACTACACACAAGCACACAACAGTGATGTGATGTCATTGTTGTGTTGTGAAGTTGCAACAGAAAACTGTACTTTCCTCAGCGAACGCTGACTAGCTAATAAAGGAATGAGGATCAATACATCACAGCATGCTAATGCCTGGCAATAAGATTGAACAGATGTGTCAAAAATCCAAGACCTGTGGTCCAAAACCAACATGCCTAGTCATTTTCATTTTTCGGCAACTTGCAGCCCCTATTGTGTATTTTTTATTATGTATTTGTAACTGTATAATGTCAACATTCAAATTCAAATGTTGAGTACTGAATGCTTTACCACAATGAGGAAAGCCAGGCGACCTGAAGTTCCGCAGCCACTCAAGACAATAAGGCTGTCCTTTGGCTCCTAAGAAACAAAGCATGCGCTAACAGGTCACAGATATAAATCATGGAACAGGAACACAAGTGGGGCGATACCTTGAGGATGAGCTCCACTATCTCAGCCACCTCCAACATGGATTTCACCACTTCGTCACAAAAAAGTGTCTAAAATAACATTGAAATTCATTTCAACCTTTTAAAAGACTTGCAATACAATTTGTTGTTACTTGACAAACCTGGTAAGTGCTTGCTGTCTCTTTGCGAAACATCTCAGCGTCGCAGTTTTGCAACATCCTCACTATGCAACTAGGTGAAGCTCGGTCAATGTCGTGCGTCAGGGGGTTTGACTTCTCCGAAACAGGGAGTGAGGGCTCGTAATCTAAAGACTGATGACAATGGTTACATCATGTTAGTTTATGTGACTTTTAATAGTACGTGCATCATTCTGTTTACAGAGAGAGAGACAGGGAGAGGGAGAAAGGTGGAAAGAATTGGAGAAAGGGTGCAATAGAGAGAGAAAGAGAGAGCGAGAGAGAGAGAGCGAGAGAGACAGAGAGAGAGAGCGAGAGAGACAGAGAGAGAGAGAGAGAGAGATTGTTTTAACTCGTTGGGGCCTGTATCAGAATATAGAATCCCATCAGTACCACAAAAAGAGAAAAGTTAAAGATTTCGGCATGACTGTGGAGAATCATTAATCCTACCTCCCATTCATGCATTGTAGAGAGAACACAGGAATCAGCCAAACTCTGTCACTGAGGTTTACAATGGAGACAAGTCAGCGCCCAGATCTCTCTGGAGTGGCAAAGTCCACAAATAGACCTTTGAGATGAAAATGGCAAAGGGAAGTTTGAAAAGCTCCATTCCAGATGACAAGATCCACTTACTGCATGATCTAATGCAGCTCCTGTCCTGGAGGGCTGCTGCTGTCCTGCCTGTTTTCATTGTCTCCCTCCTGCAACACAGCCGAGGAAAGAGTTCGGACTCCCTTGATCTAATGATATCCAATATTAGAAATGTCAGGCAACGACATTAACGAGCTGATTATTTTTATGGTTTTAGCTTGAAGTAGTGTTGACTTTAGCAAAGTGTAATAATAATAATAGTAGTAGTAATAATAATAATAATAATAATAATAATAATAATAATAATAATAATAATAATAATAATAATAATAATATACGGTGTCAAGGCCTACCTTGTTAATAACAAACCACCTCAACCAAGTTGGTGAAGGGTCGCTCAACTAAGATCCAAGATGTAGCAACTATACACCTACAGTTGCCATGACAACAGTAGGGCTGTTTCCAAAGCATGCCGAAGGGGGGGTGAATGTCTTGTATTCAAGGGGAAAACTATTACTTAAGAGGTTGGATCAGAAGGAAAGAGTGGTATGATAGAAGACAACATTAGTGACTTTATTTTATAAAGCGTTTTAACTTGGTACTGTATTCTGGTTAGTGGAAATAGACGCTTGCTCTGAATGCTGAATACAACTTAATGTAATAAGCTATCATTCACTTATGGACTTGATATTTTTTCCCAAATTGGTGGCAGTGGGTTGCAACCGTTTGGAAATAAGGGGCAGTCGGAGGAGAGAATTCTAAACTGGTGAATAAAAGATTTGTAAACTGTATGGAGACGATTTCAGAAACATTTATTGAATATTTTGAATTTAGTGCTAATAGATAAATTGCCAGTAGGAGTGACAACTGAGGAGGTATCAATCTCAGGTGACGGTGGCAGCTGCCATCCTCTGCCTCCTTGTAAAACCGCCCATGCTTGTGTGTGTGCGTTTTGTCTCAACATTTTGTAGGTTGTCAACTTCTCGTTGCTTTGTGTAGTGAAGTCAGCTTCATATTTACAAGCACGTTTGCCACATTCAACATGGCAGAGACACTGACAGGACAATCAACCGTGAAAGTTAAACTGTGTTCGGTACACCGATGCAGGGGGGAGTGAGATGGAGCGTAGCAGCGTAAGAAGAGGTTGGACAGGCGGACCGGGTGGGACACGCACGGTCTATGGCTGCACTTGCTTCCTCTTGTGCAACTTCGAAAAGCCATGCGAGTGTAGCCGAGCGACCGAGGCAGAGAGGGCAATGGCACTAGCGCGTCCATTCAAGCTGTCAGGCGTATTTATTATTAATTTTTTTTAAGGGGGGAAAAAAAGGCGTGATGAATGACGTCACAGGCTCCTGTCTCCCAATATGACCAGATGATGCAGGGCTCGTGGACTCGGACTCAGGTTCTGGTGAAGGGGTCTTCAATGGACCGGGAAAGGGAACTCTGATGGCTCTCCAGGCCCCGGGCTGGAAGGAGACACCGAGGGAAACGTACAGCTGCAGCAGGTATTTGGGAAGCGACGCGGCGTCCGCGCCCCGCGAAAAAGAATCACCACGGTGCGGCTGTCGTGCTATTCACCGGAGGGTACCAGCGGCAAGGGGAACATGGCCGCGCAGTCGGACGGTAAAGCCGGGGTGGGTTTTGCCCAGCTTTATGACGTCGATGCCGACGAGCCGCTGGACTCGGCCGCGATCCACATCTGCCAGTGCTGCCGCACTTCGGCGTGCTACTGGGGGTGCCGCTCTGCCTGTCTCGGATCGATGCTCGGCGGGGGCCAACCCCCCGCCGGGGGCGTCGGTGTCCGAGAGACTCACTGTCCACCCCCGGAGCAACTGTGGCTGGACTGCCTCTGGATCATACTGGCCCTCCTCGTCTTCTTCTGGGACGTTGGCACGGACCTGTGCCTCGCGGTGGACTACTACCAGAGGCGGGACTACCTGTGGTTTGGCCTCACGCTCTTCTTCGTGCTGGTGCCTTCTGTGCTGGTCCAGATTTTGAGTTTCCGCTGGTTTGTGCAGGACTATACTGGCGGAGGGCTCGGGGAGGTTGAGGGTTTGACAAAGCGGGGTGCGGTGGCTCTAGGGTGCCACTATCCCGCCGGCAAAGATCGCCTGCAGCTGGCCACCATCTGGCTGTGGCAGGCCACCATACACATCCTCCAGTTGGGGCAAGTGTGGAGGTAAGTTAAGTGGGTTTGTCAATGGTGGGGGTGAAACTGCAACTGATATCAACACAGCACAAAAAAACTATCTATCTATCTATCTATCTATCTATCTATCTATCTATCTATCTATCTATCTATCTATCTATCTATCTATCTATCTATCTGCATGCATGCACACACAAAATCAAAATAACATGCTTTTTCTCTCGAATATATGGTTATAATCATTTGTTTCAGATGTACTGTAATTATTTTCTGTGTAAAAATTAAATTTGGTGTTCAAAAAGTCTTTTTTCAAACTTGCGTCTTGAAAAAGAGGGGGTCGTCTTATAATCAGGGTCGTCTTATATTCGGGCCAATACGGTATATATATATATCAACATACCAAGGTACTACCCCCAAAGACACACCCCTTCAAACACGACTTCTCTCACGTGACATTTTAATTCATTGGCGAAAGCTTGTGACGCAAATTCATATTTTTTCACTGCATGTAAATAAACTTAAATGCCCAAATCCCTTCCGCGCCTAAAAGGCAATTTTTTAAAGTGTGATTTTATAAAGATATCATTGTTTAAAATGTTGCTCCCCAACCGCTGGTCAGCAGCCCTGCACGACCAGGCGAAGAGCAAGTGGGTCGCTAATTACTCTGGTCAGCAAATTTACTTAACTGCTTCTTCTCATGAGGGTTGCGGGCGTGCTGGAACCTATTTTAACTGACAAGTGGGGGACATCCTGAACTGGTCGCCAGCCAATCGCAGGGCACACAGAGACGAACAACCATCCGCACTCGCACTCACACCTAGGGGCAGTTTGGAGTGCTCAATCGACCTACCACGCATGTGTTTATTTTTTTATTTGAAAAGCAAGTTCAATAAACTTTTTCAAATGTTTTTGTTTGCACAAATCTACGATATTTGTTTTCCCTGGTGCATTACATGCACCCCCAACCCCAAAATGCAACCCCAAAATGTTTCTGTACGTTGGGACAAATTGAAAGTCAACAACATGGTAACTATGTTGCGCTATTTACATGCTTATTGAAGTTATCTACTATTTTACTATATTCAATTCACTACTAAATTATCAATCAAGAATTCGCCCCCTGAATTGTTAAATTGCTAGCTACACTACTACCGCAAATTGCGCTTGCCTTGTCACTAAACTACACTATATAAATAGTAGATAATAAACACCACTATCAACTAACAACACTGTTGCTAACAACACTCGGCATTAAATTGCAAACTGTTGTTTTTCACTTCACTCAAGCACTGCTTCATGGAAACCTGAAGCTCGCTCGTAACTCAAATTATGTCCACAACAAGTCAAAAAATCAATAACGTGACAAATTCTCGTAAATTGGAGCACTCTAAAGGGCAAGTATGGTGTCGAGTAGATAAAGCTAAGTCGAAGAAGAGCTTGCTTCACAACGACAGCTCGATGAGCAAGCCTCTCTGCAGGCTCCCTCACGCTTCAGTTAGTAGACATTAATTCTGTGGGAAAACTCCTATAAGAGAATAATCAGTGCCTACAAATCACCTAAGAAAACTACGGTAGTTTAGAAATAAATGAAATATTTGTTTGAACCACAAAAGGGAAGTTTATTACAAACCATCATAAAATCATTCAATCATAAGCATCTGCCTGTTACATAGCACCAGTGATCCAAATGATCAGCCACAAAGACAATTGTGCACTCTCTCATTCCCCTCCTTGCTGAACTCTCTTTTATGGTCTCTACTTGCCTTTAGGCAGACAGCAGCTCGAGTAGTTGCGTGCCTGCGTGTGTTTGTTTCTTTATATCCTGCTGAGAAAGGCAACACCAATGAAACTCTTCAGCTTTGGTCAGCTTCAAGGGTTAAATCGACCACCCGTACATACATGCACACACACCTTCTCAATTCTGAGGAATGGACTCTTCTACCTGGTAAAAGTGGAGGAACATGTGGGAGAGGGGGCAGGGGAAAGGCTTCAGACTGATTGAGATGGATCGTTAAGAGATGGAGGCGGAGAGAGATGAGGGAAGAAGGAAGTGAGAAGAAGCATGAAGGGTCAAAGAGAATAGAGGAGAAAGGGAGGAGGGAGGAAGAAGCCAATGGAAGGAATAAGATGAGGAGAGGAAGATGTGGGAAAAGGTTGCTCGCACACAATACCAGTAAAAGGGGGATGGGAGAAGAAAAGCGAGAGTGCTTGGGGGAGGGTTGATGTAGAAGACTCCACACTGTTTGCAATTATCGAATGCAAGCAGCTGTCAGGGTGACCCGCTTACTCCATCTTTGAACCAAAAAGGCTGCTGTGTTATGTTTACACCCAAGCCAAGATGTTAAAAAAAAATCAAGATAATTCTCAGGTCAAGGTCACACTGCATTTTAAAACGAAAGGTCAAGCCATAAGCCAAGCTGCTTCCAGGGCACGAGTGTATATGAGCTCCTCTATGGATGCTGTATTATTCATGCTATGTGGCTGTAACTGGTAGTTTTTGCAAAGCAGAAGAAGACATGATATAAAAGCATGCACTAACGCGCATGGAAAATATCATTTAAGCACACACACACTGGTGACTAAGAGCTGAGGGGCATTTTAATTGGAATCTGCATTCACCCACTTAAGCTGTCACTGTATCTTAACAACCAAGAAAGGAGCATCTTTTACTTGTCTGTCTTTTTATTCATTAGGTGTTATTGATAAAAAGAAGCATCAAAATATTAGTAGCTCATGTCCACAATAATTCACACCCTTTACTGTTGAAATAATCTTTTTATATATAATATTTTTCACATTGAGTGAAATTTTATCATTATAAACCAATTTCCATTAAAAAAGGTGCTAGGTCATTTAAACTTATAATTCTTTTTGTACTAAATTACATGACCTAATGCTATTTAAGCTGCTACGTTACTCATACACGCAGCGCAGTCTATTGAGCTCCATTGAAAGAGCCAAATTACTAGTGTGGGATCATCAATTCTGGCTTCAGAAAGACAATAGCACACTCAGTGACCGCCACCAAAAATTAATCATCCAGAAAGGTTTGTCAAAGCTGGCTGTTATTATCTTTCTCAAGTCTTTTTTTTTTATAGTGCCATCATGATTGCATGTGTATATAAACCATCTGGTGAAGGCATTTTTATTATGAATTAAATTTATTCATTACTTATGACTGCCGCAGGTACATCAGGACACTTTACCTCGGCCTCATGTCGCGTCGGCAGAAGGAGCATCAGCGCCGCTGGTACTGGGCCATGATGTTCGAGTATGCTGACGTCAACATGCTTCGGCTGCTGGAGACTTTCCTGGAATCTGCGCCTCAGCTGGTCCTGCAGCTGTGTATCATGATCCAGGAGAACCGCGCTGAGACGCTGCAGTGTAAGTGGATGAGAAGACATGGTTCACAAAAAGAGCACTCAAAACAAAAGATACACAAATGCTAGTTATATATGCTAATACAATATCTTGACGTGAATGATAGTATCAAATGATTCTAGAGTAAATCATCTCGAGGAATGTCCAATAATTATCTGCGTGTTAAGTCTTTCAGTCTTTTGGTTCCAGTTGACAAGTCCAACTAGCTCAACCCTAATTTGTGCCGACTCATTCAAAGTTCCTCCAAACTTTGTTCCAAATGGATTTAACTCAAAGGAAATGAAGCATGAGTCTTGTCCCTCTCCCGCAGGCATCTCCTCTCTCGCCTCCCTCCTGTCTCTCGCCTGGGTCTTGGCCTCCTACCACAAACTGTTGCGGGACTCGCGTGATGATCAGCGCAGCATGAGCTACCGTGGGGCTCTGCTGCACCTCTTCTGGCGCCTCTTTACCATCTCGTCGCGTGTCCTCTCACTTGCCCTCTTTGCCTCACTCTTTCATATCTACTTTGGCATCTTTGTGGTGGTCCACTGGTCCGCCATGGCCTTCTGGGTAGTGCACGGCGGCACCGATTTCTGCATGTCCAAATGGGAGGAGGTGCTTTTCAATATGGTGGTGGGCATCGTCTACATCTTCTGCTGGTTTAACGTGAAGGGAGGCCAGACGCGCCACAGAATGATTACCTACTACACTGTAGTGTTGGCGGAGAACACCATCCTCACTGGCCTGTGGTGAGTAAAAAATGCTCAAAACACATGCTCCATGAAATCATAATGAAACTTTAAACGCGGAACGTGTCATTTCATTTCCATGTAACATTTCTTATTTATGATTTTTAGGATCCCCCATTAGCACAACACAAGACACTTTGGTTTAGTTTTACATAACTGAAACGTGAGCTGTAATTTTCAATGTGAAATCAGGATGTAAAATACATATACGTATATATATTGCCCTTAATCACACGAGACTCTCAAAGGGCTTCACAAGGCCACAGTTAAAGATCAACCTACCGGCTTCCTCAATAAAGATAATTAAAAAACAACTGAAATCCTATTTATGAGAGAAATAAACGTTGAAAATCGTTTGAGCGTGGAGGGAACCACCTTCTAGGATGTGGAGTGGGCAATGGTAATCACATGACATAATAAATATATGTGGTACAATGTTAGTCTAAACAGCACGATAGTCCGTTTAATGAAATGAAGCTCTGCTGGTCATCGCCTTCTGGCACGTGGCCCTCTTCCTATCCTATCTGGAATATTCTGAGTCCTTCAAAGACTCACTTCTCTCTCACTGCCTCTGAGAGCAGGATAGGGATGAGGAGTGGCAGAGACGGGCCAAAATCCAGATCTCATAAGGGTGAGGCAGGAAAACGCCGATAGTTCCAGAGAACAGTAAAGTAACAAGTCTTGAGTTGAGATTTAAATTAATTATGATGACATTACGAAATAGTCCACCAAAGACAATACTAACGCGACTGCAACACATGCAGGTACGCCTACAGGGACCCCGTGCTGACCGACTCATACGCCATCCAGGCATTGTGCAGCGTCTACCTGACATTTGCTGGTGGTGTCCTGGTTATGCTGTTGTACTACGGCTTCCTGCACCCTGCCACTGGTCACCTCCAGCCAAGTCCCGCCTCCTCCTGCTGCGCCGAGCTTCTTTGGGGTCTTCCCCTTCCCCCTTCTGTGCCACCTACCGCCCCACCTACCCCGGCGCACATGACCAAGTCCCAGACAGAAGAGGATGTGGCTGAGACGTGTCTTCCCGTCTTCCAGGTGCGGTCAGTGCCCCCCACTTCCAAGCCCGAGGGCCCACTTATAAAGATCGACATGCCCAGGAAGCGTTACCCGGCGTGGGACGCCCACTACGTTGACAGGCGCCTGCGAAGGACTATAAACATCTTGCAGTACATCACACCGGCCGCAGTGGGCATCCGATACCGGGATGGACCACTGCTGTACGAACTTCTACAGTACGAGTCTTCACTTTGACGCGCGCACACGTTTCTGTTCATGAGTAGACACATTGAGAGAGGAATAAGAAACACACAGGTCACACTTGGAATAAGCACAGAGACACGAAAGCAATCTGACACATTTTAATGCACACACCCACATTAAAAAATACACACCTTCCTTGCGAGCACCTTCAACTTGCGAGTCCTTTGGTTATGACTCAACAAGCTGCCTCAGTGGGAGTCCATAAAAAAACCTCCCTTCTCGCATATTTCATCCAACATTGATTTGCTTCTTGCTGTTTACATGTTGTCACACAAAGATGAGACGTTCTGTAAATTGATGAAGAACTGGATTGTTGGAGGGATGAAGGTCCTCTGTACTAAAAAACCAGAAAGTAGCTATTGTAGTTTTGAAGAGTTGTATCAAAAAATAATCATGGCTTTCTGAAAATTTGAAATGTTCCATGGGCTAGAGTAGATTGTTACTTAATTAATTTCTTAATTTCCTGCTTAATGAATGTGTATCTTAAAAAAACAAACTGGGGAGGGAGAAAAGTTGTTCTTTATCCTCCCTGTTAAGATTAGAGGAATCATCTTAAAACAATGGACCCTATTTTCGTGCCCAGCACAAGTCTACGGCAAAGTGCCATCTCAGTATGACCATGGGTGGAGTTTACTTTCTTTTGGTAAATGAGCACAAGTAAAAAGGAGCGTTTGCGCCGTTATGAGAGGGTTAGAAATCGAAGCGGCTCCTCTGATTCCTTTTTCATCCTTGAGATTGGTACGCACAAAGAAAATTTTGAAATAACTTTAAGATGATCATTTGTTCAATGAATTAATTTCCCCATTGATTCAGAAAGATTGTCTGACTCTCTTATCATATACGTATATGATTGAAAAATGATGACATCCACCCAACACACGCTCGGAAACTGTCTGCCTGCGCCTTGATCGGATCCACTAAAATCGTCTTATATCACTTGCACCACAACTTAGACCTGCTTTAAACTGGTCTTTCTTTTACTGCCAAATTCCCAATAACAGTAAAATATACTTGCCCTGGCACGAAAATGAAGATGTGCCTGTTTTTATGCACACACGCCTATCCACAAAATTAGGGCACGATGTCTGAAATAAAATGTAATACCTAACCAATATGGGGTCAAAACAAGTATATTGACTAATACGCTAGAAAACAACCAAAAAGACAAAGAATTTCTACATGAGCAAACACAAGCATATTTTTCTTAATTTGAGTCATATTTGTCATGTTGACTCACTCATCCAAAGCCACCCACAACTAAGCTGTGATTTATTTATTTTACTCAAGCTGTTACATAGGCAGGAGTCACAACGTGTATACAGAGTATTAATCATCTCGAGCTCATGTTTTCAGAGTGCCGGGCCCATTTACACTTTGTGACGAGCACAAACAGTGAGACCTTGGATTGGGAGTGGGACTGGTTGGGGAGTGCTTTCGGCATCAAACAGGGTCAACCTTTGCATTCATTACACATGATGCAGTGTGAAGATCACATACAGAAAATATTCGTGTTACTGTCTAGGGAACATATACAAAAAAGAGATAAAATGAGATTATAAAATGAAAATCGCAATGTTCACGGTAACCCTGAAGCTACTTTTTGTTTACAATGACTAACTCTGACCAAATGGTTGTGTTAGAAAGTTTTACCCAAACAAATAATGGTGTGATTGAATAATTATTTGTGGTTGCTGAAATGGCATAAGTGCAAAAATGTTCCCTCGTATTTTATGATTTTATTTTATTTCATTATACATGTAATGCACTTACTATTGTTATCTTTCGGCATTGGGGTTCACCTGCCTTATTAAATTTATGTTGCCAAATATAGTCACATGTTCTCTAGAGGCGATCCTACAGAAAAGTACAGTTGGGATTGCAACTCATTTTAAGTATCCAAAACTACTTTCTGTGGTGCTATAGTTTCATTCGCTGCCAGCAGATGAGTAAATGAGTCAATGTGCAATAGATGCAATAGAGTCACATGTCAATGTGCAAATATGTAACACACAAACTTGTGTTATTAAGGTGCAAAAGGGCAGATTGTCGTTTTAGATTCTATGGTGCAACCTGCGTACTTGCCTTCAGTTTGTGGCCGTATGAGGCCCGCAGCCACATGGACAACGGCTATGCAACTCTCTCAGTGCAGGGAGATGTGCTTAGTTAACACACTTGCAACAACATTGACCTGTACAGCAGGGTGCTAATTTGTTCGTGCATACAGTGAAAAGTAGTTAAGAGTAACATGGGATGTATCCCGACTTCACACAAACACAGATACAGTAACCCTTGACCCCTTTACAATTTGCGACAAGATTCTAATGGTGCTATTGAGCGAAGATGGGTAGGTTTTGTATCATCTTGGTTACAGTGACCTTTTTTGAAAAGGAAAATCCAGGGGGTGCTGATGCTTCACACTCATACAGGCAAGAACTGTATGAGTGGGGACTCATTGTGTGCTAACCCAACATAATGTGCCATCTAAAAAAAAAAAAAACAGCCAGGAGTCGATATGTGTAGTGTGAATTGCTTCTTTTTTTAAGTGTTTTGTGGCTGCTCTCTTCACATACTAAGCAACCGCCCTAACCACCACTCTGCCGCATCCGGAGTTTCAGCCAATCAGGTGTTTCACAGCCAAATCAGGTCAATCAACCAAAACGTATTGTCAGCTTTAGTTTTTCAGGTTTCACCAAAATAAATAGCTATTTACCATTCACAAACTGCAGACATTTTATGCAGAGAATATCACATTTACAAATGCATGAACACCTCAAATCATCAGTAAACACCAGTGACCTAGTTTCACTGGCAGCTACAGTAAACATGTTTGTGACACACTATGTTGTACACGCTTCAGGTTGTGGTCCTCGGATCCTTTCCTTCGCCATACTTTTCAATTCTCACCATTTTGATGGAATTGAGAGTTTTAATTCCAGAGGGTTTACTTCTGTATCTATAGTTCATGTGTCTGACATGGATTATAAATCAAATAAGCATAATAATATAAAGGCATCTCTTGACTGTACATTTGGACAATAATCAACAACAAAAAAATAAAAGTATGGAATTCATGAATGGTAAAAGGCTATCATTTTGGGAAACCTCTAAAATACAAGCTTCACTGTGGTGGATTATCAAGGCAAAAACGTTTGACCTACTGTAAGTGTCCCACTTTGCATGTGTGGTGCTCAGACTTGATTGTAGCCTCAGGTATCTCTCCTCATTGTTTTGGTCTAGCTACAGGCGACTCTGCATCACTGTACGTGCAAAGGTCTCTCCGTTTCAGTACAGCATTTCTTCCCTGTTGTATGGCTTCACATTCACAGCTATGCAAGATTACATATGTAAAGGTTTTGGGCACCATTACTTTTTATTTCTTGCCTTTTACAAGGGAGAATAAATGTGTGTGGGGTTTTTTCTTCAAATTTTGTTGCATTTGTAAACATTTGTGGATTTTTTTTTTTTCAACAGTTGACTAATTTGGAATGTTTTCAAATTAGTTAAGAAGGGGTTTTAAACAGTGAAAGATAACCTTGGGAATAACTGGTATCCCCGACTGAGGAATGTGCATTCTTTCCATGAAGAAACAGAACTTTTTTGTGCGTTTAAGTACTTAAATGTTCCACTATCAGGGTCTGCAAAGCATATAATGCCTATGTGAGGCTATGTGTGTCAGTCACATCACATTTTATTAAGCTAAATTTAAAAAAGAAAGAATGATTGTTCCACAATTGTGAAAGTATCATCACCTACTATAGTTATATCAGGTCTTTAAAAAGTGTTTTTTGTGTGTACATGATTTCTAGTGTGGTCTTTAGCTTGAAAATGAGTAGCTGTAGAAACTGTGCTAAAGATGTGCTAAAGTAGCTTTTAATTTTTTTTTTTATTTTGATTGTAAATAGCTCTTTTTGTGTAAACTCATTTGCTCAATATTGGCAGAGTATACTTGTAGATTGCTCATTCCTTCCATAGCTTGTAAATGTTCTCTATAAATATCCAGAATGTAAAGTGAGAGAAGAAATATACAGTACAGATGTTTTTTGTAGGAGTCTGTGCCAACGTGTTGTCCTAAATAGAAGCACAATGATAAATGATACAAGTGTCTGTACACACGATCAACTTTTGTGAAGGCTTCTGCCAAAGGACCAATTGGTTTATTCGTTCACATGCATAGAAATAAACACATTTTAATTATTCCACTTACAACAATCATAGAAATTTTGATTTAGTTATTGGTCATGCAGCTACAATATCATATTTGCTTAGCATGAAATGGAAACAGCTCGCCAAGTTGAGGGACTTTGCAGCAAGTCAATGTTCATGGAAGGGTTAAGGTGAGCCTTTATCGAATCAAAGAGTCTCCAGCAGCCTAAGCTGCGGAGAAGCAAGTTTAGTGGTGGTTATAGTCGTCAGCCATTTTAAATGTCCGTGCACTGCACAATTAATTATCCAGGAACCAACCTGTCTGTGGGGAGAAATCCCCAAACTCACACCAAATGTCTCAGTGGAAACCAGTGACACAAGCATGCATTGTTTATCACTGGTTTCTTGATATGCTGTGTCTACAATATTGTCAAATCATTCTGGGAAAGAGTTAAATATTTTTCACAAATGGCTCAACTGTGGCCAGTTTTAGAAATTGAGTTATTTTTCTTACAATACCTCCTGAAAATAAAAGTCTATTTATCTGCAAAGATTTACAGTGATGTAGATATGTAGCTAAGTAATGACATGCCGAATAGAATATATATAAATACACAGAAACAAGAGTATGTATGTCAGTATTGTTTTATATACAGTACTTCCCTTTTGTTATACTGTATCGTTTGTTGTGACTGCAATGGAGAAAAATATATATAATAAAGAATTATGAATTAATTTTTCCAAATATGAGTCATATTTTCCTTTTCTTTGAACCAATCAAAAGAAAACCTTACCAATTCCAAGGAGTTTATTCACACACACAAAAATCTCATGGCATTACAAAAATCTCATATGCCTTAAAAGTCTTTCCAGTGCACGCCCTAAAGAAATAAAACAAAAAAATAAAATGTGCAAAACATACAGTTATGCAACATCACAGAAGATAACTAAAAGGTCAGACACACAGAATTTGACCAATGAATCCATCCCATTTTACCAAACCAGTATCATGTAGACTCAGTGACAATTCTTGGGAATCTCAGGAAAAATTGCAACATAAATAATCCAACCAGAAGTCTGCTTAAATTCGTTGTCTGTCTAGGATGTCACAAATAATATACAACCGAACGCTAAGTGACAAACCAACCCAAAAAGCACTGAAAACAAAGCCACAAGGACACAAAGACACAAGACTTAATTTTCCCTCCCAAATGTAATTTCCTGTTATCCTTGCTTATGTTAACATTAGATCCCTGAGAAAGCATGGTTTTAATAACATCCATGTTATTTAATAACAAACCACCAATTTCTCCTCAAGGTGCTACTTCTGCATACTGCTGCTTTTTATTGTGGAAAATTATGTAACACGTGCCACGATCGTTTCATCAATGCATAAAATTATCCACAAATACTTCATAGTTTCCTTACAATACCTCAATGCGTTCTACTGATAGGCTATTGACCCCCTCTGCTGACTAAAAGTAGTATGACCTACAGATCAACTTTACCAAACATAGTTGTAGAGGAGTTTAGACATAATTTTATGTGTAATAAAGTAAAACATTGTTTGGGTGTTTAAACCTCATCGTTTATGCCATTTTGTGTGTTGCATACACACGACTTGGAAACTTGTTTGGCAAGATTTTTGGTTGAGTTGGATAAGATCAATTACGGTAATTTGCTTTGTCATAACAGGAGACGGAAGAAAACAGAACTTAATTTTGAACGTACAGACTGGTTTAAAACTTACCTCAACAGCAGGAAAGTACGGACGGAGGTTGAACTCCTTCATATGACAGTGCTCATCAAACAGTATTATCAAGTAACAATGTACAACTCCAAAAAAACTATGCGCTGCAAGTTGATCTGAATGGCTTTGGTTCTCCTACCTCACAGGATAAAGTGCATGAGCAGGCGAAGCTTGAGGTGAGTTACTCCAGCAAGGATTCCTCTTCATCATTGGGATCCACTTCAAGTCTCTGGAAGGTTCGAGGAGATGATGGCCGAAGCCAGCGGGCAATTAGCTTGAACAGAACTGTGGGGGGAAAACAAATTGAAGGACATTTCACTTCCCTCGCTTTGCAAAGTATGCCATCATGAATCCAGTAGCATCTGAATTATCACTACTCATATCGTACCGGGTAATGCGACAAGCACGATTAAGACACCCATCACCAGACCGATGATCATCCGCACATCCTGGCTGCATTCGGCCCAGAGCATACAGCGGGCCTTGGATAGGCTACCATTGTTGGGCTGTGGGGGCACAGCTAACAGGTGGCACATGAGCGGGTAAATGTCCACACTCTGCAAAGTCTTCAGTCGGTAGCCACTCCGGAAGCTGGGTCCCCGAGCCGCCATGAAGGGGTGCATGCTGGGTAGGGAGTTGTCATAGCCGTGATCGCCCACTGAGGGAAGGAACAAAGCCATCAGCTTTACCGAATCAAGTTTTTCACGTCACATTCGGAATCATACTGTACATTTCGGCAGTCGATTCCCTCGCTGTATTATGGTCCATCCCTCATCGGCAATCAGTATGATGGGCTGGACGCGTTTGTTGTTGCGGTAGTGCAAACGATCTGGGATGGCCTCCTTCAAATAGGCAGTCATGTGGGCGTGGCACTTCTCAAGCAAGGCAAAGACAGCCTCTGGCTCTAGAAGAACACACGAGAACCGACACGCTCATGCCAGCAGCAAGTCCTGATGCTTTACTTGGTGGCTACGTACTGTTGTTTGGAATAAGGGCTGTGACAGGAGTAAGGTCCACCAGTGTGTAGTTGTCGGGGTGCAAGCAATCATCCAGTCGGATGAGGCGATCGACCGAGCACTGAGCCATGCCGTGGTCACTGGTCACCAGAATGTTAACGCGACCCCACAGTCCGGTCCGCTTCAGTTCAGACATCAGCAGGCCAATGTTGTCATCAACCTGGGAGAAGCACCACGCATGTGAGAAATATCATCTCATCCGACCATTATTTTCCTGCAATTACATCACATGAGCTAGACTGGTAACCAGTTAGCTGAATGACAGCTTTAAAGTGGGAGTCAACCCAAAAAAAACTTTCTTTAGATTTATATGTGCCTCCACTAGTCTAAACACAGCATTCTGGTGAATATTGCACTTGTGGAATACTACATTTTGACTAGTAGCACAGAACATATTGGGGATTGACTTCCTCTTTAAGACACAGATAAGCACTATTCACAAGGAGTTGAAAGGTGAAATTTCAGCATGAACCTAAATTGTGCTCTAACTTTTACAGTAGGGATGAACAATTTATCGTTTCGGGAACCAAATCGTGAACTCAGATAACACCATTTTATGTTCATAAAAACTGCATTTTTGAAGTGCTTATCTCCTCCAATCCTACCAATCTGAAGCGACACCCTACTGGTGGACAGGTAACGCTAACCAAGTGTCGCACACGATCACCCATCCTCCTTCTTTCTAGATGCTTGTGAACGGTAGAAGCAAACTTGCTCACATGGGCAGCAGCTATGTGCTGCGTGGTGTGAATCTCTCCTCTGTGTCAGCAAATAAGCTACACTTATGACAAGTAGCCCTTGTCTACCTTCATTACGAGGTTTACACTCGTCATCACTGTGAAGGGATTCAATTTATACCTCAGGCAACATCGCTAAACCCTCAATGAGTAAACTTAGAAAGGTTCTCACTTCCTTCAGCGCTTTGCCTATGGCCGTAGTATTTTCAGGTCCAAATAGATGCCCTGAACGGTCTGGCTCCTCCCAATAGATGGCTGCGAACATCACTCCTTCCTCCTGGAACGAGACAACTTTTACACATGAAGCGAAACTTCCTAAATGACCCCATGCCGCTATACTTATACAGTCGAAAAGTAGGACATATTGCTAATTAGCTACCTTCTCACTTCCCAGTAACCAATTGGTCACATTGCCCAAACGCTCCTGGAAGGTCACATGAGGGTTGTAAGGGAAGAAGTGTGTGGGCGTATGGTTGTGGATTTCCACATCAGAGCCAGGCCACATGGCAATCCCCGTTTTGTAGCCTGATTGATGTGCTGAGAGCCAGATAGGTGTCGCCTCATTCCACCACATTGGGTCACTGCTGTTGCTCACATGGAAGTGCTTGCGGCTGATGGGGTCGTACATGGAGCTGGCAAGGATACCGTGAGACTCTGCATAGAGTCCCGTCACCTGAAAGGGAGCACAAAATACCGTAATAATAACGTAAGACCGTAATAATCATTACTTAAGTACAAACTCAAAAGCATAAATGCTGGGAGTCGATTAGATCAACATTTTGTAATCGCTGGAACAATTTGGACTCAGGATTCTTAAAGGGGACATCAACTCCAAGATTTTCTTTACAGCAACATGTTGAATGTGGCCCCACTCGTCTAAACATGGAATTAATATAAGTTAAGCAGCAAAATCCACCTGTTTTTATCCATTCCAAGGAGTGGCCATTTTGCTTCCAGTTGTGGTGTTCACTGGGACCGAAAAAGAAAGTATAGTGGCTTCACTTCACTTGTGATTTTTTGCCAGGTGTCAAGTTATTGCTGACAAACTGGTTATTTAATAAAGGTTACAAGGCAGTAGTCCAAGCCTAGTGCAGAATTACTTCGACACATTTTCAGAAATAGATCATTTAAGATTAACTTGATTAAATTTCACAGAGACCCCACTATTTGTATTTCAACAAAAAGCCTTTTTTTTTTTCCGTAACATGTCCCTTTATGGTTCCTTCATTGGCTACCTGTACACTTCAGAGCTATTTTCAGACACATTTTACAGAGTTTTAAGGCTCTTGATAGCTTTGTGTCATATTAATAATTAGGCTGTTTTTTTTTTTTTTCCCAACCACGTGTTCTTCTGGTTCAGGCCTTTTAATAATATTAAGAATGAGAACCAAAACCTGCGGTGAGGCACCTGCTCAGAATGTTCATATTTTTAAAGACAAACTCAAAACATACATTTGTGTGAACAGATGTTTAGTGAATTACTAATTCATGCATCTTCTGCCTTTTATAAACTTGCACCAATTATGTATGTATTCAATCAAACCAAATGTTTGTTGTATTTGTTTAATTTGTGTTTGTATAGCTTTCAAGCCATCATTACGCTTTCATTTATGATACGGTTATACGTATTAAGATAGGCTCACCAGGCTATAATGGTTGGGAAAGGTTTTTGTGACAAACACGTTGGTGAGCTGCTCCACCAGGACCCCTTGGTTGTACAGAAGCGTCAAGTTGTGCATAGGGAACCTCTGCAGATAGTCGGCTCGGAAGCCGTCAAATGATACAAGCAGCAGCGGCAGAGGATGATGCTGACATGTCGTGTTTCCAGTAACCAGAGTCCAAAGTCCATACAGGAGACCCAACTGTACAAGTATTCTCGGAAACATGCTGAAAACAGAAAGAATAAACTGTACAAAGGAAGTCTCGCTTTAGAATAGATTTCCAATCCTACTACGGCGATGTAAAGTGAACCTCTGCGACTAATGGGGGACAGGAACTGAAACTTGGGTCAAAGAAAATACAGTGTCAAGTGGACCTCACTCTTGAGAGGTTAAACTGCAGTTCCCCCACTTGATAAGGAAGCTGGCTTCGAAGATTCGAATGGAATTCACTCAAATGTACAAGATTCGGAATTCTTTTCTTTCTTTCTTTTATTTTTCAGAGTTGTCCAAACCACATAGGTGAAAAACCTTTAAACACAACCAGAAATAGGTGGTCAAAATATAACCCAAAATCAAATACTTATTTTTTTATCTATTCGAAACCAACTTCAATATAAGTAGAAAATACCCATATTTAAAGTACCCAAAACAAATGAAATACATACATTATATGTACAAATACATTTTTAAAGCACTTTTCCCAAACAAAAGCAGTTTCAAGCCCTGTAAATACACGCACACAAATCAATTACTTCTAGCTCAAATACCTTTTAAACGCACCACGTTATTAACTGTATTTTCACCCGAATAATATTAAAATTACAATATTCTATCTTAAAGTTTTCCCATGATTAATCACAAACACATTTTAACTTATTCATCACATTATTTGTCCATTTTTCTGCAAAACATGTGAATGTCCAAAAGCTCACCGGCTCCTTCTTCTGTCTTTACAAGCCTTTGTCCTGCAGTCTCTTTCCCTTGTGTTACACATTGCTTGCTCCTCAATGTCCTGTGTGTGAGTGCCTCCAAACCACACATCTCCACCTGGTGCACTTAATCAGCTGCCTCCAGGTAGGAAGACACACCCGAACTTGAGGCAGCTCAGCCAGCGAGGGGTGCGGACTGCAGCTCAACTCAACATACAGAGTAAATGAGTTCCCAGATGTAGGAGCAAAAAATTGGGTGGTGAACCGAATTCTTACTCGGTGAACATAACCTGTTTGCTGGCAGGTTTACTATAAGAGATCCAGAATTTCAACCTGTTTCAACCACACAAAGAAAGTTATGTTTGGTTTTTTATGCAAATGATTTTTTTTTGGCACTGGGTAGCACGTCCGCCTCACAGTTAGGAGGGTGCGGGTTCGATTCCACCTCCGGCCCTCCCTGTGCGGAGTTTGCATGTTCTCCCCGAGCCCGCGTGGGTTTTCTCCGGGCACTCCGGTTTCCTCCCACATCCCAAAAACATGCTTGGTAGGCCGATTGAGCACTCCAAATTGTCCCTAGGTGTGAGTGCGAGTGCGAATGGTTGTTTGTCTCTGTGCGCCCTGCGATTGGCTGGCACGCCTGACTTGTTTAACTAATCCAGTGTTTCCCAACCTTTTTTCAATCACACCTTTTCATTGGAAAAAATCTCGCGGCACACCACCAACAAAAATCTGTTAAGCTCCTATATTAAAATCAGTTATATTACAACGAAACACGTACAGTCCTATTCCTATATATGTATGGAGAGTCGAATAATTTAATAGAAATAAATACTAAATATTCTTTAAATTGTATTCCTTTTTTTAAATAAAAGTGACAGTTTTTTAAAAAGGTTTTAGACGGTGTAAGAAATAAACTATTTAAAGTGATTGTGATTAAAATAAAAGAATCAACGTGATTTTGTGTACTGTTTTAGACTAGGTCTATAAATATTGCAACAATAAGAACAAAGTCACTTTTAAAGACGCTCTGCTGTTCTGACAGCAGCTGAGTGGCTATCACAGTCGAGGAATCTCGACTTGACTGCTTATTTTACGTATGTGAAAAATAACCAATCCAGGTTGAACTGCATACTCTGATTTCCATTGGACCACAAACGCACCACAACCGTCATAGTGTCTGTCACTGTTAGCAAAAGCACACAGCAACACACACATAAACTGAATATGTGCCGATGCAATACAATCAGATCGACACAATATGAAATCTCAAGATTCTCCGATTCTCCACACATGCACGATTAGCAAGTGGCTGACCAGGCCTTGCGTGAACTGGCCAGTGGTTTGGCAATCCTGTTTACAATGCGCTCCGTAATTAATATTGGACAATCCCACGGCACAGCTGAACGTCTCTCACGGCACACCAGTGTGCCGCGGCACAGTGGTTGGGAAACACTGAACTACCGTATATGCCGGTGTATAGGTCGACTCGGTGTATAAGTCGACCCCCTAAAATTCGACGGAAATTTACGATTTTATGATATATCCTTTGTATAAGTCGAGCTCAATTGTTGCATTATATTAAACTTCAAAATTCAATATGCAAAATTTATTGACGAAATGTGTTCAAATTCCGGGAGGCCGTGCGCATGCGGCTGTTAATAAGCACCGCGGAGGAGATCGCGGAGCCTCATTCGACTTCCAGCGGGCCGCGCACTCGCGCACGCCGCCCGGTTCAAATTTTCTAAATGCAACGCACAATGAGATGCATGAGAAACGGCCTTGGTTAC
Organism: Syngnathus scovelli; assembly: GCF_024217435.2. Classification (NCBI taxonomy): domain Eukaryota; kingdom Metazoa; phylum Chordata; class Actinopteri; order Syngnathiformes; family Syngnathidae; genus Syngnathus; species Syngnathus scovelli. The sequence goes on from NC_090848.1 coordinate 6,273,539, forward strand.
CATCACATTTGAAGCGATGAATACAAAGTTAAATTTTATGACTCGGTGTATAAGTCGAGGTTGATTTTTTTTCGGTCGATTTTGGATCGAAAAAGGTCGACCAATACACCGGCAAATACGGTAATCTGTTTATGTTTCATCTTGAGCTGCTTCTAAGTCTTTTCTTTTTCCTGTTGGATTGCACCTAAATGAAAATCCGATTTCATTCCTACTTAAATTCTACAATAAATACTATACTATAAATACTAGGCTAAGCTACGATCTTATGGTTAGATGCAATGAAATAGTGCAACTTGTGCATCGTGCAGCAATTTCCTCCCATGACGTCTCTCTCAACTTTGCTGCTGCAGCCGTATTAGATTTGCGGTTCGTGATTGCCGTAGACTTGCATAAGGACCTCCAACTCCATTGTGGTAAAATAAGGTGATCTGTTTTTCCTCCGTTGTCATGATGACTCGTGGTATCGGAGTTCCATTGATGATGGCTTTTTATAGTGATTGTGCACGCGCGTAATTCTAGGTTATCATACTCAGTTGATTGAACTAACTCAGATCAGCTTTTCTGGAACCGAATACTCCGAGTCTCCCATCTCAGAATAAGTCAAATCAGAGTTCAGGGATAGACTCAGAGTATGTTGAACCTGCTTTCTGGAATACCCCCCTAAATAAGTGAATAAGTAGCAGAAGTCCCTATAATAACAGTTTCTAATTTTGCGTTAAGAAACCCTAATGTTGAGTAGTCTGCAGATTTTAAAAATAAAAAGAACTAATGGCATTTTGTTTGATGTGCAACAGCCTCTCATGTCGCAAATTAGGTCCAAAGCGTGTATGCATGTTTGCACGGTTACATTCGAGCCACGCATGCACTCACGCATGCAGTTGGTTATGGGGTAATAATATTTTGTGCCCTCCCTAAAGACCCTCTGGTGACTAGTCTGGCTCTAAAACAACCTTTAAGTTGGAGCTTGTCATTCAAATAATCGAACCAGTATCGGTAATAAGCGATGCCACGTTTACGCAAAAGTCCTTGCAGCCCTACCTTACAGACTTGACAAATTGTCCTCCAATGTTTATTCTTGATGTTTGTGTCCTATCATCCAGCCATGACCGAGGGATTCTCTGAATCTGAAATGATACATTTCAGGAAGCGAAGGCTCACGACTTTCCACATGCAGTTATTTCCGGTGCACCTTTCGGAATAAATATATTTTGCTGAAAAAGAAAATGATTTGCAAGTTCAGATAAGGCAAAGGTTCTTTAATGCATCATGTAACGCTATTGAGGCCACAGCTGTCAAAACCAGGCAACAACACAAAGCGCATTTACTGTGATGCGAATGCACTATTATGGAAGCGCGCCCAGAGCATTAATTTTTACGTCGACGTTGCCACCATTTTGGATGTGGAAAAGCGCAGTCAATTTGGTATTCATTTGCTTCTATTAGGAACAGTTTCATACCTAAAGCCACATTTTGTGAGATTTAGACTTCAAAAAAAAATCTTAACCGGGACGCTCAGACAAATTAAATAAATAATAAATAAACAAATAAATAAATACTGTAGTGGTTACTTTTCTCACACTTTGTATCTGGCAAAGGGATATTTTTGAAATTCCATCGTAGTAATGTATATATATTAGTAGTCAAACTGTTATAAATCACTGATTACCAATTAAATAATCAAAATTAGTTCCATTTAAAAGTTAAATCATCACTGCCTGTTACAGTTACCAAAGCATGCACAAACCACGACATTTAATTTCCAGAACTCTCTCATCAATACCATATTAACACATTCATGTCTAAACACAAGGTAACATTCAGTGTGTGCGTGCGTGCATGCGTGCGTGCGTGCACGCGTGCATGCGTGCGTGTGTGTCCTGCTTCCTTGCGTTTTGTTTTTAGCGGTCAGTGTAACTGATTGACACAATTTCCACATCAAGTGGCCTAAGTGGTTCAGAGCTTCACAAAAACTTAATTTGCCCATTTAATCACTGCAAATCCTCTTTCAGATACGATGACAAGGCCTTTCTTTGTGAGCTTGCTGTCATTGGCTATTGCACTTATAATTGTAACCTTAAAGGAAGGCACAATCCACAATGCTTTTATTGTAGTTAAGTGTTTAGTAGGATTAATGAGTTTAGATGAGGAGAAACCTTATGGTTGTCACTCAAATTAGATCATCAAGTTTGTCCTTTTCAAAGACTGTGAATGCTGCATTCTCCTTTACGGACGACCATTTTCCTTAGTTGGCACTACTTGTCTACAACTGAGTCCAAAGTCCTGGAATGATAGATGATAATGTCAATATAAAGTTGGCATCACACTCACGTCAGTGTGCATCTTGATAGACTCAAGGTAACCTGTTTCGTGTCCTCTTCATTCGCCATGGATCCTTCAGAGGAACACATTTATGAGCACCCAGAGATCTACCAAAACCAGACACCAGCTGCTATATACGAGTCGCCTTACGATGAGCCCTCAAGTCAAGCACCAGAGTATCAAAATACTGGATGGGCTTTTGGAAGAGTACCAGATCCCCCATTGTTTCCAGCACCCGCTGCACCAAACAAGGAATCCTGCAAAAATTCTTCTTCATCTTCCTCTTCACATTCTGACAATGAAGAGAAGGAAGAGAACAAGTGCTGTACGGAGGAAAAGATGGAAATTGTAGAGAGTATCAAAGAGTCACATTTTGAGAGTGTGTCTCCAAAGATGGAGGTGGACAGTAGGAACTTGGAACGCATAGTTTCATCATCAACATCTTCAACCATATCTGAGCAAGAGACACCCAAGTCGAACCAAGAGTCTGAGAAGGACAAGCCTAAAGTCACTTTGTTTGCTAAGGTGGGTACGAGATGAGGATTTTTCTTTTTTGTACAGTATAAGCCACTGGTCGTGAACTGAATTTTTAGGAAAGGTGCCTTGATACAACTTTTAAGCCCCATTTGGCGTTGGTTACTCCTAACTAACCTTTACTGAAGGATATTATCCACATTTCTCTACGACAGTGACATTTGAAGCAACAGTTCATCAACGTAGTTGACAGTGTACGCGAGGACACTCTACTTATACGCTCAAGACTTTAAAAAAAAAAAAAAAAAATTAAAACACCAACAACAACAAAAGTAATAATTCTTTTTTTCGTCAAAAGTGGATAGTCAATGAAGCCAAGAAATATCCATTCAAACCATATATTTTTGCATTTCCCTATAACTGTATTCTGAATGTGCCAATCCCCTCCATGGACTCCAGTTAGTCAATTTATGCTTCCACCATGTAGACCATGTGTCTCTCCTTCTCTAAATTTAAAGGCAAAAGAGCTGCCTCCATTCGCTGGGAAATAAGTCAGCTGTGTTCACTCCCACTACGGAGCAAACGCCCGTTTCTAACTAACAGAGATTACGAAAATACCAACAGAAAAAAACAACTTCACCCATAAATGCAATTAGACTGTGCAATGTGCTAAACTTGCAGTTGGCAGTAAATAGGGCCCTTATGGTCAAGGAACGAACATTTCAAACAAAGGGGCAAAGCAGCTGATGTAAATGTGGGCTTATACTCTTCGGCATCCAAGCCAACAACAGAATTAAATCTAATATGATGTATTGCAGTTCTACACCACTGACAACTACGAATAAACATATAAATAATGTTGAATCAAAATTGAGCTTAATTATAGGCAAAATGTTTAATTCAGTAGAAGTCTGGATTGCATGAAATTGTTCAAATATACTACTATACAATGAAGATAACATCACTTGGGCCAAGGTGCAAAGTCAAATACCTAAGCCATGTTTATTTGTACGTGAGGTTGATTTTATTATTGTTTTGACGTTAATCTTATACCTGTCAGCCACCTTCACATTGAGTTGCAGTGCGTGTGTTTCGCATCAGAGGGAGTGGCTATGATTCCAAATATAACTTGAACTGGGGAGAATGTTCTGTCCAGCAGCTTCGAGAGTCATGTGATCACTCATTAACCAACTGCTGTCATTGTGGCATCAGCCCTTTTTCTACGCTAAAGTCCAAATGGGTCTTATAAATCTGGCACTTTGAACACTCCAGTGTTGTAAATTTCACTAATACAATGGGAGGTTGAATTGCACAAGAGTGAAGGTGACTTATTTGTAGCGTTCCATGTTGTAAAAGGCAATGTGCTGCATCGTGGAGCAAAATGATTATCTATAAGTGAGTCAAATGAGCATTCATGTTTTACTGTCAACTGCTCTTTTTTTTTTTAGCCCACCCTGGCTCAACCCAGGGGGCTATTTTTGACTGACATGTCATGCCCCACCGTTGAGCCCATGGGTACAAACTGAACACCTCTCCCTTCTCCCTATCACTTACACTTACACTTACACACACACACGCACACACACACACACACACACACACACACACACACACATCCCTGGTGGTCATCAGCTGACTGTGACAGAGCCGCTATAGCGCCAACCAAGCTACACTTAATGGACGTGGAGTAGAATCTGCAAACACAAATACACACTTGTGGAGCGGAGGCGCACAAGCAGCAATTTTTGTGTGTCTGTTTGAGTATGACCGATATTGCAGCGGAGGAAGATAAGGACCCAGACATCGAATTGTTCGTCAAGGTGGGGTGTTATAAGTGTGTGTGCAACAATGCAAATACAAAGATAATGTAGGCTTTCTGTTCTGTACAGGACATGTTTTTGTTATGTTGATTTCCCCCTGTGTGAACCTGACACCCACATGCATGGGCAACCACTCTCTATCCCTCTCACTAAATTATTACCAGAGTACTTTCTTTGTAGAACGCTGCAGCTTTAAATAGCCTTATATGAAGAGTCTGTAAGTGGTTATTTTCTGACGACCTACTGACAAATAATGATGCTCGGCTCCTTACTACGAATAAAAATTGATGAGACAACATATCAGACCCACATCACTTTGCGTTCAAAATTTAATTTTATTTGACAACAACACAGAATGAGGAAGTTATACAATCATTCTGGTACAGCTTTTGAGCTAGATCTCATTTGACCGTGTACCTAACATTGTGCTTGCTACTTTGAAAATCCTATAAATATTTCTTACCTTCCTTATAATAGCAATAATAGTAATATGCTACTGACAGGAATTTCTCTGGATTAGCTAAAGTTTGTTAAATTATTCACAATCATTCCACATATTTCCTGCATATCAAAAACAGTAACTCATCTTGTCTTTGTACGTGTCATGCAAGAGGATGTTAATGCTATGATTTCCTTATTTTGTTTGTTTTGCTTGCATGTGCAACTTTTCGCTGCTGACACATGAGTAACATACTTATGTCTGCAGACTAATTCGATGCATTTGATGTATTAGTTACTATTTTGAGTGAAAATCATAGAAGCACTGACGATTGTCAGGTTAAGGTAAAGGTGGCAAAGTCTCAATGGAAAACCACAGGAAAAAGTCATTGTGAGCAGTCAGGCAACTAATGGAAGCGATGTGGATTATTCATGCTGACTTTAGGCTCGTGTTACACGTCCTGTCTCACACACACCACCCGGTTTCCCTCGTACAAAAAAGGGCACTGATTCATCTTCTTTTTAATCCCTCTGTGTAGTCTGTGCTAACAGAAACAAAAGATACTCCTTTACTTGAATTTTGAACCCATTACTGACAAATCCCAATTGTGTGTGTGCGTGTGTGTGCTTGTGCGTGCGTGTGTGTGTGTGCGCGCAGGCTGGCAGTGATGGGGAGAGCATTGGAAATTGTCCATTCTCACAGCGTCTTTTCATGATCCTTTGGCTGAAAGGCGTGGTCTTCAATGTCACCACAGTTGACCTCAAAAGGTAGTAGTCATAATGGCACAACTATCAATCATTGTTGTTTCCTTTGTGCCCATCGCACCTGATAATATGGTGTTTGAAACTCGAAAGTCGACTAAACTTTACGCCTACTGGGACCACAGCTAACTAGTATTGGCGCAGATAGTGTAATGCAATTTTGAAAAAAACAGACTGATTTGGAGGGTGTGCAGCGATCAAGGACAATCGATCAGGTTAGGTGATCAATTGTCAGATCCATAAGCTCCCTTAACAACTTTAAATTATCCAACCGTGACGCTCTGTTTGCAGTTCCTTATAGGCCTAAATATACTTTTGACCACTTGCATGGACTTAAACAAATCAGCTTCTGCTTATGATATGTCAAGGTCTGCACTTGCGAGTCAATTTTAAAGGGAATGACAGAATTGACTGACTTTATACACATAATGGCACAAAAACATTTACACACATAATGGTGCAAAATATACATTTTTAACTGTATCAGGATGTGTGTGAAAATGCTAATTACAAATTTGCAAAAAAATATACTGTAGTCATTGTCGGTAGGTGGTAGTTAAAATGTCAGGATATTATAGAACCTAATGTATTTACAAAAATAAAAACTGCATATGCATCAAGATAAGGAACACAGTGTAAAGGACGTGTTTTCTTTCTTTTTAGGACACCAGCTGACCTTCACAACCTGGCCCCAGGGACACACCCACCCTTCCTCACATTCCAGGGGGAGGTGCTAACTGATGTCAATAAAATAGAGGAGTACTTGGAGGAAATGCTGGCTCCACCCAAGTAGGCCTCACACACTCACTCACATGCACTCAGACGCACACACCTCCTCCAGGTAAAAAATGTCTCTTCTTCAGGTATCCCAAACTTGCAGCGAAGAACCACCAGTCCAACACAGCGGGAAACGATGTGTTCGCCAAGTTCTCAGCTTACATTAAAAACACAAGTCCCAATAAGAATAAGGGTGAGTCGAACCAGTATATTCTGTAAGCATTATTATCCCGCTGCTTCCATTCTCTTTTTACCTTGTAACGTGTTCATCAGCATTAGAGCAGAATCTTAACAAGGCTCTAGTAAAACTGGATGAGTATTTGATGAACCCGCTACCCAATGAGGTTCATCTTGTCGATGGAGAATCTACACGCAAATACCTGGATGGTGATGAGCTGACGCTGGCTGACTGCAACCTCCTTCCCAAACTTCATGTTGTCAAGGTAATTTGAAGTGATGTATCTACCTTGGTGCCTGCGTTGACATTGCTTCTAACTTTCAGGTGGTGGCGAAGAAGTACCGCAATTATGACATCCCTTCCCAGTATAGAGGTGTGTGGCGTTACCTTGGCAACGCCTACAGCAGAGATGAATTCACCAACACGTGTGCAGCTGATGTGGAAATTGAGCTAGCCTACAAGGATGTTGCTAAAACACTCGGGAAATGAGCTGCGAAATCCCTGTCATACTTTTTATAATGGTAAAATTGTGCATCTGACACGATTTATTGTTGTGCGTCTGAAAACAGACCAATTTGCAAATCAGATGCCACGTTATGGCAAAATAATTGTTGAATCCTTGTTTTCCTACAATTAACTCGATAAGAATATCGCTAGAGTATTTTTGTGAACGAATACACTCTCTTATAACCGAGCAAAATGCACTAAATGATTTTTTTTCATCTTTCTTCAGATGGAATGATTTTCACTTCTATATCCCTATGTCCGCTTTCATAGTTGACAGACTCGACTGTAAAAGCCAGTTAAGTTTGTATTTGATAGAATGGGTTCAACATTTGCACACGCACAAATAAATGAGAAGTTTAGTGCAGTAGGCTTTCACATTGCATTGTATTCTGTGTTTCTGGCTGGGCATAAAAATTCTCCCTTTCTATTCTGCTGCAAATTATGTATAGCAACGTGAATGGGAATTTTTGTCAAAATGTAACTGCGTTGTTGTTTTGCACTGTTCTGCAGCTGTGTCAGCTGGTTATGGATGTAATGTGATTTAAAATGCAGAGATGATCTGAAGTACTTACTATGTTCTTAAAAAAACAAAAAACAAAGACAATGAACTTCATTGCATTTGTATTCATAGAAATGATTTTCCCTTGTAATGATTATGGCACTCTGTAGAAAAAACTCCTGAATGATCCGTTCAATCTTTGACAGATAATTTTCTCAACAAGTTGTTCCCAAAGTAAATTTCAGTCATGAAATGCTACTGTAGCCATGCACCCATTTAGTAGCTAAAAGTGATAATACTGACAATGCTGTTAGCCAAGACTTATTTGTTCTTCAAACACTTCGCTTTGTTTTTGGATTAAAAACGACAATGCTTGCTTCATATTAGTTCTCTGGTCGCTTGAAGATGGCGGCTCTTCGCCCAGCCTATAAAGAGGAGGCAGGAGCGCTCATTGTCAAACTAATGAAAGACGGATTTGCCTTGGGCCCCTCAGTATGTGGGCTTGGATGGGGGTTGGTCCACAGCATAAAACAAATACGCCTCTAAAATGAGTCAATCTCACCAGGACAAGAAAGAACTGCTGTCAAATATATTAGTAGGTCTCAATCCGTCTAGTATTTTTTGTGCATGCATGCCATCGACGTAAAATTAAGACACTCCTGGGTTATTCCTGGGTTGTCCTCTGAGCCTTCACCTAGTGCCCGGAACATCTCACCAGGGCGGTGTCCAGGAAGAATCCTGATAAGATGTCCGAACCACCTCACCTGGCCCCTCTCAGCATGGAGGAGCAGCAGCTTGACACTTGAACTCCTCTTGGATGACTGAGCTTCTCACCTTACCTCAAAGGAAGAACCCAGACGCCTTAAGATCAGCTCCCTCTTCCCCCTTTTCTCCCAACAAAGCCGTACCCCCTTGGCCCCTGCCTCAGGGAGTGAGCCCATGGCTGTTGCGCGTGTGCGCGCGCGTGTGTACGCGCGTGTGAGACTGTGTGAGCGTGTGTGTGAGTGTGTGTTTATGTTTGCATGGGTGCGTGCGTAAATGCGCGTGCGTGCTTACGCGTGTGCATTTATACACGTAAAATTAGTGTTGTCTTAAACGGCGTATTTCCGTTTTGCAAATCCGCCGCATTTTTTTCAAAAAATAAATAACAATGCCCATTTATTTTCGTACTAGTGGTAAATATTTTCATGACAATCCCATAAATACAACTGTGCAGTAGCCACTGTAATTTTTAATAGCTGGCCAGGAACCCTCGCCCCCAAAATGTGCCCGACACTCAGTTTGACCCACCAGAATCATCAGCTTTATTTCTTTGCTTTCAAACGCAAGAGGGCCCACTTCACCGCTCGGTGCGGATTGTATGTAGTCTGTTCCCAAACAGAAGGTGGCAGTGAAAACAGAGCATTCATTGAACGGATTCTCAGAGAGCGTCTGATGTTTTTTGTCACCGTGTTTGTGTTGAAACAATTTCAAAACGAATACAAACGATAGAAATCCCATGGAAAAATATAAACACGGCTAAAATATTTTAAAAGAAAATTGTCTAGTAAATATAAAAGAGTAAAAATCCTAATTGTGCCGGACGTGGTTTTACGCTTCCACGGGGGGTTGACACTTGCAGATGGTTCCTCTACTCGATTTTTGCTCGTGGGCAGAGCAAGGGAGGCTTGTGCGCTGTATCTGGAATTACAAACCAGGCGGGCCAATTCGCGATCCCCTTCGCCGTTCTTTATGGATGCTTTATCAGTCCATTCCCGATTGAGCCGCCTTGCAATTGACTCTCAACACAAAGTGACACATGAGGTAAGGTGGTGACACCCGTCTTGCTCGTTCTGCGCTTGTTGGCTTGTCATTCGCGGCGGGGGGGTTCTCGTTTCGTCATGGAGTGAGCGGTGGTTAACCAAGGCTACTTCCACCCTCCGACTTGCTGTTGTCGCCCAAGAAGGCTGAACTGTAGCTGACCAAACACGCCTTTGCGCAACTAAAAGGGGCTACCACCACCGCTATGCTCGCGTTAATGCTTGGTCGTATTGACTGCTTGATGGCGCTGCTTGGCGTCGCATGCAAGCGGCCTCATTGTTTTTATTCTGCAGGTGTAGTAGCTAACGTAGCGTATTGGAAGATCTTCTTCACCCGCAGTAGCATCTTTCTGCAGAGAACACTGTATACTCATTTCGTATACTTTTTCGTACCATACTTGAACAAAATTGCTATCCCCTTGCATATTGTCCTTGCGACCTCGTGAGCATGTTTTATTCACCAGGGCGACTCTTTGTGATATTTACTTTGCTCTTTAAGTTCGCTCTTTAACAAAGTTCTGTTATTCGGTCATCACCTGCCAGGTGAGATGTTTGTTGTGTTGGCTTCAGAACCTGTCCTGTGATTCTGTGGCAGCCTTTGCACGATATCGTAATGTTTGATGCTTTAACTGCGATTCAATATTTACTCGGCTACACCTGCAAACTTACCACGGGTATGAGAACTTGGAAGAACAGCAAAACTCGTACCAGTCTATAAACAGGATAAGTCAGATGCTTGAGTTCAAGAATAGAACTCTATTGTCACTGTAATAGGTGCAATAAAATGTTGACTTGCATATAATTTTTGCAGTATCAGTCTATAAACAGGATAAGTCAGATGCTTGAGTTCAAGAATAGAACTCTATTGTCACTGTAATAGGTGCAATAAAATGTTGTTTTTCAGCCTGCAGCAGGCGACTAGCCAAAATAAATAAATGAAAAATATAAGACAACATACAAACAAAGTTTGTTGTACAGTTAATCGTGAGCATTCGTAGGTTAAATAATTTGCACTATTATATAATTCAGCGTGACCTAGCAGAAGCTTTAAGCTGCAGGCTTGAAAGCAATGCAGAGAATTATGAACATCAAGAGGTGATCTGCCATCACTAGCACTTCTGTCTTTACAAAGAACTCTTTCAGCCACCGAATACCTTGGGTGTTGTGACTGGGTGTTTGTCAATATTGTGTTCATTCTGTCATAGATTGTATCAGCTGCTGTGCAGAAGTTTTTTGATTTGATTCCGGTGCGAGCCTTCCTGTGTTGAGTTTACATCTTCTCACCGTGCTTGGCTTTCCTCTGAGTACTCTGGTTTCCTCCCACATCCTAAAAAACATGCATGGGAGGCAGATTGACCATTCCAAATTTCCCCATAGTACTAGGTATGAGCGTGGGTCGTGTGAGTGTGGCCTGCCATTGGCTGGCGACCAGTTCTGGATGTCCCCTGCCTACTGCCCGTCAGCTGGGATAGGCTCCAGCAGGCCCGTGAATCCTCATGAGAAAACGCAGTTTAGAAAATAGATGGATGGAAGGATATTCTATCATAAAGGCCTGATGTCTCGCAGTATATAAACTTGCGTTACGCTGTGACAATTTGTCAGTGCATCGAGCTTTCTTCCAAGTAGAGCGTCTACTTTTTTTCCCGTGTATTCTGTGTCAGTTATGTCTGCTTCTGGGTCCAAATCCTGCTCGTCACGTGACACTGGGATAATAAATCCTGGGGAAAAGAAAGGACATTTGCTTCAGAGGCGCGCATATATATATATATATATATATATATATATATATATATATATATATATATATATATATATATATATATATATATATATATATATATATATATATATATGTTACATTACATTATATGTGTGTGTGTGTATTATGTATGTATATATCTTACAGAGAAAACATACAGAATATTGCAGCGACATTGCTGTTGTTGTGAGAAAAATCCCCCACTTGATCACTTATTATGTATTTGATTACTTATAGTGTATTTTCCTCTGTCAGCCTTGCCAAAAGCAAAATGAAACAGAGTTGAGTTAGCTCCCGTGAACTAAAATAGCATGCATTAAGAGTTTGTAGAAGAAAAACTGTGTTATAGCTAAAAGTGCTCTCAATGCAGGTCCCTTCCATCAATTATGAAGCAGCAGTAAGGGAATAATCTATTTTCTGCTACCTGTCACACAGTGTCTCTCCTCTGAATTTACACTTGCCAGGGAAAGTTGAGTTTATACAACAGGTGACTGTTACCGTGTATGATAAGCACCCGAGTGTAATACGCTCCCCCCCTCAAATTTACTGTAAAATGTTTTTTGTTCTCTCTACCCATGTATAATATGGTGCCATGATTTGCTGGTATCTATTATTATCATTGAGCTGCATTTGTGCATTTTTTTTTCTCAGAATTCTGACTTTAAAGTCAGAATTCTGAGAAAAAAAATGCACAAATGCATTCTGAGAAAAAAAGTCAGAATCATGTCACCCCTCGTTTTTTTTTTTTTTTTTTTCTTCACTGGCCCTAATCCTCTTCCGTACTAATGTGACGTATATTCCGGAGCAACTTGTAGTATGAAAAATACGGTATATACCGTTTTGGCCCGAATATAAGATGATGTTTTTTTGCATTGAAATGACTGAAAAAGTGGGGGTCGTCTTTAATTCGGGGTGTTATATTCGGGGTATTATGATCGTGTGCGTCTTTGACACAAAGTGAGTGTGTCGGTCAGAACACCCTCCTGTGTTCTGACCGACATACGGGGGCGAAAAGAGCATAACCATCCGAGCCAACCCCCAACAATAGCAGTAGCAGTTTGCATTATTTTATTGCAATGTTTTTCCTTATTCAGATTTGTTTCAAGACTACAGTTAGACTTAAGTTTGAGTTTGAGACCCCTGTTTTACAGTACCGTATTTTCCACACTATAAGGTGCACTTAAAATTTACTCAAAAAACCACAGTGCGCCTTATATATGGACCAATTGATGAATTTGTTGCTTCTGGGTCCAAATCCTGTATTAAAAATGCCCGGGAGCCACTTTATGCACAATTTCCAGTTACTGATTGATAACACAGCTGTTTTATCAATGATCATCTAACCTGGTCCCCCTCTGTCTTTTCTCCTGTAGAATGAAGAAGGTTGGAGCCTGAGATGCTGCGTTGTCATCAACATAAGCCAAAGAAGGAAATCACATTAGTGAGGATCCGTGCCCAACAAAAATCACAGCCCCACAAACAGACAGCCATGCCTTACTGCCCCACCTGCACCAGTGCAGCTCTCCTGTAGTTTAACCAGTGACCTTCCACTCGCTGTCTCGTGAGCATGGCTACACCCTTCTTGTGGAAGCTGTCGTCCCAAAAGCTTGGCTTTTTCCTGGTCAGCTTTGGATTTATCTGGGGCATGATGCTGCTACACTTTACCATCCAGCAGCGAGCCAGCCATGAAAACAGCGCTATGCTCCGGCAACAGATCCTGGATCTCAGCAAGCGCTACATCAAGGCACTAGCTGAGGAGAACCAAAGCGTCATGGATGGGCCTTATGTGGGCACCATGACAGCTTATGGTGGGTAATATTCACAAGAGCAAAATGTCATACATAATCAGGGATTAAACGCAGAGTTTTATTTGTCATATTTTATAGGTGTATATCACAGAAAACAAATGTCACAAGATGAGATGTCTCCTGAGATCCAGTCCACGATAATGAGATGAGATTTTTGCAAAATGTCTCGTATAAAATCATGCTGAATATAAATGTTCTAGTTTCCAACTTTTTACTGAGCAGAGCGCAAGAAAAAGAATGATCTAGCTCTCAAGTTGAAATGTGAACATAAACACATTTGTTACAGGCTCGTTTTTTCCAACGCTGTTGGAATAACAGCTGCAGCTGAGATCATTCCTTTTACTGAAAAGTTCAACAAATAAAAATACTTTCATTCTGCCAAACATTGAGCAAATAGCATTAATGTGGGCCACCATATCAAGACATCTATGGTGCCTGACAATGTCCACAATTAGTTGGTGCATATTGGATGTCAAAGGTGCTGCTGTTGTTGAGAAAAAAAAAGATAAATTATGTGGTGCCTGACATGTGCATACAAGCAACTGTGATACCTGGCTAAATTCAAGACCAAGATAAATATGTTGTGTGCACTCAGCCTCATTTATCACCGCTTCCAAGTTGCATGAGTTGTCGGTCACAACAGCGACTCCATGATTTGATATAGAAAGTTCTAAATTGGTGACAGCTAACTTTAGAACATCTGCTACATTCACTCCGGTGCAAGTCTCAGAACGAGGGTGAGTCAAAACAATACAAAAAGACAGCCTGAACAAAATAGATGTCCTACTGCGCAAGGACGTAAAATCTATTGGCGTTGTAATAACGTGAGATCTCATAGTACGAAATCTTGTCCCATCCTTACTATCTACCGTATTTATTGGTTGAGTTTAAAACCAAAAAGAAAATGTTGTGCCTGACTCTAATTGACCCCATTTATTCCAGACTTAAAGAAGACCCTTGCAGTACTGCTAGATAACATCATGCTAAGGCTGGACAAGCTCGAATCCAAGGTTGACAACATCTACAATGGCACAGGAAGTAATCTGACCAATGGCTCAACACCAAGCTCCAACAATCCAGAAAAAGTCAATGTGGCAGGTAAGTGTCACTTTGGATTATGAGCAAGGTTTATTCTTATAGTGATTGTAGTCATTGGATTGACAAGTCTGACACGTAAGCGGTCCGTGGCGCAAAAAAGGGTTAGGAAACGGCTGCGCTAAATCATTTGGCAATCCATTCTTTCGCAAAAGTAAACAAAATGAAGAATTGTGGGATATATTGGCACTGGAACTGTGCACAAATGAGTCATAATTCACCAGTATGATACCAGAAACAATGAGTAACAGCAGAAATTAGCACCATACTAATTGGTATAGGACAGCTAGAAAACACACAGCCTGCAAGGCCAAATCCAGACTATAAAGAGGTGAAATTAAAAAGATATTGATTCCAAGTTGATTATCAATATTGCTAATGACCTGAATTCCTTATCAGTTGTCTCATTTTTCTGATAAGGTGAGGGGAATGATACAATGCAAATGAGTTTGTTTGCTTCAACAGTGCGTTATCCACACCATATGTTGCCCAAAACGTTTTAATAAACCAGATATTCAATTATTTAAAATTGTATTTAAACACTCTGTTGTTGAAGCGAAGCCGTAGAAACAGAAGTGGGATATTTAGAATTCAATCTGCCAGGAAAATGCTCTCACAGGGCCTTCTTAAATTTATGTATACGATGGCTTGTGGTCTTCATTAGCCTGTTTACTTTCCCAGTGTCCAGATCAATAGTCGTAATTACACGTACAAAAAAAAAAAAAAACACTCAGTGCAAATAAATGCCTGAGGAATGCTGTCATCACCAACCCACATCCTTCTAAATTATCAAAAAGGAAGTTGCAAAACACCAAAAATAGGTGCTTGTGTGATGCAGTACCCTCCTCACGTAGTTTTAATTTGCGGCCGATAAATCAAAGTTGCACTGTTTTTCATAAAATCACATATAGTAACTCTCGATATAATATATATAATTTACTATTTTGTCTGCTCTCAATGTTGAATTCATAATCCAACTCCTCACTTGGTTGTTCACTGCATTTCTCTTGCATCACTTACAAGAAATACATACAAGTTTCCGTAGCACTGGCCCTCAAGAGGAACAGAAAACATTTCTCAGTAAGCTTAGTGTGTTCATCAATGACCTTCTTTGCTTAAATTCAAATTCCCACCACAATGGGTTCCTCAGTCACATGACATAAGCCCTTTGGTCACATCGCTGCAGCTTCCTGTACAAGTGGAAAAAGAGAGAAACGTGAGCCAGAGCTTAGCAATGACTGCACCAAAGCATGATTTTCTTGTGTCCCTGACCTACTCTCATTTTCAAATCCTGCATCCGTCACGTGAATTTCTTTTAAAGAGCAAAATCTGTGATTAACAGGTTGCTGTTGCACAAAATTTATTTTGGACATGTTTTAGCAAGGGCTGAGAGAGAAAAGAAGAGACCCTGGATTATTGTAGTCCAGAACCTTACTGAGAGCACCGCAGGGTTTTTTTTCCCCATTTTATTTTCTATTCTGGGAAGCCCCTTTGCTTTAATAAACAGCTGCATATTTGCCTTCTGGTGGACAGCTTTTCTCAAGTACCAGTGAGTGTTTCTGGTGCTATGAGATTCTATTGCCTCTTCATGATTTTCGCTAGATAGGATCTGTAACAGAATTCCCCAGCCTTCCTTTCCTTCCGCTCCCACCCTTAAGTGCCTTACAACATTTGGACTTTGACTGTGGCTGTAGTCAAGTCAAGGAGACAGAGTTGTTTAACTGCCAAACTTCTCCCAAGGAATAAAACCAAAGATTGCAGTGGTTGTTGCATTAAACCAAGATGATGTCTGATGAAGTCTATTTTTTCAAAAATACTACTACCAAAGCTGTAGCATTGACACATTAGGTTATTTAGGGGGGATGTTTCACTTCTGACAGCAGCTGCGTAGTATATGAGGAACACAAGAGAATAAAAAGCAAACCGCATTTAACATAAACCAGATGACCTAAATCAATTTGGGATTTGTCAAATTATGATCTCATTTGTTTTGTCAGTTTTTTTATTTTGCTGGATTGCTACATCACCCTTTAACTCACTTTCACTTCCTGGTGCCATCTTTCTTTCTATTGCTTTTATCAGTTTTATGACTCTCTGTTTTAGCTCCAACCTTGAATTTTGGTTTGTTACACCCATCTGCCATCATGGCACCCTAGTCCAGGGGTGTCAAACTCGTTTTTTTCGCGGGCCACATTGTAGTCATAGCTTCTTTCGCAGGGCCATTATAACTGTCAACCCAAATAAATGTATGAGCTACTCATATTATATACAGTAAAAGCTACAAAACAAACTGACAAATAACTCGTTTTCAATTCAGCCGAGTAAAAACTGGTCAAATATTTAAATATATATATATTATTAAAAGTGAAGACAATTTGCAATTCTAGTTACGACACACAAATTTGGTGCAAAATTTGTCTTAACGGGCCACATCAAATTATGTGGCGGGCCGTATCTGGCCCCCGGGCCTTGACTTTGACACAGTGCCCGAGTCAATGCTAACAAGCTCATTTCTGCATGATCTGAATAAGCTTTTTGGTGGCCATCATAGACAATCAGTCATTCACTCTAGAGAGGTGAAGGAGGCTAGTGTATTTCAACCTACACCTCCTCAATATTTGAATCTGAAGCGTGCTATATTTAGCTGCTTCACAGCAGTGGGGCCCTTCCGCTTGATTAAAGAGAGAGGAAGATTTAGCACTCCCTGGTTGACTGGGAAGAAGATAGAACATACGTATAGCATCTTATTTTATTCCTGTTATGGACGGCAAAGGAATGAGCAAATGGACAGACAAACGGACAGACATGGAATGATTCAGATGGGTGTGTGGCCACATCCCTTATTTCCAGGGATGGAGGTGGTTTCACATCTTTATTTATTCACTGATTTCTTCAAAACAAATTGATAAAACTGAAAATGCAAGCATCCTGGTTGATAATAGTTTATTTGATAAAACATCATCCCGGCCAGATGAGCCCCTTAACTCTACTTTACCAAACCTTACGTTCAGTCACAATTAAAATCCTGTTTCAGTGTTGTGCGTATTAAAGACCAAGTCTAGTATTGAAATGACCAAGTTTCATTTCCTTGTGAAATGCTTAATTCCTAGACCCTACATATTTTTCATGTCAATCAAAAAGATGACCAAACTGCAGACATTGTCGTCATCCTAAAATGCCAGCTTCATGTTTATGCTATCAACTGCAGTCGTCGTAGATGACCCATTATGAGTCACATTCTGCTTGGTTTGGATGTTCCCATTCTCCTGTGACAAGCAACATGATTTGAAGATTTTGTAAAAAACATGGAATGAGCCGTTCACCCAACACCTCTAAAATCGTTCATAAATATCTTCAGGGAAAATAACTGCTGATTACTAATGCACCGATCACCTAAATTCAAGGAAATCCACACCCCTAATTTTTTCAGTGTGTGTATAATTTTTGTTGTTCACATTTATTTGATAAGATACAGGGCATTATAATTTTGGCCATGATAGGGTATCAAATTCTTAAACTCTGTGATTTGAGCAGTAAGACTTAACATTGTCTTCATTTAGCATTCAGCAATGGCTGGCATACCGTTCTGTTGTAAAGGTCTGTTGGTTTTAATATCTCTAAAGGGCATCCAAAAAGATGATCTTGAATCCAAACCTGCTTTCAAGCTATGTCTGTGTAGCCATCGGCCATATTAGCTTTCCACAGATATTGAGAATGTACCGCGACAAGATTTTTCTTCCTTGCCCAAGTTTGAAATATGATGTTCCTTGGACAATAAAATGATTTGTAACCAATCCCCTTGACCTTATTGATTTTCATTCCCTTTCCATCGCTGTTCTCATCAGATCTTCTTAATGGAGCCCAGGAAAAGTGTGAGCTGCCGTCTTTGGATGGATTTCCTCATTGTGAGGGCAAGCTCAAGGTAAAATCAGTCTACACACCAAACAGTCACTGTGATTTATGCAAGTCGACAAAATGTTTTTGTTCTTTTTTTCTTTTAATTCCTAATTTAGTGGATGAAGGAGATGTGGCGCTCAGACTCTTGCTATACCAATTACGGTGTGGATGGATCCACCTGTTCCTTCTTCATTTACCTCAGTGAAGTGAGTACATACACTGCAAGGATGGCAGAAATGTAACAGGACCAAGATTTTTTTCTTTTTTTTTTTAAAAACTGAGATCATGTCCACAAACTATGATTAAAAATGAAATCAATCTGCATGTTGGCTTTTCTTTCAGTCCTCCGAACAGATAATTTGGTGTCACTTTCTTGATGTTTGTTTTTTTCAATAGTTAAGGTTAATCTAGTATATGAAACATTTTATCAAAAGGGTTTCTTTACATTGATGTTTTAATGCATGATAAAACTAGATTATTCTAATAATGAGGAAGTTTGTGTATAAAAAGAGCACCAGCTATTTCTGTTGAACTTTATGCTAGAATATGAAAGAGAACTGGTTTGCGTTACTCAATTTGTATGTGTTGGAATTTTGAGGAATGCGGTTCGTACCTGCAAGTGATCATTATTTTTTGGTAGGTGGAGAACTGGTGTCCTCATCTGCCTTGGAGGACAAAGCGCTTGAATGACGACATGGACAGGAGGAGGCAGGTATGGCACATGGAATGTTGCTTTTCTAGGGAAATTTGTATTAGTTCTATTCTTGCAGTCACCTTTCGCTTTGTTCATAATAAGCAGTTTTGCATCGCTGTTTGCTACGTAATGTGTTTTGCACCTCAAACAATGGCATCAAAACTGCGAATGAGCCAGGGTGTATATGACAAAATGCAGAGCTTCCCAATATTACAGAATCTCTACTTGTTATGCTTGTCACAGATCAAGATTGTTTCAAAAAGCTGCTGCTGAGAGCTCATTCGTTACATTTTAGACCATTTTGGATGGCTTAAAACAACGATATCAAATTAATTTTTTGGAGGTATAGTTTCCGTGATGACTGTGATCCCAAATGCAACAACGTAACAACATGCAATAGTCCCAGTCTCTCAATAGCATGAAAAAGTATAAGCAACTTCCACTGCCAAACCCAGAATTATGGGGCCTTGCGACTAATCGGGAATGATCTTAAATGGTCTTATCCATGCAGCAGTTCATTCAAATCCCACTTGGAGTGTTTCTTTGGGCTAACAGACCGCAGCATAAGTGCTGGGACAGAGAATGGTATAAGTGCTGGAAAAAAAAGTCCCAGTTTCACGGCTGTGGTTGAATCAATATTAATCACTCTTTATCCTCTCTGCACACATCAACAGACCTGATCTCTCTGTGGTGAGGAAGTACAATTGACAGGCTTTGGGGTTTTTATTTCAGATTCCGATTTTAATAGGTTCAGCAGAAATGATTTCCTGTCATTATTATAGGGGATGCTAATGTACCACTGCAACCTTGTCCTATGGCTCCATATACTTACCGATCATCTTCTCGTCTTTCACTCTGTCTTAGCCCAATTTATTGTATATACGGATAGTAATAGCCATTTCTGAGGATCCACGTTGTTTCAAATATTTAGGCGGAGATCCGGACCAGTTTTGAGGAACTATACCGTGTGATGTCTCAACGGGAGGAGTTCCGCTGGATGATGCTGAGGATCAAACGTATGGCTGAGCCATGGGTCCGTGCTAGTCGATCATTGGCCGCCAAGCAGAACCTGACCAAACGGAGGAGAAAGAAGGTAGCACACTGGTGCTAAAAGCTATAGTCCTTAATTCTTCATTTTAAAAAGTTGGGCAGGAATTTACATATTTCACCCTAGTGTAATTAACCTACATACCGATCAAGGATGGCCGAGCTGGTGCACAAGATGTACATTGTGCCTCAACAGGCCCATTTGTACCGCTGTAATGTGCAGTCGACCATCGAGCAAGGTTTTTCCTATGCATCTTCCCTGGAGTGTTGTGTCCTGACATTGCACCCTTGGATGACTTACTTTCTCTTTTTTCTATCAGGTTCTGGTGCACTTGGGTCTGTTGACAAAGGAGTCAGGCTTCAAAATAGCAGAAAATGCCTTCAGTGGTGGTCCACTGGGGGAGTTGGTCCAGTGGAGCGACCTCATAACCACGCTTTACCTGCTAGGTCACGATGTCCGCATCTCTGCCTCCCTGGCTGAGCTCAAAGAGTAAGTACACTAAAGTACACTTAGGGAGACATTTCTTTGTATCCTTCTGTTAAAGAAGGTATCCCATAGTTATTGCTAAATGGCTGCAAACATTTCTCTCCAGGATCATGCGGCGAGTGATGGGGAATAAGTCCAGTTGCCCCACTCAAGGTGACAAGGTTGTTGAGCTCATCTACATTGATATTGTGGGGCTCGCCCAGTTTAAGAAAACGCTTGGACCTTCATGGGTCCACTATCAGTAAGTAGTTTTATATTTTAAATTAAAACACTGAAATTTGCAGGTTTCTATTGTCAAGTGATTTAAATGCAATTAAAGTGCGAAAATTCACAGAGTTGAGTATACAATATAAATGAAATAAGAAATCTTGACATTGATGTGGCGCTGAATCTTTAAACGTGGAGGTGGTGCGGGGGGAATCATTGTTTGGAAGGGAAATCCCCTTACATAGAAAAAATCGGGTGGCTACATTTTGTCAGTGTTTTCCTTTCTTTGTTTTATCCACTGGGACTTAGCTGGTAACCCCTCTTAAACCTCCTAGCAACACTTGCAGTTTTTATCGCCTCTCTCTTCCTCAAAAATGAATTTATGGTCTATCTCAGAACTTTGAATTTCGATGCCAAGTCCGTCACTCAAACGCCTCTTTCATGCTTGTCTACGATTGCTTTTTTCAGCTCCTTACATTTTGCTTTGAAAAACAAATATTGAGTTCCGAGGCGGTTGTAGAGTCCAAATCTCCTGGTCTCTGCGTTGTGGAAATTAGTGCCAGGAGATGTGATTGTTTTTGACACTTAAACCTCTGCACAAAACACACGCCTGATGGGGGCACTAAAAGCTAAATTGTTACGTTAGCTTTTTAATCTGATTAGCTAATAGTAAGTGCGCAGCACGACCCAACTCACCTCAGCAGCAATGGGAATGAAGTGGCGGTCACTGCGCCCCTCCCAGCTATTTATACCCATGAAAAATAGGGGTGCTATTGAGCAATTAGATTTAAACAAAGGCAATCACATCAGTGTCCAAAGTAACCATGTTACTCATGCCGCACGCCCCACTACTTATATAAATGGCAATTTTTCAACATCTCTTTGTTTTCACTCATTGCACACCCGCTCATGTCGCTGGCCATTTTCAGACAGGACCGCTGCCCTGTTCTGAAAGAAATGCTGTTGTACGAACTTTGGTTCTCTTTTGTTTTGACTACCCAAACACCCGCTTGCAACATTTCTTGGAAGTCACAGAATTTGTCTTGTGTGTTGGCAAAACACACACTCACACATTCAGCATTTTGTCACGCTAATGCATCTCTACCTCCACATTGCATCGTCTTACTGCAGCTCAGAGACGAATTATCAAGTGGCCATTACTGAGAACTGCGTGATGCTTTTTAAAATGTTTTTATAACACATGCATTTTTTTCCTGCCCTTGAAGCTGCAGCTTAATGTTTTGTAGGTTTTGAAAATGTTTTATTCAAGCAAGACCTAAGCAAAATTTGCTTTTCCTGCTAATTACTGTAATCGTTGGATCTCTGCAGCCATTAAAATGAAAATCAAATAAACAAATTTGATATTAATCTACAATAATATGCTTAATTCATTCCACAAATGCAATATTAATGAGAATACAGCACATGCACTGAGAACATATTACTATAAACTCTAAGGAAAATTGTTGACTTCACTTCCCCTTCAAACGTGAGACTGTCCAACTGAAGAAAAGATGCCTTTTGGCAAAGACTTGTCTGTAAGCAAGCCGTTCAAAGCTTGTTCTCAAATGGGGGGTGCAATTTATGCTTAGCAATGTCAGCGCCATTTGCAACATGCTTGGATCATTACACTAATTGATAAGTGTGATTTAGCAGCTTGGTGATGAAGTGTCACTCCAAGAGTAACTTAACAATCAATGCTTTTTATACTCTTTACAAGGGCTCTCTTATTTTTATTTGGATTCAGGGCTAGCCAGCAGCAAACCCCTACATAAGCCCTCACAACCTTAAAACAAAATAAAGAAAAGACATTTTGGGCTGTAGTAGAGACAATGGATCTATTGTCTTCTCATCCATTACAAAGCAAACCAAAAGGCTGTTGGTATGCTTGTCAATTCTGTTTTCTGTCCACTTGTTCCATTGAGAACTGGAGGCGAGTTCTCTTTGTTTTTATTTGAAGTAGCACTCATCAGCTCATGCTGGCAGCAAAAAATAGCAGCAGTAAATCGGGGGAACTAATGCCCCTGTGGTTCCTCCTCTTTGTCACCAGCTTTTTTTGTTTCACGTTGAGATAGCACCGTTTACATCCGTTCCCTTTGTCAGAGTAAGGCGTAATCTAAAGTCCAGATGTTATCTAAGCTCCAGCTGTTGTTCACTCTATTATTTCCTCTGCTATTTATGTCCAAGCACTCAATGTTATTGCAAATGTAGATAAAATTCTATAGTGCTCCTACGATGATTGCCGATGTTTTTTGATTTATGATTGTAAATGTTGCTCCCTTGATCCATTTAGTCATTTCTACCAGTAAAATAATAATACACAATGTAGGTCTGCTCAGTGGTTACTTTACAACAATAAGACAAAAAATGAATCTTGACAAAACTGAGCTCGTCTCTCTGCTTATTTGGGTTTCTATTTTTATCTGTGGTTGTCCATCAATTTGAATATTAGGAACCATAACTAAATATTGACAGATATAATATTTTCAAACTCGTCATTTACACTTTTGGTGTTAAAACTTAAGCGTATGCCTCGCATTGTATTTACTGTACTAATTTTTTTAATATTTCCGACCATTCATGGAGAATCATCCAACTTCTTATACAGCATGTTTGTCCATTCACTACTCAGCCTGTCATGCTTGTTAAATAGCTTGAATGAGAAAAAATGTGTCGGAACAAATGCCATTGAAGTACTTCAAATTGGGTGTGGAACCAGAAACATTGACAATACGTCATGATATCCACCCTTGAACTAACAAAGAAAATACTTAATAACATCAGTGGTTTTGTTATATAACTTGTTTATATAACTGTTTTAGTCTCTGTTGCTGTGCACTAAACCTTTTTTGTCCTCTCTGCAGGTGCATGTTGAGGGTGTTGGATTCCTTTGGAACAGAACCAGAGTTCAATCACGCCCATTATGCCCAGTCCAAAGGTCACAAGACACCATGGGGGAAGTGGAACCTCAATCCTCAGCAGTTTAACACCATGTTTCGTAAGTCGAGAGAAAACCACACGCTATGAAACCCTCAACACAACACTTCCGATAACTGTCTATATGGTTAAAAGAAGAAATTTGAAAATGATGTAACATAACGGACAAAACTGCATTTAGATTCATGGCATAACAGAACCAAGTGTATCGAGGCAGACGAACCACCGCGGACTGATGGGCTTGCAGGGTTTAAATACCCGCCCTAATCAGCCGGTAACAAGGGCATAGTTGGCAACGATCAGCACTGATTAGCGTGTGCAGTTCTGCATTGCACAAGGATTAGCTTGTACTTGTTGTACCCACATTACTTCTGGGTGCCCCACCCCTGATTACAAACAACACAACTAATAAATAATTGTAAAACAAAAAAAATAGGAATATAGTTCTTTTCATATTTCATTTCATGCAAAGAAACTGTGGCAAATGTAGATAATTCAATCATTTTTCCATTTTCTGGAGTGCTCAACCTTACTAGCGTGTCCTGGAGCATATCCCAGCTAACTTTGGGCGAGAGGCGGTGTATATCCTGGACTGGTTGGCAGCCAATTACTGGGCACATACAAAGACGACCATTCTCTCTCACATTCACACCTACGGATAATTCAGTCTTCAGTTTACCCACCATGTTTTTGGAACGTGAAAGGAAGCCACAGTACCCAGAGAAAACAGAGCACAGCCCACATTTGCAAACTTCACACTGGAAAGTTGGTGCTTGGACTTGAACTCGTGACCTCTGAAGGTCAGGTGAATGTGCTAACCAGTCGGCCACTGTGCCACAGTTAATCAAGTTAGTTAAAAGCAAAACATTTTCTCCCTCTTCTGTGGCGGGTCAAGGTCCAGACTTATCACTTTGATCTTCAAGTATCTGCTTCAAAAATTGTCGTTACTACAAATTGCTGTTATTTTGGCCCTGAATGTAGAGAGCCGTTTTATTCTACTGTTGTGGCCCACCCCAAAATCTTGACAAATACTATTTTCCAAATCAATGGCAATTTCACTGAATTTCAAAATATTTACGACTTGTCATGAGTCCTTCAACTACATGACCGTCAATCTAATAAATCTATTTCATTTCACTGTAAATCAGCATTGGATTTTATTTCTTTTTTTTTTAAGACCCGCTGGGTGTCACCGTGGTCAATAAAAAGAAAAACGTAAACAGCTGAGGAGGCATTACATCAGCTTAAAAATATTGATTAGGCTGCCGAGAATGAGTGGTTGCTGGATGGTTTGACTGACAGTAAGCACGTTATAGGGGGAGTCCACTGTAATTGCTTGGAACAAGTAAAAAAAAAATCACTTCTTTCAATAAATTAAAGTTGACTAATTTCCAAGAAGCCCTTTTGACCTCTGTGTTGTTTAAACCTACAACCTGGTGGAGAACTTTTTACAGATAATAAATACATTGATGTTAATGAGTTAGTTTCAGGTATTTTGGCTTCATAAAGTTAAACAACTCATAAACAAACACTCAATTAGAATTGCTTGACAGGTCTTACTGCTTTTAGCTTCCTGTGCTCTAACCCGCACATGTGATACAAAGTTCCTGTAATCATATGGCAGAGCAGACAAAAGCCTCCATTGTGCAGAGCATTTCTTGGCAGTACAAAAGCAAATGGAACAAAATCTGATCCGCAAACAGACTGCATGCCAACTACTGACATTTGTAATCACTTGCAGCGTGAAGACAACCTTTCATCGTAGTAGTAGCACGTGTATGGCACCCTTCCTAGACAAAAAACAGCGTACGTCTTACTTAGTCTACACGTCCAGACAGGAAAGTGTGTCAGGCTCCTGAGTTAAGACAGACTGCATAACAGTTTACGAGAAATGTCCAAAAATCACATTGTACAAGTGAAACGCTTTGTAGAAACATATTATTAATCTCAAAACATTACATGCATTTAAGTTATGGACATCAGTTAAGATACATTTGAGATTTAGAGCAGGTGTCTTAACATGAACAGGATCCAACATTATTGTTTTCTCTGCAAAACCAATTTCCTTTGGAAAAGCCAACCAAAATTGGCCTCTGGTAAGTGAACTTATACCACAGCAACACCATAATGCTAGGTTCAGACCGAACGAGAAATATTGCGTATTTGTTGACAGGAGTGACTGACTACATCAGAGTTGCTTTAAGTGGAGAAGAAGAGGGGGTTCTCTAACAGAAACAGATATTGCAAGTCAATGTGGTGACCTGTGATTGTGTTGGCTGAACTATCTTGGTTAACAATTCAACAGCTAGAAACAAGTCAATCTCCTTACACTTTCTCACTTACCATTTCCCTGCTCCTTTTTGGTCTCGACCCCGGCCTGTATTGGAAACTGGCTGTGTTGTATACTTCTAAGCTCTTCGCAGTGATATAGTCTCAGATTTTTTGGTGTGCCTTTATGTGTGTGTCTGTGTGTGTGTGTGTGCTAACGTTCACTTTAGCCCACCTCAGCAAAATAGGAGAGGGAACAAAGTTTTTGCTGCAAATGACACGCAACTGCGCCTGACCGTGCAAACTGTAATGCCTATATATGGAAACAGGCCGACAGAAATGTTTAGCTTGCATTTGGTCTGACCACAGTATTAGGTTCCCACAAATGCACACTATAACAATCCCAGACACTTTTTATTTTTTGCTCTCTTTCAAGAACAAATTATCTTTTATTTTTCTTGGGCTATCCTTTTCTAATTTCCAACTGAATCATCTATTTCCTATACCACTTGTCCTCTTTGTGTGAGAAGCAAAGTCCACCCATGGAATAGATGCAGCCTGGGTTTTAGTTGTCTTAATATCACAAGTCTGTTAAAAACGAAGCATCACAGAGGGTGCAAAATGCCAGCATTCAGGAAGAGTAGTGCTGTTCAGACCTTCATCTTTCTGTGCCAACTTGTCACACAAAAATTAGGTTCTTATTAGGAGTAAAATGTGTGTAAAAATACCGAGGCATATTCTGTCATCTTTATCCTTGGAATAGTGCCATAAAGCTTCTGATTTAACGCACCCAACAAAATAATGAATAATAAAAAACTCCTTTCGTTTGTATGAAAATAAATCATTGCTTTTCTACTTTCTAGCTCACACTCCAGACAACAGCTTCCTGGGCTTTGTAGTGGAGCAACATCTTAATGCCAGCGACATCAAACACATTGATGACATCAAAAGACAAAATCAGTCTCTAGTCTACGGCAAGGTTGACAACTTCTGGAAGGTAGGACAACTCATCCTTAACACATCACCGATAACTGCTTAATTTTATATGCAGAATAACCCCGAACCTAGAGAAATCAATTCCCAGATCATTAAGTGCTCTCAACTCTTTAGGACAAGTATGGGTAAAACTTGCAGACAACTAAATAGCAGTGCAGTGGAGAAGACCCAATTCTACTTTTCAGCCTCTCTGTGGAGTTGTAATATATTCAAATTCATGCTCACACTGCAGCATAGAGAGCAAAGTGTTACTATGTCCAACGAAAATGATGAGGTTTAGACAGATTCGCACATTGTTTAGCATATTGTGGCTAGCAGGATTACTGCTCCTGTCCTAGTGAGGTTTTAGAGGTTTCACACACAGTTTATCACTAAGCTCCTTCCGATCAATGGATCAGTCACATTCATTATTTGCCTAATGAATAAAAGATTTGTTTTGGACCTAAATTAATTCATTGATTTGGAAGGCTCAACAGTTTCTTTCTACTTGAACCAACTTGATATCTGAAGTTATACATTTTTAACCTTGCATAAGTCGTCCAATGCATATTCTGCAGGATGGACCCTTTTGTTTGTAAACAAGCTGGAGCTCGCTCGAAAATGCAGGCTAGCACATTTTAACAGTGTTTATGTGTGAATGGATGCGAAAAAAGGTCATTTGAGTGAGAATGGCCCTGCGTTTCAAGACTTAAACTGTATCACAGTTGCAGACATCAGTGTAGTCATGAAGTTGACCACATTGTCCTCCCAAAACTCAAGTCAATCACAGTAGACAATGCAATCAACCTGGTTGTCCACATCTGCAGCATTTAGACTCTTCTAGAAACTATGCCAGGATCCTGTTTATGGTCTTCAGCTCAGCCCTTTAACTCCAACCTCCCAGTTCTACTCCAAGACAAGCTCTCCCAGCTCAATGTGCCCAACTCCCTTTGCAAGTGAATTCCAGACTTTTAGATGAATCGAAAGCAACGTGCAAGATTGTATTGGACATCTGGGACCAAACTCTAGTACTAAGAAGCCAGATCCAAAATTATCAACAGGAATAAAAGCCCTACTAATTGTTGATTTCCATAGAGGTCAATGGTCTCTGACTTACTCACGCAGCAGTGTTCCATTCACTCTAACTTTCAAAAGGCTGACCAAGGAGACCCATCAGTTCACAGCATGAGGCATTAGCTGCTAATCACATTCCCCAGTGTGTTCATTACCTCCTGTTTTTAATTAAAGGGCCATTTCGGGGCCGACTGATGACTAGTAGCCGACTGGCTTGCTTTGTTTCCCTCCCGCAATCATTTAAATTGGTCTGTCTTTCCTCTCGTCACTTTGTTCATGTTGGGGGAGTCCATGTCAGAAGATTATCACTTTGAAATGATTGTTTGTAAATTGAAAGTGGGGCAAGTGCTTTCTTGTTTGAGGTTGGAAAAATAAGTCAGCTCAATAATATTTTAAGAGGTATTACAGTAATAACTGGGTATAACCTATTCAAAATCTCTGGCGGATTTTATTTGAGACAAAAAAAAATTGGGAATAATTGGCACAATATTTTTTGTGATTTTTTATAAATTGCTCCGCACCACTGGTAGTACAGAACTGTGATTAGAGACTCTATTGTATTTTCTTTTGCTTTAAGCCTTTACAGTAAATATTTTAGGACCACTAACAGCAATACAATTGTAATGCACCTCAATAAATATTTATTATTTACCGTTCTTCCCTAAAATTACAATAGAGCAATTACCATTGTACTGAAAGTCAAATGACATGCTAAATAGATGCTTTGTTGTACAAACTGTTCTCTAGCTTTGTATACAGACATTTAGTTTATTTTCTCTCTAATCTCTATTTTGAGTTCATCTTGATGTTTATTTTCACTTCAGGATTGACTAACTGTTTTCAATCCTGAATTAAAATGGAGTAACATCAGAAAAGAGCAGTTTCCATGGAAACCCAGTTAAAGTATTGGAAAGGAAACACGGAAGATGAGCTTTATCTGTAGCCACAAACATCGATACCTCAATTTTTTTTTTCTTTTAAAAAAGAAGCCCGGTCTAAGTAATTGAAAAGTATCATTCAAAAGCCATCTCCAGTCTGTGTATGCAGTTATACATGTTTTTTTTTTTCAAATAGGTGGACTAAGATTTTTCTATGCAAAATGCACCCCACTCATCCAATCATTATAGCGACTGAAATGTTTTCCATTCTAGTTCCTACCATTTTAGTTTCTAATTAACCCTTCTGATAAGGGAGAAGGAGCATGATAAGAGCAGGAATGCAAGGGGGAGTGTGAAGGAGAGCTTCAGGCCCTTGGCAGCAGATCAGACGACATAGAGGAAGACACTGAGCTAGCTCACAGGCATATATACGCTCAATAAAGTCGGCATATGCAACCCACAGGCTCACCTCTCATAAACAGACAAAAGTGTGCCCTTGTTTTACGATTGGTTTATGAGTTTACTTGAACACTTTTTTATCTGTAAGATAATGTTACTGATGGATGACAGTGTTTTAGTGGACATTGGTGGAAGGATGATGGGAAATGTTGACTCCAGTAAGCATTTGCCACATGAACTGTAGGTTTAAGTTTACATGCGCTATGTGGGAATGACTGTGAATGTAAAAAACAAAAATTCAAACTGGCAAGTAGTGTCTTTCCAAATTATGCATGACACTGTTTTAAGTCCTTTCACAGTTTGTAAAGAACTGAAAAGCGTCATGTTCATTTCCGCATTTGAAGTTTGGATTTGCTGAAATCAAATGATCAAATGCATCTTAACAGACCAAGTGACATTTTAACATAAGACCTTTTATTTGGTTGCAGCTTCACAAGGCCTAGTGTGAAATAAGAATATCTCTTTATTGATAAGCCCCAAGTTTATAGAGCAGTTTTCCGATAGCCACTTAAATATTCAACCACTGTAAACATAGCGGTACTCTGAGTTATCTCAGTCCAATCTGTAGATTTAATAGAGATGACTTCTCTCTGGAGGCCTCTGTAAACAATAATTCTGCATTATTTCCATTATATTATGAACAAAATCTAATCCATTGTTTAGAGATTGTTGGATCAAGGTATTAAGTCTTTGGGTTCATTCCGCGCTTCGTCTAAGCTGGCAGAAAGCCGATGCCGTCTTTCCCATTTCTTCTCCCAGCTAGGGGGTTCCAATCCCCTCTGATTTATAAGATCGTTTACCTCACCTCGTCTTCCTCCATTTGGCCCACTTCAATAATCAACCTCTCTAGCTAACGCAATTATTTTTATTCCTCCCGCAATCGATCCACTTGCTGGTTTCACATTACATATTGCTTGTGTATAAGAATGAATGGTCAAGTTGTGTGTGGGTTTTTTTCTGAGGACTTTGCTATCATAACCATGATATCTCTGCATCTCCTTGCTTTTTCTTTCTCTCAATCTGCAAATGGGGTGCATTTGTATGAGAGCGATGCTTCAAATTGCATTTGGCGAGTGATGTGCTCTGACAGCGAAGCACATATGCTCAAGCCGAGAGCTTGCAAAAAACACAAGGTTTGCCTTTTAGTTTGCTTCAAGTTATGATATTTTTTCTGCATGTAACAAGTAACCAATTTTCTTCTTATAATTTGTTTTTAGTTACAAAAAAGTATTTTGGGGGTTTTCAATGACATTGTTCCACTCATGACTGACTTTTTGTAGGCCTAAACTCAAAACCATGAATACATGTTTACTGTAGAGGCACGCATCTCGAGCCACCTTTTTCTTGGCCCCATGACCCTTTGCTTAAATAATGCTTGAATTAAGTTAAGCTTCTATCCCACTAAGCGGCCATCACAAATGTTTGCCAAACGGTCGCTCACGACCACCTCGATGAAAGTCTAGCATGGCAGAATTTCTATTTGTCTTGCCGGATAGTGTGACATAACCTACAATGTCAGTCGAGTGGTTCGTTGAAATTGACCAATAGGAATACAGTGCGCTCCGACTTATGATGAGCGATTGGATATGGTGCACAAAACAAAATGGCATTAAAAGATTAGACAGTACCTACAATATGGAAGAAAGATTTGAGGAGCTTTGGCTGCAATGTCCTCAGCTAGCAGCTGATTATCGAACATGGTGGCATTAACAAATTCCTGATGATGCGCAAAACATTTTTAAATGCTACGGGGTTGGTGATCATATAGAAAAGGAAAAAGGAACTGAAAACCTGTTCAAATAAACAGATGCAGGAAACTGCTTGGAAAGTATTACTGACGCCTACTTCCACACTGTCACAGTAAGTTGCGCTCCAAATCGTTTCTACATCACAGCCCCTGGGAATGAGTTGAATAGATACCTGCTGTCAAGCACACCTCCGTGCATACAAATCCTCAGCTCCCCCGAATGAAAAGATTACAGTGGAGTGATTTCATTTTCTAATTGTTCCGTCTTTCTCTCATCCGCACACGCATACACACACCTGCCTGCTTTAGTTACAGCTGGGCAGCTGGAGGCATCAGATAGCCTGGCCCACTGGGAATTTGACAAGTGGCTACCTGAAATTTAAGCTCCAAGCACTGAGCCACACATGGGGGAGAGCAGTCAAATGTGTTGGAAGCAACTTTTTAGGAAAAGGCTGCCTTGCATTTTAAGTTGGCTTGTATGCAAATTTTAAACAGCAGATTTCAGCAAAAAAGAAGCCGATCTACCCCTAGAAGTCTTCAAGTTACGTATAGGTAATCAATCAACACTCTGAGTGCATCAGAGCACACACACTGGGAAATGCTCCATTGATGAAGGCTGTCGTTATAGAGAAAATGCCTATTAGCACTAGATCCCTGGAAAGCACCACTTTGTCAATTGTTGACCGTTTGTTTGGCACTGATTCTGTCCGTCATCTTTATGGAGTCAGAATCGTCTTTATTGGCCAAGTTTGTAAAAACAGTTTCTTCTTCAAGCCTAGAATTACCCAGCAGCTTGGAAAGCACATCACTTCCTCGTGGGCTTATTAGTGAGTGGTGCTGTTCCAATGACGGCAAGGAAACGCTTCTGGGTCTCGCACTGGACAAATTGGGAGGGAGCTCATGTTTGTTTTTGTCCTGGACCAAGGGAAAGCGCACCACCAAGGTTTCCTTGATGACGAAAGCAGTCCTCTACCAGGATTCATCACACCTTGGGGATTGTACGAATAGATCCGTATCCTCTTTGGCGTGTCCTCACCACCTGCGAGATAAATGACAACCTGGTCCATAGCAGCAGTTTTGAAGAGAAGCGTGTGAATCTTGCAGATGTCAGTTATTTTATTGTTTAGTGTTTTTGATTTATTAGCATTACAGTAAGTAGTAAAGTAAATGTTTGTCTTCCTTGCTCAAGTCTGCAGAAGCAGGAAGGTGACTGTGCCTGCTGTACTGATACGTCATTGACCTCATTCATCCCGTTATGATTTAAAAAGTTACTGAGGGTCACCGTACATGGTCACGGGATCTGGTTTTAGTCTGTCATGAATCTTTTACATGCTTTGAACTAATTTATTATGGAAATAAGTCACATTGCACAGTTTGTTTTACATATTTTATTGCGTTTATTTTTTTCTGTAGCCAAATCACACATTGTGCAGTTTGTTTTACGTATTTTATTTTGTTTATTTTTTTTCTGTAGCCAAATCTTTTGTAATAGAATACTGTTGCGGTCATCATGAAATCAAAACAAGTTGCACAGTTTGTTTTACATATTTTATTTTGTTTATTTTTTTTCTGTAGCCAAATCTTTTGTAATAAAAATACTGTCGCTGTGGTCATCATGAAATCAAAACAAACATTTTAGTTGGGTTGACCTGTCCCTAATGAACGCTTTTTGTCTGTCTTAGGACAAGAAAAAATACCTTGACATCATACACAGCTACATGGAAATTCACGGCACCGTGCATGGCACCAGCACTGTCCATCTCCCAAGCTACGTGAGGAACCACGGCATCTTGAGTGGACGAGACTTGCAGTTCCTCCTCCGAGAAACCAAGGTTAGTTCGTCTTTCATGAAACAAAGCAAACCATTTCTGAATGTCAAAGTTAGGTGTACAGAAAATTAACAGTCTTGCAAGGGCGTGTTTTCCTCACCTTTTGTGTACCAATCAACAGACTACCTGAACTAATTGGCCTCAAGGGGTTGAACATTCAGCTGTACTGGAAAATTTCCTCAGGGAACGTCCGTCCGTGTTTTCTTCCATCTAAATATTTACTCAAGGTTCTGGGCGTGCTCAGCTCTGCCTCTCCTCACGGTGCAAAATACATCTCTGTGGATGACACTGTTGTCATTTTGGTCTGATTTTAATATTTGTGACCACAAGTGGAGCTCATTACGTGAGGATGGAGCCATTCAAATTCACTTAAAGGTCAAGACCGCTGTGACTTCACAAAACATGCCTGTGACCATGAGTGGTGAATTTAGCACCATTCATCTTAACATTTTGCACAAATGTCACAATAAGATGAGGAAGCAATGACATTTTCCATCCAAAAGGTCAGCTTTATTGTTGTACAACAACAAAGCGCAGTCGTTCATCATTAAGTGCTATAGACCTAATCATGTGGGGTCCAGCTAGCTTGCCTTTAAATATTTCAGCATGCACTCCTCTCAGCTACAATAGCTCTCTCGGTGTCTGTCTTTGTTCCCCTCAACTCTGTAGTCCCTATAAATAGAGGTTGCCTGTTCCTCAAGGTTGAAGATCATCTTTTGCCTGCACTTACACAACACAGCTCACATGTAGAGAAGTGGTGTGCTTTGCTGCCACCTGTTGTTTGAAACGTGCTAGCAAGCAGGTATGTATCTGCAGAAATGTTGCCAGGGTCTCCATTGAGTGAACTCAACAAGCAGTAACATGCCAACTCGGGTGTGTTATCAGTTCCGCATTTACAGGTCTGGATGAGCACCCATGATTTTGGACAAATCCTTGGCTAACTCCAGTACACTTGGGAAAGTGCTATGTGAGAGGAAATATCTTAAAACTGTTTGGATTATAATATTATATAATGTTGTATCATATTCAGTGTTGGGCAAGTTACTTCCAAAATGTAATGCATTTTACAAGATGAGAGATGGCTGTAATTTTCATCATAGGTACACTTCAACTATGAGAGACAAAATGAAAAAAAAATTCCAGAAAATCACAGTCTGATTTTTAAAGAATTTACTTGCAAATTATGGTGGAAAATAAGTAATAATGACAATCCTCTTCTGGATTATCCAAATGGTTTCTAGCAAACTTCAGACGGGCCTGGACATGTATTGTGGGAGAACTTACACAATTGGTGGCTGACTGTTGCCCTACTGTATATAGTTTGGGCCGTATTGATGCCAACTTTTGAGTGCTTTTCCAATTGAAAAAGAACGTCAAAAAAATGTCATCACTACTATTTTTTTTCACCGAACAATAACATCCATCATCAAGCAGAATAAAATAGTACAAAGACCAAATGGATGAAAAATATTCAACCTTTTCTTATTGCAGTCAACACTTTGAGAACAGTGAAATAGATTTCAGAATTAAAAAAAAGAGCAGTGAACACAAAATTAGCTAGCAGTAACATTTATTTACATGGTCATTTCTTTTGTAGATTTTTAGTATACTTGATGTAATTCCCTCACTCGTGGGAAGGAAGAGCATTTTATGCTTGCATTTTTTTTTACAATAATAATGCAGAAAAGTTTGAAAATGTAGGTGTTCAAACAAGTTTAATTGTGTGAGTGTGGAAAAGGGTAAAATATATTTTTTTCAAGTACTGTGCGGTGTCGCTGCAGCAAAGATTTTCAAGTATTGCAAATGAGTTTGGAATGTGTCCCCTGTGACAGACAATGATTCACTGTATTCCATTATCTAACCACATAAGATGTGCTAGTCTAACTGGGAATATTGCATATCAAAAGTAACATGTTTACAACACACATCTTAAAAATAAACGTTTCTAATGCCATATCAATGAAAATAATTTTAGCCAGCTCAGCACAGTCCAATGAGGACTTAAAATTCACAGCACTGTACATTGACGTAATATTTCGCTTGTTTTCAAAACCTTGTCCTGCATCAACTGAATTTTCTTTTGGTTTCATCCGTGGCTTGTTTATTTCAGCACACTAACTTCTTCTATCCGCAAACACCAGAGGCTTCTCACACACGCCTTGTGAATTTTCTCGCTTTAGTAGCTCCGAGCTGGCTGCTGCCACATGCTGCTGCCTCACTGCATCAGTGTTTGATTTCCTGGTTGTTAGGTTAGTGTCAACCTAGACCCAGCTGGTGTTTGTATTTGCTAGTATTTCCTTCTTTTTAGCCTGATTTTGAATTTGGAAATTCTACTGACATGAATGTTGTTTCTATTTTACCTCTGTTGCAGTTGTTTGTGGGTCTGTCTTTTCCCTACGAGGGACCTGCTCCCCTGGAGGCCATCGCCAATGGGTGTGCATTCCTCAATCCTAAATTCAAACCACCAAAAAGCAGCAAGAACACCGACTTCTTCAAAGGAAAGCCCACCCTGAGAGAGGTGACACGTTTTATAGACTCAAAATGAACCATTTGAAATGGCAAAGTCCTTCCCAATGTATTTGAACCTATTTTGTGCCTCCATGTGTACAGCTGACCTCTCAGCATCCCTACGCTGAGGTTTATATTGGTCAACCTCATGTGTGGACTGTTGATATTGATAATGCTGCTGAAGTAGAAAGAGCAATCCGCTCCATCCTCAGCCAGAAGGTAAGCACGTCACAGTTTCTAATTTGAATGACGTTGAACCGACCAAACCAAGATGCAAATACATCAAGCTGCTGCTACTGCTTCATTGTGCTTTGTCACTTTACGAACAACTGCTTTGTTCACTGGACAGAGGCCCCCCATATGCTTTGCGATCCCAGAGCCTGCCAGGCTCCAGCTTGCCTTGGCATACATACCCCCTTGTCCTTGACCGTCCCTGTTCCCGTCCACCGCCCTACTCAAGGACACTGTATGAGTTGTGGAAGATTTGGTGCGATAACAAAAGCCTCACTTATTCATCTGCCCTATTCAAAAGCCCCAATCGCAGTACAGTTCAGTTGATTTCAACCCGCTATAGAATCTTAATACAATGAAGCAACAGAACATATTGTGTGTCAATTCATTGTGAACGATAGACACACACTCGTTACAGAAAATACAACAGATCCCACTAGAATGTTGAGCCACATTCATTCTGCCTTTTGCGTCCGCACTGTCACACTTGTAATATTGCTAGTATTGTATTTGTGTGTTTGTGTGAGCAGATTGAGCCTTATTTGCCATTTGAGTTTACCTGTGAAGGGATGCTACAGAGAGTCAATGCCTTCATTGAAAACCAGGTACATTCCTCAATCCCCTCCCGCGTGTGAGAAATCTTACTGAGCAAATCAGAAACTTCAATTCACATGGATTGATTGGACGCATTGTCATACGTCGTCAGGACTTCTGTCACGGTCAGGTGATGTGGCCTCCACTCAGTGCGTTGCAAATGAAAATGGCCGAACCAGGGCGTTCCTGTAAGCAGGTGTGTCAAGAGCAACAGCTCATCTGCGAGCCGTCCTTCTTTCAACACCTCAACAAGGACAAGGACTTGGCCAGGTGGTGTATAAGTGCAAAACTGCAAATTAGACTTCTGTGACATTTCTGTGATGTTGAAGGCTCAGTTTTTATTTTCACTCGACAGATTCGGCGTGGACTGCCATACGGTGGAGTCGAGCGCTGACACAGTGGTCCCGGCCTACAGCGAGAGCCGTCGCCACTGCATCTTTCAGTCTGACCTGCTACTCTTCAGCTGCGCTGGCGCCCACCAATCTCTAAAGCGCATCTGCCCCTGCCGTGACTACATGAAGGGCCAGGTGGCGCTG
The DNA here is from genome assembly GCF_024217435.2 of Syngnathus scovelli. Classification (NCBI taxonomy): domain Eukaryota; kingdom Metazoa; phylum Chordata; class Actinopteri; order Syngnathiformes; family Syngnathidae; genus Syngnathus; species Syngnathus scovelli. The sequence continues at coordinate 6,310,142 of NC_090848.1, forward strand.
TGCAAAACCTGCCTATAGCAGCGGCAGCGCGCACCATTAGAAGAGGAAGAAGGGCCGCCGTGTTTGATGAAACCCAACCGGACTCCTCTGAGGGAAGCATTTTGGACAAACACAGGACTGTGAGTTTTCAATATATTTATTCGTTTGTCGACTGCTTGAAGAAAAACACCTCTACGGAAATAGAGCAGCGGCAATATAAAATTACTTGAATCAACAAAGGGAGTCATCTTGGACTTTAAAAAAAAAAAAATGCAGCACATATCAGTGAGTGGCGTCCCGTTTGTCTCCAGTTTCGGCAGAAACGCAAGCCAACTGTCCCCCCCTCCCCCATAGTGTTCCTGACATCCTCCACTCGTGTTCCCTGCTTAATTAGAATCTGTTCTTTCTTTAGGTAGATTTACACTGGAGCACCAACAAGCATACTAAACAGACAGCTAGTTTTACACTGTAATAAATCTCTGTCAAAAAGTCATGAAAGTTAACTATTGTATAGAGATCTAGATTTGTATCCTGGAAGTATGATCATTTTCTGAAATGTCTAGTTGCAGATATTTTGCCATGAAAGTGTTTTTTTTCTTCACGCAAATTGCACACTTAATTTAAGTATCTATTATGTAAAAATGTAAAGTGGACCGACAGCGTATGCTGAATATAGAGGCCAGTAGGTTGTAGGAAATGGTTTCACGACGTTAATTCAGAAACAGAGACCCCAGTTTCTGAAGGTAAAACTGCCCTGCGGCAGGACTATGATTATTGTCATTTTATGATTCATTCATTCATATTTTTCATCGCTTATCCTGTTCAAGGTCACATGAAAGCTGGACTTTATCTTGGTGGATTTAGAACACGGTTAATCATGGGTAGATTTTTTATTACTATGTCACATAATAGATTACTGTGGTTTATATCAGTGATACCGCGCTGCTGAGGATAGCAAGGGATGGAAATGTTAAATAATGTTTCTCCTAGACAGGGAAACCTTGGAGAAATGTTGTTTTGCACATTAATCCTTGAAAACAAAACAGCCCCATATCTTTTGATGGCAACAGAATGATTCCAATTTTCTTGCAGATATCAGGTAAACAGATAAAAAAAAAAAAAAAAAAAAACTCCAAAACTTTGTGGGTGAACGTGCACTACATTTGTATTTGCCTAAGTTAACAAAATATTATTAGCAGTGTACACTGTTTATATGGGTTTCTAAAATTTCTATTTATTTTGTATACTGAGGTTCATCTTTGGTTTTGGTTTTGACCTTTATTTATATGAGGCGTGTCTTATTTATGAAGAGAAAGTTTTTCGTTTATGACCACCAGAGGGTGGCATTGTATCCTTCTGTTGGTTTGAGCAGTAATAAGAGGCGCAGTGTTTGGGTTAGATCAATAATACATGCTCCATTTTCGGTTGATATCACTCAAAGACAGTTTGGCAATTTATCATTTACTTTCATTTTTCTCATTTCTGTTTTTTAAAAAGGACAGCAGTGGCAGCAAACGTGCCTCATTATACTGTGACAGTGTGCAGGCGCTCATAGCCGATTTTTCAAGGTTTGCACGTGAGTCCAGAGACTCTGACACAGACTGTTTTTTTTTTTTTTAATTCAATCGTTGTATCCTCTTCCTTTTCGACAGATATGTTTCTGTTTCACAGAGCATGATGTGCCTTTACAATCCCACGTCCATCTAATCACAAGCTTCAATCACCTGCCAAAAATAGAAACAAACGTTGAGTTCCTAACTCGTCTGCCACTGTCAACTTGAATTTGTTCTGATTTCATCACCAGAACCTGGTGTTCTGCTTTCCTCGAGTGAATTGAACCGAATCGCTTTTAATATTGTTTTAAATACGTTTCATTTTACATTTGTAAGCAGTGTATTAGGTAACTGTCCTGGGTGCTGGAAGCGACTGTCAATGGATTAAACTGTTAGCTTGCAACGCTTTGCTCCAAGTGAGCTGTAATGTTATCACCCAGTGCAGTTGAGTTACTCTTTGCCTTATACTTTTGACCATGCCTGCGATAAAAAAATGCATGTCTCTCCATTTACATTGACCACCGTGGCTTAAATGTAGATCTGCATTTCACATCTGCAGCTAAGTTATTTATCACTGTTTTTATTAGGTCCATCAAATAAATGTACGTAACATCCATTAGGGATTTGTATTGGCCTTTCCATCCTTAGAGAATAAATCACTGGATTGTCCTTTTATTTGAGGAAGCAACTGATGAGAATTTTAGTGCAGCACGCGGTTAATGAAGCGTTGGATATTGGCCCAGATACCAGACCTTTATTTTAAATGTACAAATCTGTCCTTTGTCCAAATGACCTTCAATGTTTTGATATTCTTTGGTGCTGTCACGTATCATCCAGAGCGGCAATGTTTCCCACTGGCAAAAAGGAGGACACAATTGCGTCTTTGTGTTAACAATTCTCAATAAGAGGGATGTGATTTTATTTTTAAATAAACCTTTTCTTTTTCTGTGGAAAAAAGGGCTCAGACTGGTTGATCATTTGACATTACAGCAGGACAGATGACTCACTGAAACTCAACTGCGGTGTGCCCGGCTGGTTGGTTATCATACAAAAGTATCTTTTATGCCTGCATTTGGAACACAGACACAGAATAATAGATAATATACTAATTATTGTCATGTAGTTCCAATTAAATACATTTTGTACCCTTACACTTAGTAGTATACAAAATACTTATGTAGGCATAAACTATTTGGATTCGACTGCCTTTTCATCAAAAGCTCCCAAATGATCTTAAAGATTAACAGCAGAGTGCATGCAGTCAGTTATATTCATGGATGCCATCATGGAAATGTAATTCTTTGAAAAGAGCAGACCAGCACAGTTCTTGACATTCCTGTTGCATTTTTACTCCTGCTGTGGCCCAATTCCATCATGACTGACTACTGCCACACTTCTTGGATGACTGTGGGGAAAAACAACATGTGGCAGTTTGTGTCGGCAACTGAGGGAAAGTCCCCTTATCTTATTCAAATATGGAGCCGTCTTGATCAACCTCATAACGATAGTTGATATCGTGTAGAGTAGATTGCATTCTAAAACAGTCAACATTCTCAATGCAGTTTAAAGAATTGAATGGAGCGGTATCGGCCACACAAATTCTGCAGAGGGGGTGCTGTGTTGACTGGCCCCTTCCTCTTGTCAGTCCCTCCCTCCTTGTCAACATCTCCACTATGAGCCAGATAGTGTGGCGTTACTCAAAGCGTTCGTAATTTCTGGTTCGTCTCACTCGTGGGATCATGTCCAGCAGTAACCTGCAGATAGAAAGAAGGTCAACAAGGTGAAGACATTTTTAAAGCCATGCAGGAACCGTGTGAAAGACACGCACTTGACTCCATAAGCAAAGATGATCAGGCCAATGAGGACACCTATTGTCCCGTCTAGGTACCACACCATGGGCTCGTGCTTAAACACTTCCGCACTGATAAGGATGGAGAAGCCCATGACGCCCCCCACCAGAGAGTTAAAGCCTTCAAAAAGAAACAAAGCAGCTTATTTGCTTTTGCTGTTCGATAATCTCTGTCCGCTCTCCCCGAGTGTGACTGGCGTACCGTCCGTGATGAGGGCCCGACTCGTGAGCACCTTTCCAAGCATGAACTTGATCACAGCCAGTAAGATGCAGACCACTCCGCTGACAATGGAGACACTGAAGAGGAAGTCATCCTAGCGGGAAAGGAAAGTTTGACAGTGCAATTGAGGCATTCCTCAGGGTTCTGAACTAAGTACTATTTTATTGAGATTTGACTGCTCCTGAGCCAAAATTCTAACGCTTGACCTCTCACCCGTAAGGCAGTTGTGCAAATCATTACAGCTGCAATTCAAACAGTAGTAAAAGGATTGTTGTGCGTATTCTTTGATTGTATTCCACTAGAAGAGCTTCCACCGTAAGCTGCTCTTAGTCTGTACGTGAACTCAAACCAAGCCCCAAAAGTGACCTTTAGCACATTCGAATTCAACACATTGACATTGACACAGACCAAGCTTGCGTTGGCATTTGGGCCCACGGGAGGGAGAAGAATACTACCCAATAAAGAAAAAAAACAGACTGTGTGACATAGAAGCTCTGCACAGAATGCGAATTATGCTTTGACATTTACTTTGGACAGCAAAAAAAAAAAAAAATCCTCTGTGGAATTGAAAAAGCTAAATCGAAGGAGCATCAGCAAGTGGGGATAATCTTTAGCTAGAGATTTCTGTGCCCTGCGTTTGTATAAATCCTGCTATTCCACAAATATCTCATGGTTTGGTTCTGCTCAGAGTGAAAATTCTATTATTTCATGCAGATTTCTGGGTTTGTCTTTGTTAGTTGTCACTGGGTAGAAAAGCTGTTTGAGGACGTACACAGGCTAAGAACACGATCACCTGGTGAAAATGTGTTTGTTTTAACACAGATGCATGTCCCGTCATTTAACAAATGTGTTCATCTTAGGACCTCCTCTAGAAATGTCGAACAAAGATGCGCAGTACTTATTACCAAGAAGTAACGCTTCCGTGCTGGATGCAAGAAATGACCGGCCTCCACTCCAGTGTGACTCAAGTGGTGAAATATTAAGCAGATGGGTTTGAAATAGAAAACCAGCAGTGTGTTTTTCCCCCCATTAAATAAATAACATATGTTTTATAGCAGAAGATCTCCATCTTCAGATAGGATTAAGCTCACAATCTGCTGCTAAAATATAAAGTGCTGCTTCATCTGCTGCTTGTGTTGCAATTCTTACCACTTCAGGCAGCAGCTTGGTGGCCAGGTCATGGATGGCCTTTCCCATTATGCACAAGGATGACAAGATGAAAATCACACCCAGGATTATGCAGGCTCTGTGGTAGAGAAAATGCACATTATCAATTGCAGAACCTCAACTTCAAAAGAATATTGTGGAACCTCTTCCGACAAAATACCACACAACAACTGACTATGTTTACATGAACACATTAATTTGGGTTAAACGACAAAGTGGAATTACACTTCAAAATAAACCACATAATTGAGTTACAACTGGTCTAAAAATAAATCTGCAAAATAGCAAGATTGTAAACCCTAAACATGTGATGGAGGAATGTTTACTGTACACACACATTTATTACGCGACTCACATGTATTCCCGATTAGCTGAGTGGACGGCTGCAGCATTGCTGTAACGCCACAGCACAATAACTGAGGACAGGACATCCAGCATGGCGTCAAACTGGGAGACAAAGAAATAAGATTTAGGAACATTTTTGTACGTTTCCGATATTTTAACCATGTAAATGCCACTTACAGCAAATCCAAAAGCAGAAGCGCTGTGTCGCATGATAGAGACAGCTGAAAAACACCAGAACAATGGTATGAAATACACAGTATTGTTTTCTTTGGAGTCACAAATAAGTGAGATAAAATTACGCTAGACAAATCAATCCGATTGTGACAGTGTCTGTCTAATCTGATCTTGCTAGTTTTTATTTTTTGTTACACGCGGGAATTGGGAGGATGTTGTTCCCAATAGCTTTTATTTTTTTCTCATCAGAAGGGATCTATGAGCCGTGCTTTGTCTGGCCTTTTTGCCATGGGTGACCTGCCAGAGGTTTAAAGCCCCAGACAACTTGGCTCCTAGGATCATTAGGGTTTGGGAAATTGTGATCCGCTGTCAGGCATTGCATCAGTAATACTGTGTAAAATGGGGACAGACAGACGTGGTATTAATTTCTGCATCAACTGAATTGTGGATGATAGGCAAGTGCTCGAGTGTTGTGATGGAGGATGGTTTACAAGTGTTAACATGCATTTCAATGAATTCTTGTTTTTATTTATTTTTTGTTCTTTTATTGTTAGAACCTGTTTACAAAAAAAAACAATGTTCTGCACAGTGATTTTCAGAAATCATGTGAATGGTAAACACTGCTTTGTTTCATTTTACACACCTGCAATGGACTGAAAGAGGAGACAAAGGAGGACGGAAGATGCAAATGGAAGTGGGGAGGGAACCTCTCCTCCCTGGTTTATTTTTAGTAAGAGACACTAGGTGGGCTGACAACCCCTCCTCAGCTACACACGATAAGAGCTTTTTTTCCCCCCTCCATTTTCTCCTTCACTTTCATAATCTCACTACACATTCTTTCTGCCTGTGTTTCATGATATATTGAGCATTACCATCATGGAGGAATGTTTCTGCCACACCCAGGTCAGTATCAACAACCTGCTTACCAATTAGTGATCAAAGTGTTAAGGAAAAGAATTGTCATCAAGTCAACCATACTGCATCACTGTTTTGTTCTGCACTACTGTGGAATGTGCAAACTATAACCACACTTTAAATTAAAAATGAGTCAAGTCAAAATTTGAAAAGAGAATTATCTTTTTCAGATGCAGGACTTGTATCTGACGCTCTTGGAGTCAGCAGAGATTTTCCTATTGGTACGTGCATGGAGATTGAATTGATTAATCACATCAAAGAATTTGTTGTTGTTGATTTATTGTAAATAACATTTAAAAAATTGTTATGATTGTTTCAACAATATGCATTTGACATTTTTTTTACATTTTAAAAAGTTTAATTTCTTGAATAACCTGGCCTATCTGTCTGATTTTTTTTTTTTTTTTTTTTTTAAATCTAATGTGTGCCACAACACTTTGCCCACCCCGAGGCTAAGGCCTTATGCATGTGCCTGAAATGTTATTAGCTGCGGATTGGATTTAGTCATGTCGATCTCTTCCTCCACACTTCATCGTTTCTGTTTCCTTCATTAGGAGCTGAGAGGAAGAATGGCATCAAGAAGTCTACAAGCTGAACCTGTCACTGGTTAATTGGCTCCTACTACATGCATGTCACATCTGACAAGCGTACTGGCTCCCATATTGCTGAAACTCCAGTGTTGCAAAGGCTTTTTAACATAGACACACTAAAATTTTAGCTCGCTTAAATTCTGTCGAGGAGGGCAACAAGACATTGCACGAGCTGGCGGTAAAATTATAGGTGTCCTGTGAACATGCCAAGAGGTACAAGAGACCAGTGTGATTAAGTAAACACGGCTCCGCTGCACATGACAAGTTTCACATGAGCGAACGGTGCAATGTTTGACAGAGGAAGATCTGTCAAGGAATGGTAGCAGATGGTGTGATTGGCTCACATCCAAACTGGGTTTACCGACGCTGTTTCACAAGACTAAATTCACACAAGAAATAGGCCAGCAAGGAAGATGAGAAATCCCCTTTCAAACAGCAATGAGATAACGTAATGTCGGTCGGAGTCTAGTATGCCACACAGCCGTTTAACTTTCACATGACCGCGAGGCCAAATGTTAGAGCGGCTGACCTTCCATTTTAGAAACCATACCAAGACAGGAAGTGGACTTACTTTCAACCTGCAGTACACTACAAGAAATGGAGGCAGTCATTTGTTTCTTCATGCAGGAGGTATCAAAAGGAGACTCAAATGAAGTGATTTTTCTTAAATTTTATTTACTAGTGATAACATTGACAAAAATTTTATTTATTGTTGTATTTTTTGACTCTTCTAGATGGCACTATCTGTTCAACATTGGGCTCACGGACTTCAATTTCCTTAAACAACTTTATTTAAAACAGTGTCATGTAGAGGAGTCAAAAAACAGCTGGTTCATGAAGCAAATTTGAAGCTTCATTTTCTCGTAATATAATTTATATTATGAGGACGGAAAGATACCCAGGTAGAGGACGTAGGAAGGAGGACGGACTGGTGAAATTTGGCTCACCACTGATATTGACACAAAATACCAGGGAAGAGGACTCAAGTCAACTCAAGTCACTCTTAAACAGTCTTAAACTCAATTGAGTAGCTATTGTAGTATCATCACCTTGTGAAATGGACTACTTTTGAGCAAAAGAGTTGGCCCATCTGTACAGTAGCATGCGCCTCCTCAATGGCTGCATGTCCCTAATAAACACACATCAGTGAACTTCTCACAGTATTGCAGCATACACCAAATTGGTTTTCTTGGAATGGGCTGTCTGGTCTTTAGGATATGTTGGCCTGGGTATATTTAATGGGATTGGAAAATTAATTATCATACAGAAACTAGGAACATGATTTGACTGACTAGTCCTTCAGTGTAAACTCAACATTCATTGCCATTTAATTTGAGCTGCACTACATTATGTCAAATTGTATTTCTATTTTTTATTTTTTTTTGGCTTAACAGTACATGAGAGAATAAACATTTTAGAAACACCTGTCAGTATGATGAGTGTTGTGCTACACTACTGCAAACTACATAAATTTTAAATATAAATTTTTTATATTGTCAATCAACGCTGAACATTATTTTCTTTGAAAATATGGTGCTTTGAAAATATGGTGCAGCTCTCCTATGGGATCCCTCATATTTGTAGTTCTTTTGAGAGATTTCAGAAACCAGCCACTCACTGAAGGCAGCGATGGCTAGGATGATGGTCGCCCCAATGGACGCCCAGGACACCCACAATGCCTTCTTGCGGTAGCTTTGTGCTTCATGTGGTTTCAGGCGCATGCTGCTCTCCAGAAGACCTGCAAGCAGAATCACGGGGCACAATGATCAAGCTACCGGTCACTTTTTTTATCTTACAGTTCATCATTTCACAATTGTTTGTGACGCTGATGGCACCCTGCGAGGCTTTTTGCAACCTTGATTATATTGTACATTGACTGTGCATTCATTGACATTGTCACACACTCACACACATTTCCTTTGTCACTATCATGCAATTCTACAATTAAGCCCAGCAATAACATGACATCATCTTTAGTAGATGTTTCCATGATGGCGATGAAGACAAAGAAAAGTGTTTCCTCATTTCCACCCAAATATTTCTACTTTGCCCTGCATCACTCCTCTAAAGATATTAGATGATAAAAAGATGAGCCTCTACACGTTGCACCATATTTAAGTCTGAAAACACTGCCGTGTCTTGTGCTTTGAATACTGCGATAAATTCCACAATAACTGATTTCTGGATGGATATAAATATATTAAATGTGTCAATTTAAAGACGCTGATTATTTTTTCATTTAAGCAGGCTCCCTTTAATGGTGAGTGAAAGAATCACTGTGTATAGAGTACAGTTATTTATTTTTTAATATACAGTTTAGTTGTATTTGACTGTTAGATACAAGAGCACTGGTTTGCACATCTGTCTCACAGTTCAGAGGTGCAGGGTTAGGAGTGGAGTTTGCATGTTCTCCCCTGTGCCTGCATGGGTTTCCTCAGGGTACTCCTTGCACATTCCAAAAAACATGCATGGTAGGCCTATTGTGCACACCAAATTGCCCACAGGTGTGAGTGTGAATGTTTGTCTCTGCGTGCCCTGCGATTGGCTGGCAACCAGTTCAGGGTGTACCCTTGTGAGGAGAAGCGGAGATGGATGGCTGTTATATGCAGTCCAATTGTATTTAACCTTTTAGAATTGTTTGTTTTATTTTTTTTGTTATATACATTTCACTGAAACCATATAAATTTAGCCTCCCCCCCAAATGTGCATGTGTTGATATTCAATCTATGCAAAAACTGGCATTGAATATAGTCTTTAGGAATAAAACTTATTTGTTTTGGAAAACCACTCACTACACTATAGATTTTAAGGCACAGACATTTTCTGAGCATTTTATAATAGTGTAATGTGAAATGAAATATTCTGTGAATCCATATAGTTGACAAATTATTCAGTACATGCACAAAGTGGAGCGTTCCACTTGTCACAAGTTTCTAACCTTTACGCACAGTGACGTGTCAACTTTACCTCCGTCTTCTATGCTCTCGGTAATCCTCATCTCCTGGTCCATCTTGATCAGTTCTCCCTGAGTGCCGTTGCTGGCCTGGTGGCGCTGGTTGGGGGAGTCCGTCTGTTGGTACTGATCGTTTCTCCCCGTGGGCTCTTTTGCTGCTACCGAGTCCGGGGCGGCGGACGAGTCCGGCAGTTTGGGGTCCGTCATGTCGCCGCGCTGCTATGCGACTTCTATGTGGCGCTCAGAAAATGTCACACCCGCGTGAGAAAGGTGGACGGAGGCGGACCGTCAGGAGAGACGGGAGGACCTCAATTTCAATGCTGATTTGTGACCCTTACAGACGGTTTCAATTAAAGGTCAACACGCGGTTTAATTGATTTGTACACTGACAAAAACGGGAAAACATATCACAAGACAACACTAACATTTGTAACAACCCAAACGGCACGAAAGTGCTTATTGCATGCAGCAAAGCGACCGCGCTTCCCCGGTGCACAAGTGGCGCCGTGGTGATAAAACATCACATGGCCACTAATGACACAGACTGACCAAGTCCTCGTGACCCACCCCAGCGGGTGGGCACCAGTTGCCATAGTGATCCGTCCTCGTGGGGCGCGATACTTCACGTCACGTCGCCACTTGTCATAACACGCCCAAAATTTTAAAACCAAAATACAGCACGACTCCTTCTAACCGCTGCAGAACATTTTCCATCCATTTCAAATCTAGCAACAGATTTTTGTCTGATTTTATTTCTTCAGTTCTTTAAAGTTGATACTTCGTTTCTTTAAATACAGCATATCAAAATACATTGTTTTATCGTGGACACGTTTAGCCAAGTGAAAACCATGCAAAATTTTAAATCCCATTATAATTTATTGGATGGAATGATAATTTGTGTCTAACTGTTTTAATTTTACATCCAACGCTTACAAGATTACCTTTGTGGTTACTACCAGATTACGCAATTAATCTATTTATGACCAAGGGTGCATTTCGGTTATGAGGTCTATTTTCTGCATTCATGGACCCAAGTGGACCCATGGTTAAGAATTACATTTCAATTTAGGAAGTGGTAGCTCCCTCTGCTGGCTGCAAAAAGACAATATACCTGCAAAACCTGGTACTAGTACTGAGCTATGTAATACATGATCTTGCGCAAAAAAATCGAATAACCCGAAAAATAAACAAGTGAAAAGAACTGATATTGTTTAAACATTTAGGGACTATCAATTGCAAACGGCAAAAGAAAAACGAAAAAAAAAATAGCCACGAACAAGCTGAAGTAGTTTGAAATGTCAGTTTGCAAAAACAGTCGCTAGTGGGCGCTGTGAATTTTGCGGCCTACCGGTTTGGAAGCCGCTCCGGCCTTTGTTGACGTCTTTCCGGTGCTCCAGTCACCTAGCTCCCTCCCGGTCGGGCTTGGTTGTTGGTGCGTAATGGCGGTGCACCGGGGACCCTCAATGAAATGGCTCTTCACCCGGGAGCAGCTTGAAAACACGCCGTCTCGACGCTGCGGTATCGAGGCTGACAGGGAGCTTTCTTACCGACAACAAGCCGCCAACCTAATCCAAGATATTGGCCAGAGGCTCAACGTGTATCCTTTCAACCTCTTTGAAGCTCTCCTGAGAACCGACGGGTTTCGGTTAGCTTTAGCATTTGGTTTGTTGCACATTTTTACTTGCGACATATATAAAAATGAATTATTCTACATTTTTACTTGGCCTTTGGCAAATATCTGCTCGATAAATACACAAGATGGTCTCTCAGCTAACCTGTTAGTCCCATTTTATTGGTAGCGTCTGGGCCTTTACGCTAGCTTAGCTTTTGTTTTCTACCTTTCTTTGTTAACTGAAACAAACTGCTGTAGAATTGGACCGCGTGTAGTTAAATTCACCCTTGGAGTGAAGTGAAACCCTTTTCTGTTAATCAGAGTGGTTATTGAAGTGTTTTTTAATATGAACAAGTGCCACCCACTACTCAATGTTTAGCACGAACGTGTTCGTTGTAACCTTTTGGTGTCGTCATTAAATCCCCCCTTAACAGGACCCCCAGCTCTCAACTGATCATAAACACCGCAATAGTATACATGCACAGATTTTATATGATTCACTCTTTCACCAAGTTCCACCGAAACGTAAGTACTGCGCTCAGCCCTTTGATAACAGATCCCGCAGTGTGGAAAAAGACATTAACGGACTGACATTTGTTATCGTAGATTATCTCCCAAACCACATTGTTCCTAGCTGCTAAAGTTGAGGAGCAGCCCCGGAAGCTGGAGCACGTCATTAAAATAGCTCATGCCTGCATAAACCCCCAAGAGCCTGCCCTCGATACTAAAAGCAATGTGAGTATGACATCTGGTTTGTGTGCTGTGTTTTGCCACGGTTGGATGATTTTGTCTTCACAAAATGGAATTGAACTTCTCAGATGATTTAGACCATCATCTCATGTTTACAGAGCTGCCAACTGTTACGTATTGTCCGTATTTTCTTACGGAAATCATTGACTGCTGAATATTGCTGCTAATAAAAGCTTGTGGTACCGGTGACGTAATGCGATATTGCTTAATCATGAGCAGTAAAGCTAGTGGATGAGTCGAACATTAACCAACTGCTAAAGTCTTGGGACTAACCCAATTGCTACTGTTCATGTCAGCAGTGAGGAATAATGGCAGTGACACAAAGTATTAACAGAATATCGGGTAGTATGGGATCTACGACTGGTGTGATGTGCACACAAGTGTTGCGAGAGAATGCAGAAGCGAGGGCAAGTGAGTGTGCAGGCAGAGACACACCCTGGGCATCTTCATGTCTATGGACATTCGTTACAGGAATATTGTGTCCGCAGCTACAACGATCCATGTGGATACACAGAAGTGGCCAAACATTGGTTCTGGGTGCTGCAAACGTGGTTTTAAATATTATTTCATTTTTGAGGTAGATGGTACAGCTGCTGATAATTATAGAATGTTTTAATGGGTTGAAATTTATGAAAGCATGACGCAGAGTTTAAGCTGTTTTCAAAACTTTTTTTAAATACACTTTCTCTCCATTGAGGATTTTCCGTCTACCATCGGTGTGCCTCGTGATAATTGGGGATCGCAGCCGTTCCCATCAGAGAATCAATTTTCTCACAACGCATAGTTGTTGCATTGAAGGAAATTTCTGATGCGGAACCTAGAACGGAGCATGAAGATGATACATGCAGCACACCTGTGTAGTCTGACAGTTTGGCGTTTTCCAGGCATTCCATCAGCAGTCACAAGAGCTTGGAATACTGGAAACCATCGTCCTGCAAACCCTGGGTGAGCTCAAAGCGCCATCGCTGTTTCTCACACATTCAGACTAGCTCTGGGCGATATGAATACATTTTATACCTCCATGCCCATGTCAGATATCTTGATGATAACAGTACAATAAGAATATTACAATGGGTTCAACGAAAACTATAAAATCCTTTTAAAGACAAAGTAAAATACAAACCCTAAAGGATGTGGAATGAGATTATTTTAATTAAAACATGGATAATTGTCAGCGGAAACGGTTGCGATTAATAATTTCATTTAAAATACAGCAATGTGTGAACCTACATCACATTGCACAGCCTGCGTGCTTCTCCCTCTCTGTGAGATTGTCAAATGCTGGCTTTAGCAACAAACTATAAAGGAGGTATGTGGTTGGTTGGCCTGAGCCTCATGCAGCGCTGGCGTGGAAAGTTCACATAGATGGATAGCCATCCATTATCTGTTCTGCTTGTCCTGATGGGGGTCGCGGGGGTGCTAGAGCTTATCCCAGCAGTCATCAGGCAGTAGGCAGGGGACATCCTGAAAAGGTTGCCAGCCAATCACAGGGCTCAATACATATCAAGCAACCTTAGTAAGAGATATGTGCAATATGTGTTTCCTCTGCAACAAATGTAAACCTCCATTTTTTAATGTCTCTCCCTTCGCCGTCATGTTTACAGGTTTTGAAATAACTGTAGATCATCCACACACAGATGTTGTGAGGTGCTCCCAGCTAGTACGAGGTAAAGTGCTTTTATTGTCGTTTTTTTAGCTTCTGGTTGAGTTCTGTAAAGATGATGTTTTTCTTAGTGCAGGTAAAATTTGGGAACGGAGTTTGTCTTCCGCAATTGCATGACTTGTGACTTAAACATTATGAGGGGTGTCACAGTTTCTGGTGTTATTAATCCTGTCACTTACTCTCACAACTGCATTGGATAAAGACTTTCAGGCTTTTGATTCATCTGCATTGGATAAAGACTTTCAGGCTTATTAACAGTATTTGTTTGGTCTGGTTCACCTGATGGTCAAACTACTATCTTTCCTCATAAGGTTACGTATAAATTCACAATTAATAAATACCAAACAATTCAGTGTGTTGTTTTTATTTTACAAGCTAAAATGAAATTGTGGGTGCGGGGCTCACATTTTCTTGTTTTGCTGTGATGTCATTTTAAGGCTAGTCTCTGCGCTTTTGACCTCAAATTAACCAACCCATACCAGAGTTTGCTGGCATGTGGACCAAGACCGCCATTTATGGCCCACTTGTTTGGCGCGCACCAGCATTTGGGTGATAACATTCGCATTTAACTAAATGAACCGCACGAGCAGATCCAGCGCACGGGAGCTTGTTTGAACTGAATTCTACATGACCCGTGTGAAGGTTCATTTCTTTAAGTGGACACAAGTCCGTGAAAGTGAAACCGTGACACCCCCAAAGACCATGACTGTTTTGTAGCAAGCAACCCATTAACTGGCTTCTAAAACCAACTTTCTCCTTCCTTTTACAGCAAGCAAGGATTTGGCACAGACTTCCTATTTCATGGCTACCAACAGGTTATTATCCTGTTCCCATTATTGCACTTTAATGGCACACTATAGCTTCATGTCCTGCAGGACCCCTTCCTGTGTCCATCACCCTGTGTGCACCTGGACCCTGGGAATCCAGAACCAGCCAGGCTGCCGTATGCGGTGTATTGTACAAGGGCTTTGGCACAGGGGGGTTGAATGCATAGCGTGGAATGTAGTGATGTCCTTTACCTCTCATTGTTTGGTACACAGTGCATAGGTCAAAAACACTCAGATGGTAGCCTGAGTACCCTGAGTACCTTTTTAGAAGTATAGGCACCAGCGCCTTTGTTGGGACACTTTCTTTCTTAATCCCAAATTGAATAACATGTACCCACCAAACTATACTGCAAACTGTATGTGGCTTCTGTAGGAGCATGAATGTATTGTAAGACCATTTGGTCTTCAGTTTTGTTCCAAGGTGACGTGAAACTGATTTTATAGCACACGCACAAAACGAATGCTGTGGGAAGTCGCCCCTCATAGTACGGGTTAATGGCCATTTTTAGTCTTGATTTTAAGGCCATATTGGATCTAATATCCTCCTTGTCCTGTATTGTAAGATTGTCGTCGCTAAGGGAGTATTGACCAAAAAAAAAAACAAACATCATATTGACATTTGTTGATGGGGAAAAAACGTAATGCTCTTAATTGACTGGGAATTTGCTCTTGACTTGAATGTCCTAATAATTTCCTTCCGTCTATTCGTTTACTTCTGCTTATACGGGGTCGGGTTACAGGGCAGCAGCTTAAGCAGCAATCCCCATATTATCGCATTTCCAACAACTTCATCCAACTCTTCAGGGAGGTGCCGAAGCCACCCGGGAGACGTAGGCTGTGTCTGAATGTGCATGTTATATCCCATATAGTGCGCTGTTAAGGGGTCATGCCATTTTGTTGGGGTGTTTGAATGTATAGGGAGCATTAAATATTTTTCTTTAATTCACAATAAATTGTCATAGATCTTATTGCGTCGGTTGGTCATGACCCATAAGGTGGTCGTCTGATAATGGAATGAGGAGAAAAATAGTTTTAGTGATGCGGGACAATATAGCGGATGAGTGGATAGATAACTGGACATTCGGACACAGCCATAGTCTCTCCTGTGTGTCCTGGGGTTTCCCCGGGGGCTCCTCCCAGTGGAACATGTCTGTAACACCTCTTCAAAGAGGCATCCTCATCAGATGCTCAAGAGACCTCAATATGGAGGAGCAGCAAGTGTTAGTGCCTTGGTCCACTTTCCAATTGAGGCTTTCTCACTGATTTGCTGACAGGATGTTTGCAGTGGAGTTTGGGATTGTGGGTATAGGAAGAGACGGCTTTTGTTTCACAGCCTCACATTCCACATATTTAGTTCCGGGCCAACAAATGTCCGTGGATTTGTTTAATGGAAGAACTGCTTGAAAAACGTTTTTTTAAACATTGACCTTTACCCCCTTTTTTAAGTCAACATCTAAGGCCACAAAGGTACTTGCACTGAGCAACGTATTTTATAGTTTGAGGTGAGGGCCTGTGTATGTGATGTAGAATTTTTCACTCAAAACAGCACAGTTTGGTATACTTCAGTACACTTTCACCCCCATTTTAAAAATGTGTTAATATTGACAATCTGTAGATATGGTTGTGTAGCACGAAGCTAGTTATTGATTGGCATACTACACCCTGTGAAATGGACACAAGCCCCTACTGAGTATGCCAAACTGAAGTGTTCTGTTTGGTGGAAAGCTGTATTGCTCTGATTGAATATGTGGTCTTTTAAAAGCACTGTGTGTGCTGACCTTTGTCTCTTCTCCTTGCTGTTGTCGTCTTTCCCTACAGTTTGCACCTCACCACGTTCTGCCTGCAGCATCGTCCCACTGTGGTTGCCTGCGTCTGTATCCACCTGGCGTGTAAGTGGTCCAACTGGGAGATCCCTGTGTCGACCGACGGCAAGCACTGGTGGGAGTATGTGGACCGCACGGTGACGCTGCAGCTGCTGGACGGTGAAGGCGTCACTCCGTTCTCTTAATGGTTTGTCCGGGAGCCGGGTTCTGATCCCACTGTTTGTGTTTGCAGAGCTCACGCACGAGTTTCTTCAGATCCTGGAGAAGACGCCCAGCAGGCTGAAGAGAATACGCAACTGGAGGGTATGTGACGTTTGTCAAACATCTAGCTCCAGGTTTCTTTTGCGTCATATTGATTTGTTTGCTTCCAGGCCATTCAAGCTGCTAAGAAGCCAAAGACGGAAGGTCCTGCTGTGGACGGTGTATTCCAGGGGGGATCATTAGACAGCCTTCCTGGTGTCTCCGGCTCCTTCTTCCCCTCCACCTCAGACTCTGCAGAAATGTCCCTCGCTGCCATGACAGGCTCCTATGCCTCCTACCAGCCGCTCAGTGACTCATTCTCGCAGCCCCCCCATTCGGACTTCACCTTGTTGAAACACGAACACAAAACGGCCGGTGGCTCCGCTAGTAAACCCCAGCAGCTGACGGCAAATGCGGCACCATTTTTGCGGCCGCAGAAAGTATTAACTCTAGAAAAGTACAGAGAGAAACATGCAGCGGAGCTGGCTCTGCAGAACGGCATCAAGGAGGAGGCTGGAACAGACATGTACACGCCACCTCCTTCCGCTGCCTCGCATCATCACAAGAAGCGCTGTCAGACACTGCCGGGTGGCCAGTCGGGCGATGCTAGACGAGAGAAATTGAGCTCCAAAAAGACTCGAGCGCCCAGTTCTTTCGCAGAAAACGGCTCGGCCACTAGCGAGGAGCTAAAGATGAGGATCAAAGTTTCATCAGAGCGTCACGGTGGCTCTGATCAGAGCAAGGACAAGCACAAGGAGCACACGAGCCACCGCCACTCCAAACACGCGCACTCCCACCCGTATTCCCTCAGCGCCAATTGCCGGGCGGACGCCGCCTCGGCATCCCAGCGACCTCCGAGCAGCCACGCCGGTGACTGTGGTTCTGGCTCTTCTCGAAAAAGGCCTCACCCTGATGGAGGCCACCACCACCACCGCCATCACTCGTCCAAGAGCAGCAGGAGCTCGAAGGCGGCCATCAGCTCTGCCCACTACTCAGATAGCAGCCAGAGGATGATTGAGCATCACGGCCACGATGGTACCAATGGCCTGTTAACGGCTAACGGGCAACACACCGACTACAAAGACACTTTTGACATGCTGGACTCTTTACTAAGTGCCCAAGGAATGAACTTATAACCTCTAGTGTTGTCCATGCGACTGTATTACCACATTGAATAGACTTTTAAAAAAGAAAATGAAATGAAAAAAGGATTTTATTTGTCTTAAGTTATATAGATTTCTCGTCACCCACACTGCTGATGATTCTTGTGAAGCTGTCTAATGTAACAGCATATGCATCAAGCTTTGTGTGGCAAACATGTTCAATTCTAAATTTTCATTTTATGAATTTAATGTGCATGTTTGAAGTTTTAAAACAAAGGGAAGCCGCATAGCTAGTGCTTGCAGCCATCATATCAGTTTACACAATTAATTTGTTGTTGTTTTTTATCCAATGTTCCACTAAAAATCTCAGGTCATGAACTTTTTTAATATAAGATCAAATCTTTGGGTTTCAGTATCTGCTTGTGTTGGAGACTCACCGCCTCATTCAATATATAGAACCTTGGTACCTCCCTGGGGCACAGTCTGCTCTATTTCTGTTGTAGATATTTTTTTTGGTTTAAATCGCCCAACAGCAGCACCTGAGCTCCACAGGCAGGCCCAGTTTAGATCCACAATTGAAGTTGATTGAAGTCTGTGAAAAGTGCATTTCTGCTCCATCGACTGAAATTGCAAGAGGCCTTTTGATTGTACTGCGAATCACACCACCCTCCATGGTTTGTGATACATGGAATTGTCGGAAAATACAGTGTCTGTTACAAGATGGTGTAAATAGGACTGCAGTTAACATTTAAAGTTGTTGGTCAATGCCTTTGCTGTCTCCTGGAACATAAAGCAGACTCCTCTTCAATTTGTGTATTGGGAACCCAAATAAAGATGTTACAGTGACTTCTGTCATTCACTGTGCCAGTTATACTTAAAATGAGGTGAGGTCATGTGCTTGGACGAAATAGGGTTTACTTGAATTACTTCACATGCCTCACTTCATATTTTAAGCAAGTGGATGTGAGGGCAAACTCCAAATTATGCAATCATAATATTGGATTTAATCCCCATTAAATTTAAGGCCCTTTTGTTTGCTCGTGAAAAATAAAACACCTTTTTATTCTCGCCACTGCTTGATGAAACTTAAATAAATATCAGGAAACAAAAAAATTTAAGTCCGTTTTTCAATACTGCGCATGCGTAGGTTCGTCCTCCCGAGACATCTCCTGTCGCTTTTAAGAAACGCCTCCACATGAGCGACGATGGATATCAACAAGGAATAAAACACGGAAAACTGATTGACAAGTTAACTGACCAATGGTGCCATTTGTGCACTGCGATTGGCTAGCGACCAGTTCAGAGTGTATTCTACTCATCCAGAAACGCGCAACTTTATGAGGATAAGCGGTTTAGTGTATGAGAAAAAAAAAAAAAAAGAGACCCTGGCCATCATTTTAGGGATGTGACAAACTAAGGATATACAACATTTGAGTTTAAATTAAAACTGGTCCAGTGCAGCATGCTCAGCTCATTTGTGGGTGGAACATCTAAATAAAAATACAACCTAAAAAAAATCACCACCAGCTCTAAGTACACTTGTGTCTAATTTTAAGGCCGACTAGAGAGATATTGAGGGACATTAAGTGCAAAGAAATCCATCTGGACTTGTGTCACACTGGTGGGTGGCTGATGGTTTATTTTCAGCGCACAACCAAGAAGCGAATTTGACGCCCACATCCTGAAAAACATACGCACAGAGGGAAGAGGATGGCCACCTGTAAACAACTTGATCGAATAGTTTAATTAAACGCACGTAAAATAAAGTACTTCTCAAATGAATACAATTAGGAACATGACATTAATCACAAAAACACGCACGCGGCAAGGCGCACGTTTGCACGCACGCACACACAGTCATAATTACAAAACACTTGTGGGTGGGTTGTTGAGTAAAATGTACAGACAAAGAATACATTATTTGCAAATACCTATATTCAATCGAATACACTACAGAAACAAGATATGTAATGTTTAATGTGATTAACGTTTTTTTTTTTGCAACTATTCTCTCTTGTGTGGTGACTGTGCGTGCCTTTGTGTGATTTTTTCACGCGCAATGTTCATAACATCGAAATGTCGTCCTTTGCAAACGCTGGTAAACGTAAACCGAGGACCATATAGTCATGTAATGCAGCGTTCAATTGTCAAAGCACTGGCTATGTCGCGCTGTGTCCACTAGAGAGCAGTGTTGTTTTTGGCTCTGATTTCCAGCCAGCCCACCGGGAGGCTTGTGCCCAGCAAAACTCATTTCTCACTTTTAGATAAATTTATTTTGGGAAAATTGAGAGGGGAAAAAAACCTTGTGTTGAATAACCTTGAAAGGCACGCTGGTTGTTTTTGATACCATGAATCCAAGGTGCCTCGCTCGCGACTTGAAACATTTGGATGTGATCCATCTAATTAACACATTCTGAGAAGCGTCGTTTCATGAGCGTACACCACCAAACTTAATGCAAATGATGTAGGAAAACTAGGAACAATTAAAAAACATTGAAAGCTTATTTTAATTCGGATCTCTTGACACTATGCAGCATGAACGGTCTGTGAATAAAGTAAG
This sequence comes from Syngnathus scovelli, assembly GCF_024217435.2. Taxonomy (NCBI): domain Eukaryota; kingdom Metazoa; phylum Chordata; class Actinopteri; order Syngnathiformes; family Syngnathidae; genus Syngnathus; species Syngnathus scovelli. The sequence goes on from NC_090848.1 coordinate 6,330,465, forward strand.
GACATGAAAGATTAACATTTCCTTCTCTATTTTCATGTTTCCCTTTCATTAGTATAAATGGCTTAAATATAATCAGATTTCTGTGACAACCTGATTTGGAAAAAAAAAAAAAAATCTTGTGGCTGGGTTTATCGTGGGAAGCCCAGAGCAGCTGTCATTTAAAAGGAAACTGACAGAAAAAATGGACACATAAATAACCACACACTGATTGGGCCCAGTTGACCAAATGTTCCGTCTCCAGTCATCAATAATTAACCAATCTTGAATGTTTGAGCTAATTTGAGTGCATTAGTATGACCCATTTAAACTAGGTCCCAGTCACTGAAAGCAGCACATGGAGTTGACGCTGGTGCCTCTTCCAGTCAAATACACACATGCATAAACATGACGTGCTACAGTATCTCTCACAAACACACAGCGCCCATGTGGCTTGTTGTGTGACCTCTTCGGCCGCTCCGCTCTACTTTTAATTATGCTGCTGCTGTTCAAATGTATTCACTGTTCTTCTCTCACTACCTGACAAAAACAAATTCAGACCAAGTCTCTTTACTGGTTTATTTCAAAAGTGACACCATCACAACACAACACAACACAACACAACACAACACAACACAACACAACACAACACAACACAACACATACTGTATGAGGTATTATGCCAGAAATTAGGGTGATATACTCTCCCAGGTGTCATTTGTATTGAGATGGATATTTATTGGAAATGTACTGTAGTTAAACAGGTTGAATTTTGTTTGGGAAAAAGAGACAATCAAAAACAAAATAAGTATATGACAACAGTAACATATGATTAGATATGATCAACAGCATATGGAAGAGATGCGATGTGTCGTGAGTAGGACAGAAGCGAGGAGCCAGGTATTGTGTTGTCAGTAGCTATGCGGTGCCAATCATTCATGTAAAGAATTTAAGTGCAAATTAGAGGACAGTCCAGGAAGATAAAGGTGCCGTGAATAGCATTTAGAGTGGCTGCACACCAAGCAACTAATTCCCACAGGCATGTGTCTTGAGAAGACATGCTTGTTAATCAAAGATGTTGATTATCACAATTAACTGAGAAATCACAATTTACAGCCTAGCGCTGGGCTTGGGATGGAGCCAGGTTGCTGTTCAGAGATCCGACAAGATTGTGCATTCGGAGTGTAGTATAATCGCATACTCATTCAACAATAATTCAGTGATAATTGAAGTTTTTCATTTACTGCTTTGAAAAACCACAAATTTATGTTCTCCATTTGTTTTTATTTAGCTTTCACAAGTTGCTAAGTGTTGCCTGGAGTAATTCATCACTGAGTAGTATTATTTACTTGAGCTTTAGGAACCTATTCCAATGAAACTCTGACAAAAAGATTTAGAATGGAAAGTAAGTCACTGCATTTAGGGAAAGAAAATACAGTACATTTGTATATAAATCAAATTTATTACTTGAGTTATGTCTTTGAAGCATATTGGGAAGTTCTAGGTCATTATGTACTCAACACGGCGGAAGTAATTCTTTGGCTCGTCAGCGTTCAGTGGGAGAGACATGATCAGCGTGGCGGCGAAACAAAACAGTATGGATTACTAGGCCGAGTGGGAGTGTGAGGAGGAGGATGAGTTGCTTATGGGGAACGTCGAATGGGAAAGGTGGGAGTCAAGTCTTTCCAAAGCTGGATTTGTGTCGACAGAGCGTGGAAATGTGTTGTTCTGCGCTCCGAGCGGCGGGGTGAAGCAGTGCCAAGGCTTCATTGGTATTTTAAGGGGAACATGCAAATAGCCACTTCTGATAGTTCTAGATGAGCAGAAGCACTTTTAACAGCAGAGCACAGCAAAGGGGTGTGCACTCGTATATTTTTTTAACATCGTAGCAGATTTTACAATGTGAGGGACCGACAAAGGACGAGGAAAAGATTTGTCAAGTGTACAAAGATTCATTATTTTTCTGTACTTTTAGCGTACAAAATTGCCAAAAGCCGTTATCAAAATATCATCTGAAAAGAAGATAATCTACTGTGGAGCCAAAATCATGGGGTTGCATAATATGGAGAAATGTTCTGCTGCAGTATTTTTTGGGAGACCCCCCCCCCCACACACACACACACACTAACTGTTCAAGAAAGTGCTGGCAGTTTTTTTTAGGGTACAAAATGTCACCAATTACTTTTTTTCTCAGTGGCAAAGAGCACAGGTGTTGCACCATTACCTATTTCTTATGTATGAAAATGAAAAGTAGCTTAAGTATCTGCACCGTTGAAGGTCAGAGGTGTGCTAATGTGTCACTATTTGAGCTCACCGGCTTTGTAAAAACACGAGTGCTCATTTTACTGGTATATTGGGGCTGGGGAACATTTGCCTCATGGGCCACAAACAAATGAAACTCACAGGAGCTATTATTTAATCACAAATGCTCATCATGCATAATAATGATAATGAAGATTTTTATACATTATGCTCATCACTTTGCATGCACTGACACTTTTGGCTTCTAATGAAAGAACATGCATTGTGCCCTTCTGCTGTTTTGTAAGAGCCATCTGAAACGGATTTCATAAAACCAATTGAATTTGAGTTGTAATTTTGTTCTGTAATGTATTTTATTTCAAGGGAAAGTCTAGTGCCCAAAATGTATTTACAATAATATGTTGTGTGTGCTGCCATTGGTCCAAACATGACATTATTGCGTTGGTGGAATATGAGTTAAGCAGCAAAATCCACCTGTTTTTATAAATCGCAGCTGTCGACTGAAAATTACATCACAGTTGCTTGTCACTACCAATTACGTTTTGGTGTCGTATTGATGGTTTCCATACTAGTTAATTATGTGATTGTTAAGAGGTGGAGTTCGTTGGGTCAATCCTCTTTCATGGCCCCGGGAGCAACTGCATGTTGTCAATCTAAAAGCAGCACAACAAATGTCCAGACATGTAGGATTTATATTTATTGGCTATTATACCATTTTCTATATTTTCTCTACATGTTGATGCTATATTTATTAAAGATCACAACAGGGTTTAAAAAATTGGGTAGCACAATTGCCCGATGGTTAGAACATCTGATTCACAGTTCTGAGGTTCGGGGATTTGAATGGACTAATGAGCCATCTCATTCGCCCACGGGTTCATGGCAAGTCCCATGCATGAGACACCTCTGCTTCTTGACGTAACATGACGTCAACATGACATAATGACAAGTTCCAAAAGCGTTCCAAAAGCGTTGGCTTAGCCGATGTTCTGGACTTATGTAAGTGCCCGTGTGACTCTATTTTTACCCACAAGCGTCTGCAGTGTGTTCAATCGTGCGGCCCCCCCAAACTCCTCCAGGTACGCATTGGACACCTCACCGCTTTCATCCCGCCGCCCAACCGACCCGTTATCACCGCGTTTAATAAGATTTATATCATCACAATGAATAATTCTGTGTGGGCTGACAGGGAATGTTGCTATATCCAACTCACCCTCCCTCCTGTCTTTTCACACCGGCCCACTCGCGCAGTAATTGAGAACCTGGCAAAACTGAATATAGAAAAAGAAGAAGAGGGAGTGGGTGTGAAGATGTCCACAGTTGAGTGGCCAGATTCTACCCACTCAAACCCAATTGTGGAAGTCCTTATCAAAAGCTTTCAGTGGACATTTGAGCGTCACTGTGAATCTGATTAACATGATGAAAGATTGATGAAAGATGTGTGTTGCATTTCATTTGGCTTTTCTTATGGGTGTCATGTATTTATATTCTGCTCTTTTTAATCACCTCATGTCAAGAACAATCTTCATGAATTATCTTTTAACACCACCAGTTTAAAAAAACTTGTCTGGTGTAGTGCTTAATGAATTCAAAATGCTTTAAATGGTTTCAGAAATGCCCTCAGGTTTTATCACTTGCTTTGACAACTTTACACTGCGAAATTTTGAACACAAACTTGTGTGTTCTTTTCATTTCTTTTCTAACTACAAGGTGATAATTATTTGGTGGCATAAGTCCCAGATCCGGATAATAAGTAAACTGTTGCTGCTGAGAAATAAAACCTCAAGATTCTTGGCCGACATTAAAATTTCACACAACAGTTGGCTTCCTTGAGTCAGGTGAGGAACAAAAACACGCCCACCACATCCACCTTCATACTCACACTTGATATGGATGCATTAGGACAACATAGATGGATGGGTCGACAATAAGCCTGCCAAAATCAATGTGCAAACATTATTAGATTTGTTGTTTTGACAATTCTATCACAAAAGATAACTACATTGTTGCCTAGTTGATTGCAGACCTCTGTCAAGGTTAACTGTCCCATAATATCTCGAATATGTGCCAGGTACAAGAAAGTCTCAAGTCAAGGCATCCCGGAGTAGAATGTTCTGGCCAGTTTTGAAAAAAAGATGCTGATCACGATAATGTCCCAAAACAGGCAGATAAAATCACCAAGGAATGGTGAAGAACAAAAACAATAGACTGTTGTGGGGATCCACCATCATTTTTGTGCAGGCCAGTTTATTATTAGTTAGTTAATTAAAGTGATATCTGTCAGTCATTTTTATTCATTTTTTTTTTTCCAATCAGGGATCTTTTTTTTTTTTTTTTTGCCTTTCTGAAATATCAACGATTTATGTCTGACGCTGAACAGGAGGGCCTGATTTTTGTCTAAATTCCTCCACACCAAACTCAACCAAGCTACACCTCGAGGAATGAACCATCCTTTGAGGGCAAGAGAAAAAGTCCTTCTTGATCCCACAAAGTGGGAATTAAGCATATAGACGAATTGAATTCAACACCTGATAGACACATTAAGCGGCATCTCTTCTATTTACGTTTATTGAAGAGGGCTTAATCACACACTGCTCCTTGTAATTAAGTAGCACAAGGATGTTGCTGGAAAGGGAGAAAAAAAAATACTTGACAACCTCCTCAGTTTGCCACAAGGGCTGATGATGACTGAGGCCTGACAATTCTCACTTCTTGTATTCTTGGCAATCCGAGATGCTTTTTTGGCAAGACTGTTGCAAATGCCCTTCCTCTCATTAGACGTAAGGCTGACTGTCCTCATTAGGGCCGAAAGCATTGCGATGGGAACGGCCTCTCATGAGGTGACCAAAGGTGATTAGGCAGAGCGCCTCCGTAATGATGCCCTGCTAGCATCGCTCGCATCACAATGCTGACGTGACCTTTTTGCTGGCTCAAAGAAACACAATAATATTCGACAAGATGAAGCAAGTGCAGGGAAGTTTTAGCATCGATGGCAAAGTCGCTATGCAAATAATAGGTCCTGAAAATGGATGGTGCATTGCAAATTAACAAAGGGCTGCAATGTGAGTTTTAAAGTAAGTGTAAAAAGTCGACCTTGTGATTTAGGCCAGTGAAAGAGAGACATGCTGAGCAGTGTTACCACGACGGAATTCCTGTCTGAAAGCAGTCGGTGAGTGAGAGATGTCTGATCAATGGCCTCGGTACAGAGAAGAGAGATGAAAAGATGTCTTGTGAAAAGGAGCTGGCAGGGCGTTTTGTTCAGCTTCTCATTTTTAACCTCAATCATTGGACCGCAGAATACATAAAAGGGCGAGACGATAAAGCTGTAGCTCAGTGTGGCTTTCCCTTTCGATGACTCACATTATGGTTTTAACATTAATTGCTTTGGTTCAATGCAAAGGTTTGTGTTCGTTTGTTAGTCAAACAGGCTGCTGGGAAGTCATAACATCACTCTATTTTTCAGACACGGGGGCAGAGATAAGGTCTTTGTGATTCCAGCCTTTCATTCCTTTCAAATCCAAAGGCAGGTTTAAATGCTTCTCAGCTGACACATTGACCTCACAATGACCTGGTGCAGGCAGGGCTATTCAATTAACGAATGGCCCAGTCTGTGGTCCAGGCTGTCTAAACTGAATCGCATTCAAGAGAAGCAGAGGGTATCCCGGTTTGTAAGATTTCAAAAATTCCGACAGTGCTTGAAACTGTGAAAGCTAACGGTGTTATTTTGAAGCGCGGCTGGCGGTGCTAAAAACGGGAATAGTTGCAAGATACAGAGAGGTGAGGCATGCCCGTTTATGTATGTACATTTCTTGACTTCAAACATTTAGTCCAACTGAATTCTTAATTGAATAGCCCTGATGTGGTGTCTTCCATGGACAGATGACTAGTTTAGATTTCTTTGCTTTTTTTCTCTCTGTTCCCAGGAGCCAGGTCAGCATTGCAAATGCCAGACCGGCTGGATAAATCAAGGTTGAAATTAAATTAAATTAGCATCTTCTCAGACTGCAAAAAACAAGTTGCATTGAAAGCCTAAACAACCATGGAGGAGTACTGGGGTCTCCTATATTTATTTCGTAAGTAGCCTGCTTATTTTTGTCTTTTCGAGCCTACAGGTGTCCTCAAGGATTCAAATGATGCAGCAACTGCTTAGCCAAGTGGTTGCACAAAATAAAATCATCTGGATCCAGATACACAGATAGACTCTTCGTACATAGATTTTTTTTTTTTATCTGAAAAAATAAACACATTTTTCCAGTGTGACAATACGCACCACCAGCAAGTGGAGCGGCTAATTGACGCTCAAGTCCTGACCGCTTCTCCAACCAAAACCTGAACGAAAGGCATCACACGCTGCCACTAAGCCCCACGCCGCCACGGAGCGTCCATAAATCCACGCCAGATTGGAGCCTGTATGAATTATGCTAAGAACCTTATCTGTTATTTGGTCTCATCTCTTGCTGGGTGAATTGATTGCGATTTTGCTGTTAATCCACGCCACGCCGTGCGTGTTGGGAAGCAAGTGGGGAGCCATCTTGAATAAATAGAATTTGGACTTGACAAAAGCCACCTCCAGCTGAGCAATGAGAAAGCATCCTTTTACAGCTGGATCTCCCCCACCACGCAGGGTGACAGTCAAAGAATAGCCAAGTGCGGTTTACATCCAGTTCAATTGATTTCCTTTTACTGGCTGAACATTTTCCTTGTGAAATATCATCAACCACGCAAGTTATCGGGATGACAAATTCCATTTTAGCAGCAATCTCTTTTCGTCGCAGTGGCCCTTAAGACCAAGCGGCAGCAAACCAGAAACTGTATTTTAATGAGATTAATGAGACCGCTTATGAGCAATGGTCTGCCACCAATTACTCCAGCCGTAAAATCATTTTGTTGCACCCCGCAGAGCCGTGCCAGCATTCAGCTAGTGCCAGGCTGCGGCAGGGAACCATCCATCATCCATCCCCTCGGCGTCCCACCACATGATGTGACAATAAAGACAAAGCCTGTCATCAGCCGTGGTGCTTTAAAAGCCAACAACACAACCACGCAGACTGGAGCGCCGTTCCTTTACTGTAATGGCATTCTCCAGTTAGAAAACCCATCACCCCTTGCCCCCGACCTCTACGTCTGTTCCCCCCAGCCCAGCCCAGAAGCGTGAGCAGGGGCTGCCGACCCACAGGGATGACAATGGTGAGCACGGCGGCCGGGAATCAAACAACGCTCAGATGCGGTGACAGCAACGGCTTTTATTGGCCACTCTCCATCACACCTGTCACACAAGATTGGGTTTGGAGGAGCGCTTTTCTTTGCTGAGAGAACCAAAGTGGATTAGAGGCAGACGAGGTCGGAATGGGATAACCGACGGCCTGGTGGAATGTGAATGCAAATTATAATGGAATTATGAATTATTTGTATAGTTTACGCTGCCTGCCCGAATAGAGCAGCGGAGCTCAAACGAAACGACATCCAAATCCCTCTTTTCCATCATGGAATCATCATAATATGGAGACATTCCTAAATGGATTGGATTTCCTACCAATCCATTCCTCCAGTTGGGCATCAAGAAAAATTGGGCTAAAGCAGATTTGTAGGCACTTCAGCCTCTATTTAAGAAGAAAATTGTCAATCAAATTGCACACTTGGTGGTTGTGGTGGTGTTAATTAGTAGCTTAATAGACTTCCTCTTTCGCGCTTCTCAATTTAGCATGTCTATTGACGTAGGTACATGATAATTAGAGGTATGATTCATTAAATAATTGACAGCTAATTGTTAAGCAAATTAATCCAAAATAATTTTTGAAAATAAAGCCAAATTGCAAAAATCCTGGGAATTTCCGTGTCTGAACGGTAACTATTCTCAGATTTCTGTATTTCTGCATTAAAGCGGACCGATTTAATTGGTCAATCGAAAATTAAATCAGCCATATTTTTATGTGGCCTGAAGCATAATTTGGATGCTGATTCATAAACATTTCTTTACTTTCTTCTAGCAAATCAGGTTTTTGTGGTATTTTCATATTTTTTACCTATAAAAATTTCCAATACGCATTATGTATTATTATTTAAGCCTCCTCCTCCTACTACTACTACTACTAATGCTAATAACATGATGTGCTCCAGAGAAAATTTGGCAGATTCGGAATCACCACAAAAAGAAAAATCATCTAGAAACATTAATTTGCATCTCTGATAAAAAAAAAAAAAAAAAAAAAATTGTAAACGTTTGTTGACCAACGTTGTCTTTGTCTTGAATCATTTGCAAACAGCTTTTTCTACTTTGGGAAAATAATGATATTTTGCTTATTTATAAGCAGTAAATGAATCTTTATTAATTTCTATGTTGCCATGGTTTCTGTTTGCGTCGCCCCTCCCCTCCTGTGTTACCTCCATCAATGTCATCACAGTCACCTGCCTCTCGTTACCTGTCTTGTATTTAAGTCCTGTCTGCGTGTCACTCCTGTCGGGTTGTTGATGTCTTCACGTTTGATGTCGTTCTTGTTTCTTTTGGTTCATGTCTTTGTCAATTCTGTTTCGATTAGCCTGTCGGTCGGTCCGTCCGTTAAGTTATGTCAGTTTGCAGGTGTTCTATTAATTTGTTCTCCTTATCCTCTCTTCCAACAATCTTTTCCCTCCAGTAAACCCTGGTCCAGGCTGCATTTGGTCGCCCTGCTCCATTCCGATCCATGACAGAACGGTCCGACCACTTCAGCGACCAGCGCCTGGACCACGCTCCACCACCAGCTCCCGCCGCGACACCCGATCCACGTTTGTCGTCGGAGCTTGTTCCAGTGCCATCGGCTCCGCGGCCACCGTCGGACTTCGCTCCAGAGAAACCGGCTCCGCGGCCGCCATCGCCTGTGCTACCGGTTCCCTTCAATAAACCCTGGTCCAAGCTGCATTTGGTCGCCCTGCTCTATTCCGATCTATGACGCTCATTCACGATTAATCGCCAAAGTGATTGAGAAGATTCAATTCTTAAAATCATTTTAAGATTCAGCCCTAATGGCTGTATAGAACAAACACTACAGTTGTATATTTCTGTTCTTAAAACCCCCCAGCAGATTCAAGATTTTAACAAGTTTAGTAAGCTTTGCATTGATCTTGTGGGCTGATTCTGAGAAGCAGACGCAATTAGTGAAATCTGATTCACTAGGTCTTCTGATGTCAAAAGAAGGAAGAGGGAACGTTTCCCAGAGGTTCTTCAGTATATCTAACGCGTCAGCAGAGAATTTTTTTCCTTTATCCTATTTTAAAATAGCTTGTAATAAAGCAATTAGTGTCACTGTGGTTGCTATGGAGACACTAGGTCAGCCATGCTGTTTCTTGTGAGTGCTAGCACACTCTGTAAATGTGTAGTGCTTATACAATATTTGGTTTCTTGCTTAAGGGTGCTGCGGTAGCAATAGGTAAGATCAGTAGATCCAGGTCCACTTGAAAATTAAAAATACAACCATTTTACAATAAATTGCGGATTTATTTGGTGCTTTGTGGCTGACACTGACTTGTTAAAATGACCTTCACACCATGAATGAGAAGAGGGACCGCAAGAGTCACCAGCCATTCGACCAAATAAATGTCTCTCCCCTTTTTGAGGGGCAAAAAATGGGTGTCCAGCATGCAGCATTGCATCACAGATTTATAGTCAATTACACTCCATACATACTACGCCTGGAAGAATAAATTATCTCCTAACGACATGATTGCTTCAAGCCAAATTTGGCCAAGTGATGTTCGCAGTGCACTGGGCTGCTATGTAAATCCGCATTGCAATTATGCTGATTGTACATAGTGGGGGTAAAAAAAAAATTTTTTGCTTCCATGGAAGCGAGAGGTAGCGGCAGGAGGCAAATACCCTGGTGGTCGCTCGTTTGATGCGAGTCCATCTTGACTACTGTCACTGTGTCCCACCTGCCTGCACTGACAGCTTGTCAAATACAGGTAGGTTGCAGCGCTGCTCTTAACCCAGCATGCCCTGCGGGGGAGAAGATACATCTTTATTGGGACACTGGCTCATTATGGCACCATGTGACTATCACACATCTCTCAGCTACCTTGCACACCATGTCAACCAAGTGCATCACCCTCCATCCCTCATTTGTGCTCTTTCTTTCTCACACACACACACACACACACACACACACACACACACACACACACACACACACACATGCATCTTTTGGGTGCAATAAAAGATGCGATCAGAGTCATGGGCTGCTGACAGGGGCTTGACACTGAAACCTGTTGTTGTTGGAAGGCTGCTTGCAACGTTGTTCATTACTCACCAAGCTTGTCGTTTTAGACAGCGGAGGAAGAGCGGCCTTATTAAGTAGAGACCTAGAGCAGCCTTAGGGGGACACACACACACACACGGACACACACTTGCAGGGGTTCCCGTAAAGTTTCACACCAAGAAGTAGCTGACAGCCAAAATTCCAAACTTTTTGGTGACGGCAAATTTGACTGAATTCTGAGTTAGACGCGAAAAAGGGAAAAGGAAAAAGGTAGGTGGGGGTGCGGGGTGGAATTGTGCCTCACTTGGACAGGATCCGCTGATATTGATCGGAGCCGCTGATGTCTGTCTGGCTCATTGTATAACTTGCACAAGAACACATTCAATGCTCTCGACACTGCTGAACCTGGAGCCTTGTTTCCATAGTAACTCATTTCTCGGTGCCTCTAAACATAGCCCTCTTGACTGCAGCTCTGCTCAGAACATCAAGCACAGCAGAAGAGGAGCGGGTGTATGGACAATAATGTTTCAGACTTGAGGCGATGACACCATTTGCTAGCTGGCCCGTTATGTCCTGGTGTGTTGACGCTTCAAACTGTGGAGAAAGCGCTAGAAGAACGGAGGAGGAAAGACACAGGAGGTAGATAAAAATGGGGTTTTATTCCACAAAATAGTCATCTATCTTCCAAAAAGCAACACAAACAAGACTTTGCTTGTAGAACGGTCCATTTTTAATTTATCACCCTGCTCACCTGCAACGTTGCACTAACTTTGCAAAATCTGAAAATAGCTGAGCGTCTCTGAAGCAACCTGCTCCATTTACGCCTCAAGCTTAAAGGGGGCTGCAATAAATCACCCGACCCCACCCCCCCACGCACACACACTTGTGATGGTTCGGGGACAAGAGGGGGGGGATGCGGTTGTTGTCCCTGTTTGCTATCTTAAAAAAAAAAAAAAAAAAAGGCAGATAACAAAGTAGTTTGGCCTTTTGTTTCCAATAAGATAGAAAAATCACAATGCATCTTGTGAGTGCCAGTTGGGACTCAACAATGCACCTGAGTGAGCGGGGAGCATCATTTCTTCATAAAGAATCTGCTGATGTCTGACGCAACCTTGTTGGCTGCGGCGTTCTTCCTCAACCGGCTCCTCTCCTTGGCCTGCTGAGCCGTCCTCTGTGGAAGGGCAAAATAACCCAAAGATGATTTGTCAGTTTAGGTGTAGCATTCATACAGTATGAATCTGCTTTTCTTCTCTGTCCAGGCTGCTCAGCCAAGTATGAGCTTAGTTGAAATACAAAAACAGCAGTAATTTCCCTTGACATCACTATCACTTGTCATTAAAGCTGTACACAATGTCGTTTTTACAGATGAACTTTTTCTTTTTTTTTTAATTTAGGAAAGTGATTTATGGAAAGGCTTTAATACAGCGGCAGACCCCGCAGTAGAGCAGGCAGACTGCCTTCGAGGGGGCTCCAAATAGGAGGGAAAGTCTGCTGCAATTTGTGCATCCTCAGGGTATTTCCGCAGACATAGTATTCAGACCCTGACGAAAGCAAAAGAGTCGCTGGTGTGACATTAGAGCACATTTCAGAAGAGACTTTTATTTCGACATCCTTGCTCTCTAATGTCTCTTTTGAGGAATCGCGTGTGATTACTAGATACACACGCACGGCCTTTTGCAGCCAATGCTATACATCACCACGACATAGCCGCCTGCTGGGATGTTATTACTGGCAAGAGAAGGCTGGCCATGTATCACATTACTGCCACCTCGGATGATCCTCAACATGAGGGATGCAACTTTCTTTTAAGCAGGATAAAAGAGAGCTCTGGCCAAGGTGCACCGGCAAAATCAAGCTGGACAAATGTATTTCGGGCTTAGTGTTGAATGATGCACATACAGCTCTGTGGCAGACGCTGCAGAGTGTCTGCAGGTTGTCCAGCGAGCACTGTCCTCCTCCACTGTAGACTGGACGGATGTGGTCCACTTGCCAGAAATCGCCTTCCACCGGAGCACGGATCATCTCGTTTAGCTGCACAAACACACATATATATACACACACACACAGAATGAAAAAAAAAAAAAAGCGGAGCAACACCCTCATGTTCTCTCATACAGCCGCAAATTGCCAAAAACAAGCTGTGATTGCACTACCCTCCCAAACCATCCATCTATGCTCAAGTTGATTTTTCCCTACAGCAGTGATGTGTTTAGCTCTCGCTGAGCGCTACACTCGCCTCAAGTCTTATTTTGCAACACACACACACTTACACACATGAAGCCAAACACTCAAATTGAACAGATATATGCACCTTAGAGGCACAATGCAGATGTGGCTCATCATTACCGGAAACAAAAACAAAAGCACTCATGACAGCACGGAGCAAGAAATAATGAAAATTATTTAAAAAAAAAAAAAAACAGATAATGTGACGTCTGCATGTAATGATTGCTTTTAGAACGAATAACTTGAGCAATTCTGTGATGATGACAGCTACATGGTATGATATTAGTTTGAAAAAGGCTCACTAAAATGTCATAATTGTAGGCCATCCTGAATTTGTTTTAAAGTTTGAACTCAAGTGATGAAAGCAGTCAAACTGTTGTTTTTCTGTCAAAGCAAGTAAGACGTAATTTGCTGCTTTGTGACCTCCTCCGCTTGAGCTAGAGCTTTGAATCCCAATCAAGGAAATTAAAATGATTTCTTGCACTTCTCACATAAGATTCAGCCTATCCTCGGTTCCTCTCGCTTTATGTGCATGGCCAGAGCCAGTACGAGATTATTTAGAATAGGAACAGAATAGAAAAGATAACGCAACACATTAAGTGGATATATTTTCATGTCTCAAACATGTATGTAGTTATGAGGAGGCAGAAGAGTCGCAAGATTGAGTAGCATCCATTTTTTCCCTAAATTTTAGTAGTGTTTGATTGACAGGGTAGGGTTTTCGCATATTCAGCTGACTTGCCCACGATTTTTGAGAGTGGTGAGAACTGCTGTTTCATCACTTTCCAACCTCATTTCAGGTAGATACTTGCAGATTTTTTAACTCATTCACTGCCAGTCAAGTTAAAGTGGATATTTGCAATCTAGAGCAGTCAATGGCAGTGAATGATGAAAAAATTGGTAAGGTTGTTGACAACACTCTTTGATGGTATGTAAAATGCTCACTGTACAGGGACGTCAGAATGAATGAATGAATGAATGAATGAATGAACGAACGAACGAACGAACGAACGAACACAATTTCTGCTTGGCAGATGTAATAAGAACGCAAAAACTGAAAGAAGTTCTAGGAAGAAGCACTAGAGGGCAGAAAGTGATGTAATTTGCCTCACTGGAGCAGAATTCCAGCACACTTGACTCCCAAGATAGAAGGACTCGAGAGTCAGATTCACTTTGAAGCAGTGTGAAAACCCAAAAGACCAACAATATTGATCACATCTGGAGAGACAAAGAGAAGAAATCAATTAAGAACTAAAGATGATTGAAGAGCAGCCTGACAAAGAGTTGGGCACCAAAAATCAATTTGCCCAATTTGAGTGCTACTTTGCTGACATTAAGGGAGTGAGCTAGAATTGATCCCAAAAGATATAAAGCGCAGGGCCAGAGTTCACACACGCACACATGCCTGAACAAAACTAGACTGAAACGCTCACATGGCGAAGCATAGAAATGTGGAGCACGAAACACACTCATACACAAAAGAACCCCCAGTATGAACCGAAGAATGAGGCACTAATCTTAAGGCTTTTGCACCACCATGCCATCTTATCATGTGGCTGAGGTTGTTTCCTCTCAAGCTCGCCACATCGATCGGCACTGATGCTGTTGCCGGCGGCACTGTGTGGAAGTGGAACGAGGGGGGGGGGGGGGTTATATATCCATGTGTGTGTGTCAAAAGAAGCAGGCAATGAGGAGGTTGCAGGGACCGCAGGATAACCGCCAACCAAATCAAACAGGCTTACTGGTCAGGGCCTGGCACTGGAAGGAAAATCAATGGGCCCTGCAATCCATTTACTGGGAGCTAGCCGAGCTAGTGAAGATCAATTTGTGTGTGTGTGCGTGCATCAGGTATTTATAGTTTTGTGCTTGGGTCCAACCTGTTTGAGTGACAGCTGGGCGAGCCAAGTGTTTTCAAGCATCTCTTTGCGCTGGGACGGCGGTGCATCGCGGACTTTCACAAATAAGTCGTGGGCGTGGAGGCCGCAGTGCTGGCAAACGCCCCGCTCTGCCTCCAGCACCCGCGAGCGCATGTGCGTCTGACTGGAGCGCAAAAGGAACTCCTCCTGGCACCTACGGGGGCGGAGAACATGGACTTATCTGCACTGTGTGACATGTGGACTGACAGAATATTTACCATAAACACTATGGAGCTGCAAGTCAATAAAAAATATCAAAATTATTGGGACGCCTAGCTCCAGCTACAGAAAATAAAAATGGAGGGACTTTTCCAAAGTCACAACATTTTGCAACACAGGTCAAATTTCATGGAGCAGTTTCAGCTGCTTCTCTCCCGCTGCCTTTTTTAACGTACTTGCTGCTGCAAAATCGGGTGTCCCAGGCCCCACCGGTGGTCAAGCAGGCCTTCTGGCAGGACAGACATAGAGGGACACCCTGGCCGTCCACCGCCTGCAGGAAACCTGGTGATGGTTGCTCGCCGACATCTTTGCTTGAGCTGTAAAGATGTAGTTGTTAAATAATTGATTGGTATTGACGATGAATGATGTCACAAGGCTCTATTAAGCTTGAAACATTAAATCATCAGATTTCAGGTGTCACATTTTTATTGACGTCTTACAAGGATAAAATAGATACGTAGCTACCCTCATTAATACTGAAGCTTTCCCAATAAATCTAGCTTGGAAAGACTGAAAGCGACTGTGAGGATTAGAACTGTGGTATACAAGATTGGAGACACCATAGGTATGTAGGGCAGTAACTCATTTTTTAGAATAGATTATTCCCAATATCAACACACAACGATTCTGGTCAACCATCAATCTAGAATCAAGTCCTCCAAAACGGAAATCTCACATTATCTAACAAGCTCAAAGAAGAAACATAGTAACAATTTGGAAAGACAAATGTAAAAACAAAAAGGGGACTCAGAGGTAGAGCAGTCGTCAAGTAACCTGAGGGTCCACTGTTTGATTCCCAATCCGTCATGTATCGATGTGTCCCTGGGACAGACGATTATTAATTAATTCATTTATTTCAAATTGAAGAAGATACTCAATATTATTGGAGCGTGCATCAAAACTATGAAATGGCAGTTTTAAAACATATATATTTTTCATATCTGCTCTATAACGCATAAACGATCTCTTAAGCTTTATAAAATCCTTATGTGTGCACCAAATCAATGGAAATGCAAATTTTTGGTTGCTGAGCATTGGATGTTTAGTAAAATGTTAAAAGGATGGTAATTAACCTGCCATACAGGTCCTGTATTAGTCTTAGTTTAGACCTCCCCTCCCCACACACACACGCACAAAAACACCTGTTTATTCTAAAAACACAAATATTCAGCTACATTTATAGATTTCACAGGTACTTATTTATGATTAATATTCTAACTTTGTGCCAAACATTCAATGTATTTTATGATGATCTATGCACATGACCAGCATGTATCTGCGTGAGTGTTAAAAAAAAAAAAAAATAGGACAACTAGTTTGGGCATTTGCCATATCATCCCAGCAGGGCGCATGAGCCACATAAGAGAAGGGCAGATGGACTTCATTGTTTCCCCACGGCTTTGTGTTTTGTATTTCATACAGGCCTAAGCAGCAACAAAGAATCTGAGCAACACTACAGATCCTGATATTGAGAAGAAAACCCTCAAAAGAATTAAAAATATCATTAAATAGAAAAGCAATTTGAGACGGATACCAAAAACTGGTACCAAGAGAACTGTGTTTTGCCAAAAATGTGGATGAAAGTGAGACAGAAATAAGCTTCTAATGGTGTGCTTAAAATAATAATGGTCAGGACACAGAAGAGTGTTTATTTGGGCGGAAGGCGGGAAGCCTTTAAAGATGCATTCCGGGGTATTTTGCCCCCAAATATCTTAACAATAGCCTTTTCATTTGACCATTTATGACTCACACATCTTATAAATGGCAGATTAGCACTTAAGCTGTCCACAATGGGTATTCTTGAAAGCCTCTGAAAAGCAAATTTCAGACTGGATTGGGTTTGAATTTCCTGTGCTCTTTTGGCGGATGTGACGTCAAGTGCGTTGTCATAGTGACCAGAGGCCATTATTTTGCCGTACCGCTTCTTAGAAGAGACCGCTATCGACTGTAGTACGCCTCCGACAACCAAAGTTTCTCAGAGGAAGGCTAAAAAAAGGAAAACCATAATAAGTGAGGAAAAAAAGATTGAAACTTGCCAGTGCTGGACGCAGGCCAAGCACTCGGGTAAACATCATATTTGAAGACTGGAGAGAACACCCTTAAAAATGCTGGGTTGAAAAACAACCCAATGTGGGTTCAAAATTGGATCGACCCAGGAAGTTGGGTCAGTTTCACCCAACGTTGCATTTTTTTGCACAAAACAATTTTTTTTCTGTAAAACAACCCCACAATTGGGATTATTCCGGAGGAGTCCAACGATACACTGTTTTCTTTCCGTTGAAAATGGACAGTATGTCAGAATTAATTTAATGAAATGAATGACTGTCAGTCTTAATATAATATTTTCCGCTTTTACTGTGATATCATGACCAAATGATATGCGGCTAGGAGGATCAAAGTACCGTAAAACTAACACGTACTGCAGGCAGGCTGCCAAAATGGCAATTCCGGTGACATCACACCATCTCATCCGAATCCATAAAATCATAAATTGATAATTGACATGCCACATACATATGTTTCAGAATATAATTCATTAGCATGAATTTGTTTAATTGGGCGTGGCATATCGATGATTGATTTATAAATTTGCCGACTTGAATGAGATGGTGTGGCATCATGGGAAGTGCCGTTTTGTTGTTAGTCCCCTGACAGTTACAGACCAGCTTGTGAGGGAAATGGCAATTAACGCAGCAAGGAGGAGGATGAGCCTTTCACGCAGTAATGTCAAAGGGAATTTGATGACTTGTTGCCGCTGGAGTCGGCCAGGGACACAATCTCCCGTTAGCTTTGTACTAACTGGCAAATAGAACGACAAGAGCGGATGGATTTGAAATTGGACCAAAACAATAACAGGTTTAGGAAATGGATCAATGGTTATGACCACCCTGGGATCTGCTGTTGGCCGGTGTATGGCGAGGAATCATGGAGATTAAATAAATTTACTCCAACCTAAAACTAACATAGAGCCTGCATTACAGCCCGGGTTGTGAAATGACAACTAGCTCCCAAGAAGAAGCATGAACGCATCCAGCGTTTGCCGCAAGGACTATTTATCACAAAAAATACGAGTAATTTGAGTTACCGACTGAATACGACTCATAAGTCAAGTCAGCACTGTAAATATTTTTCTGTTGCAATTGACCGGTGGCCTCTTTGCACGGTCACGCCTTGCAGCCATAATCACACAATCCAGAGCTGTCTGGCATTGTGCTTCCTCCGGCAGTAAAACTGAGTGGCAACCTCACAGGGAAACATCTTGCACAAACATTGATGAGTGCGTGTAGTTTGTGTGTTTGCTCGTTTACCCGCGGTGGCTCGCTTCTGGGTCGGGTGTTGAGTCTCTGCCAATATATTGCATTATGGTCTAAATTTACTGAACGAACATGCACAGCGGGCCTTTGTGCCTTGCACAGAAGGCGGATGCACGTCTCCATGGAGACAGCAAAGGGATGGGGAAACGAATTGATTTGCTAAGAGGAAGGGGCACATATCACCTTAATGGGAAGATGATGAACACTCATTTTTAAGGGCTTATTGAACAATATTCCTTGAAAGATTTAAAATTGGGTGAAAATTGTGCTTGCTGGCACTGGGTTAACCCTGCCACCGAAGAACAAAACAAAAAGAAAAAACAAAAAAATATACATTCATTAGTTTGTTGCAGGCCAGTCAGCAACATACATCATTGCAAAACGTTGTTACTACTTATGGTCACGTTATGGTAAATATTTTCAAGTAATTTAATAGGTACAAAAACCTTTGGAAAAGCAAATGAGCGGTGCCTGCCCACAAAGGACGCATCTCAGGTGGCTGCGAGTAAGCCCCCGGCCCGCTGGCCTATTTATTTCTTATATAATATTTTACCACTTTAATCACATCACTCACACTCAATTCCTGCAATGCGTTGATAACAAACGTGTCAATTTGTTTCCAGGAAGCAAGCTATGCTAAGCTCAATTTAGCGGCAAAGCCCAGCCACGAGCAGTCCCAACGCTGGATATAATAAGATCATCACTATTGCCACCTCTGATCATTGACCAAAGTATCAAGTATATACACCAAACGAATGTGCTACTAGACAGTGAATGGATCACGAGTAGTCTTAATACAGTAGATTAGAGTACATGATGGCGACAAGGCCTCAGGTACAGAAAGTTTGTGTCGATGGCAGCAGAAGCAACAGAGATGTGTTTCTAGGTTCAAGACACATTGTCAATTAAAAGCGCAAGCATTTTTGTTTTCATGAAATTATTATATACAGGTATTAATCATACCTGTCTGAAGTGGGTGAATTTAGTGATGAGGTCGATCTTCTCTTGCTGAAGAAGTTCTCCTTGGTAACCAGCCGCACGCTGCCTCCTTCCTGTTGAGCCTTGCTCAGTGAGGCCTCAGCCACTTCATCCCGACTGAGGTACCTACAGTAATGAGAACATTGCGATCGATGAGCAATGATTACATAACTAGTGTGGTTTTGTGGAGGGGGGCTCAATTAGGGCCTGATTTATGAATGCAAAATGGGTGCAAACTTGATTGGTCACGCGAATAGGCAAGCAGACCTTAAGGGATATGGTACAAAAATTGAGGAATGCAAAAACATCACAACACAGACAGTTACACTTCTTGAACATTTGAAAAACTGTTAGTTTGAATGTGTTGACGGAATTTGAATTTGAACATGAAGCCTGTTTAATTCCATTCACTTGGGACATTCATATTCCAAATAATGTACTAAGATAATCCATCCATCCATCCATTTTCTGAACCGCTTAGTCCCCACGGGGGTCGCGGGCGTGCTGGAGCCTATCCCAGCCGTCATCGGGCAGTAGGCGGGGGACACCCTGAACTGGTTGCCAGCCAATCGCAGGGCACACAGAGACAGACAACCAATCTCACTCACACTCACACCTAGGGACAATTTTGGAGTCTTCAATCGGCCTACCAAGCATGTTTTTGGAATGTGGGAGGAAACCAGAGTGCCCGGAGAAAACCCACGCGGGCCCGGGGAGAACATGCAAACTCCACACAGGGAGGGCCGGAGGTGGAATCGAACCCGCACCCTCCTAACTGTGAGGCGGACGTGCTACCCAGTGCGCCACCGAGCCGCCTGTACTAACATTACATTATGTACTAAGATAATGTAAAAAAAAAAAAAATATCTAGTTGATATGTGAACTGTGGCACCGGCCGGCTACGGTGGAACTGGACACACATTACAGTCCACTGACAGGTCAACAACGAATGCTCACTTCAGTAATTGAAGAAACTACTGTACAACATCGCTCCTCAAAACGATGATTTTCATTGCTCCATTTGTGCCTACTCTATTTCTGCTCTCTCCTCTCCTGAATTGTGCCCATTTTGTCAGTGCAGCAAGCTTATTTCCCCACAGGGACCGTCAATCATGTAATCTACTCCATCTCACTAGCAGTTGCTTTCCACAGCCAAATTTGTTATCCTAGTGCAAAGGTGTGCAAGTTGAAAACTGCACTCAACGCTTTATGTCAATCTGGACAAGAATTAAAATGACCTCGTCATGCCGGAGTTGACAGAATATAGAGCAGAGAGGCTGCTAAAGTGAATGAAAAAGGTGCCAAACAATATCGTGAAAGAAAAGCTTGTAGTCATCAGATTTTAAAACCACTGACGGTAGAACTGAAGCAATCATTTGACATTTTCAAAACTGACCTACAGTTTCGTTTCGTTTCGTTTATTTCAAACATGTGAAAGAAAAAAAAAGATTACTGTACACAATGAAAAGACATGACAAAATACATGCATACACATATATACACATACAGACATACATACATATATATATACCTATAAAATGTACATATATACATATGCACACATACATACACACAAACTAAAAAAGTAGAAATAAAGATAGAACCACAAAGAAACCATCAATCACATTCACATGCCTGAAAAGGAGTGGGAAGAAGTATAATTTATTTAATCCCACCCCCTTTTAATAATCCCAAATACCCAGCTATAAATCATTTGCCTCAGTTATCCCAACAAAATATTAAATTACAAGGGAAGGTGCTCCTTAGTTAAAGGGTACATGCTAAATCAAATGTTTGAGCTTTTAGCCATAATTAAATACTAATTCCTCATCAAAAACACCCCCAAAATAGTGATTTCTTTTATTCACCCATTTGGAGCACTCCTGCTAATTCCTCGTCTCCAAGCAACAGCCCCTCGCAATCTAAGAAAACAACGGGGTCCTTCCCAAAGAAGCCAAACACTTTAATTTTTACACCAGAGTTGGGAAGAAATGGCTGCCTTTACACGCTGCGTCCCAACAGTCCCATTCACTTGAATGAGAAAACTCCAGCTACCAGAGCGGAGCGTCAACGGTTCTATGGTATGGGTTCCCGCTTTGGAGATGGCGGATATGGGCAGCCGCCAATCAGCTTCAGACACCACTCTGACAAGTCCCGTGTTGCATGCCGCTCGCAAAATCACTGTTTCATTCAACTGTCATGTTCTAATATGATCTATTGCAAGTGATATTTATGAAATAAAGCCATCTGTCCATACATTTCAGTTGCTGTCATTTGGTGTTCAAGAAATCCTGCTCTGAGCTCTCTCACAGGGTGCAGATTACTGTCACCTACAACAAAAAATTAAATGTAAAATAGCTATTAAATGACCCTGACCCTTTTGAGGTATAATGTCAAACAATTTGAAAAGATATTGGAGATCTCATTTAAAGAAATAAGTGTGTGATTCAAATAAGATGTGCCTAGTGCTTACAACATATCTGTGGTGCACAGACAACAAAAATAAGAAAATAAAAAGGATTATCCGTGGGGTTGTGTACTTATTTCACCAGGGATGAAGCAGTGGCATGAATCAATAATTGATGTTGTACTCTACAAACATTTGTTTTGACAGCCATGTTTGATCAACATTATTGCTTGGACTGACACGTCGGGAAATAAATCCCAGAAGAGCTAAAACGCTTACGTCCAGTGACGACGAGTACATGCAGATTGGAAGGAATCTTAAAAGAACACACGCTAAGACTGTATTTCTGATCTCTACGTGTTTCCACCTGATCTATGACTGGGTCAATATGAGAGCAGCAAAAAGATAAAATGTTGAAGATATGAAAAATATTAATCAAAATGGACATTGGGGGCAGAACATAGAGGAAGGAAACATCCAAGGGGAGACGTTTCTATGAAAAAGTAAGGGCTGATGGTGTATCGTCATCAAACAGATGATCTTTTTTTGCTTCAAACAGTCGAAGCAAACCGCATGAAGCCCGCACAAGCAAAATAGGCCCAGGTGACTTCTGCGAAGAGAGGTCGGGGGTGTGTGCTTCAGGAGTTTCTGCTTCCTTTCATATCGCTATGTGCAAAGACAACACAGTCAGGTGATCCTTTTGGATTCAAATGCTGATTAAATGAAGAGAAGACAAAGTTTCCTTGGTCTCCATTTCCAAAAGAGTAGAAGCTGTTATAATTACAACTGACAAAATTCATTCTAGTCAGCACTGACTCAAGTGTGTCAAAGCTAGCTAATGAGCTGCTTCACCAGTCGTCACCTGCTGAACACGACTTTGCTGCTCTCTGGCGTGGGGCTGCCACAGCTTCACACCACCCGAGGTCAGATCTTATGAAGCTCAAGCTGTTTTTGAGGGAAATTAAAGTATCAGGCACCAGATGACCAGTGGCGAATACAGAAAGGTCTCAAGGTTCCAGAAGGAACCATCCTCCTGCAGACTGATGGTGACTTTAAAGCCATAATACCTTCTAACTTAAAGCCTGAGAAGCACATTTGAAGAAAGTATAGTAGAAGTGACCCCATTAGTATTTCCTTCATGATCTTGAGTAACTTCTGCCAAATAGTAGAAACAAAGTACAACTGAATATTGTTTTTTTTGAATGTTTTGAACTCATTATGATCCCTGAAGGTAAATTAATTTTACATTGTTTTTGTTGTACACCTCATGCACAGTTCCAAAAGTGAAACCACATAAATATATAGTAAGATAGCTAAGGATGGGATGGTATGCTGAAAATCACAGCTCCGTATGTATCCTGGTTTAAAGGTCATGATTCACATCTGGTTCAGCGAGAGAACAAAAGTATTTGCCAACCGCAAAAATGAAAGATGAAGTAGTAGTCATGCCAACGGATGTGTGACCTATTGCTAGTTTAACATGCAGCTTCCTTACGACACAACAAGGATTTACAGCACCAAAAGGTGCAATAACTAGGATTGTACCTTTGGCAATAATGCGTTGTGGGATTCTAGGAAAGTCACTTTAATTTGGAAAGAAAAACTTTTGCATTGTTAAAAGCACAAGCTTAGAATACATCCAAAACTAGCTTGCGACTATGAACAGAAGGTGCGTTTAGAAATTCATTCTAACATCCTAACACCACTCAGGGCACACAGACAAACAACCATTCGCACTTTTATCTCCAGTTTTGGACAGAAGTCAAAACAGGCGAAGTTAAATGACAAGCTGGGCTGCAGATTATTATTATTTTTTTTACTTTGAAATGAGAAAAACTTTCGGTAAGATCAAACAACTTTGAAGTTGATCAGCTTCCCAAAATACATTGTGAGGTTCCAGATATGTACTGTATACAAAGTAATCAGAAAATGATCCAGGGGTAATGAACCATCTCGGGACAACATTTGCAGTAATTTCAGCATGTGGTGTACTCCAACTGAATGTAAACTCAATTTAAATCCTCTTCACTCCTCTCAAAATCCCAATGACTCTTCATGAGTTGCATGTGATGAAAGTATGATCATTGTTGGCAACCTAGGCAAAATGCATTAGATTTTTAGTTGTTGAAAGTGGAACGTCTCAGTGGTGCAAAAGGTGAGATGCGATCGCCCCGCTGTGTCTGAGCCGGAGGCTGATTGGTTCTGATTAGTGAATACATCAAACAACTATCAAATCAAGCTGGGCCAATTGCCTCCTACTTACAACTTGATTAGGTTCATGCACCCAGACATGTTTCCCGACTTGAAAAGTCCTTGCACATAGATATCATGTCCACAACACCTACAATTGTGTGTCCCTTGTCCATAAAATATGAATTCGCATGCACAACAGTAATCCTGTCCTCTCTCTTGCCTCAGTTGACTCCCTTTGAAACGCCCACACGCAAAACTTATTTTCTGCCTTTAGTCATGTATTGATGAGATTGTTTTCTTGTGATATCTCACGTCGCCTACTGGATCGTGACTTAGTGGTGTTTGTGTTTCCACCACTGACAATGTTACAATATGCTATTAATGTGCATGATAAGGTGAAAAGCTGGAGGCTACTCATTGAAACAGATGAGTGCACAAACTTTGACTTCACACTGTCGTTAGCGTAATTGGTGGAACAGAAGTTGCACTTCTCTCACCCTCTTTGTGTCAGAATTACACAAAAACGGTCTCAACCTTTTCCACAAAAAAGTCATTGTGACGGCATGGACCAAGAAATAATTGCATATTTTTCTGCTGTTCCATGACTCACTTTTCAGAAGACCATAAAAAGGCATTTTGTTCAACCATTAACAAAATTAACCATTTTATTGTCAACAAAAGAGAGCTATTTTTATCACTACATTGATAATAATGGATGGATGAACGGAATTGAATTCTGACCAATAGTTTAGTAATTTGTGACTCC
Organism: Syngnathus scovelli; assembly: GCF_024217435.2. Lineage (NCBI taxonomy): Eukaryota > Metazoa > Chordata > Actinopteri > Syngnathiformes > Syngnathidae > Syngnathus > Syngnathus scovelli. The sequence continues at coordinate 6,354,950 of NC_090848.1, forward strand.
AACCTTGCCATCATGAAGAATCTTTTATTAAAGGTTGTCAAAGTAAGAGTCAAAGCGGAGTTTCTCTTTCAATATTACATTTTCAACAGGAGCCTGACCTCTTGGTGCTGGTGTGAGGTCGCTGGGTGTTGGCCAGCTGCTGCAAGCCAAGCGCGGGGCTGTGGTAGAGGAGACGGCTACGTCGGAGCAGCTTCTGCTTCATGGCTGCCAGGCTGCTCCATCCCTGAACGAAGCGCAGCACCTGCAAGGCAGACGTTGAAATCTTTCGTATTGAAGTTGGGGGTGAAAGGTGGCAAGAAAAGAATGTATAGTTTTTTTTTTTTTTTTTTTTATATCTAAGGCACTGTAGAGCTATTCAAAAACAATCAGCAAAAGGCATACACATGAAGATGACTTTCCAGCCAGTCAAATAAAACCAATCAAACTGAGACACAGTGATAGATATGCTTTAGAACAGGTGAGGCTTTCAAAGAAAATCCAAAAGAAAAATAACAGGTAGCCCACATAAAATTGAATGGATAATAATATTACACTTTGGATGGGTATTTACTGTTTGCGAAAAAGATAGTATTGAGAAGCTAGCATCATTCAAACACTGGCTGTCTGATGGTAAAATCTATGCATAGTAGCCAGAATACATTGAATCAATAGACAGAGTCACTTTGACTTCTTTGATAATTAAAATCTAAAGAAAATGATCACATTTGATGAACATTGTCAGAGGTACAGTATACTATTTTAACAATATAAATCATTGAAATAACCCTGAATGTGCTACATCATGTTTGTGTAACAAAAAGGATTTGTCCCTTTCTTAATTTGTGATTTCTTTTGCATATTTATCCCTCTTGAATGCTTTGGACTATCAAGTCAATTTGACATCTTACAAAGACGACCAAATCAAATACATAATGTAGTTTTGACGTGATTTTAATAAAGCAGAAATACATCCAAACCTATCTGATCCTATGTAAAACAAAAAAAAGTGGATAAGTGGCGCAAAGCAGGATGTAAATAATGGTTGCAGCTCACGCCTTGCCTTTAAAAATGGACATAAACGTGACTGATGGGGACTGTGTCAGCGGCACTGCCGCTGCAAAGGCAGGTTGCTGGATTCCGTACGAGCTGTTTGGTGCGCGTGGGGTCGTTTGAGGCGATGATCCGTCTACCTGTAATGATCCTCATAAAACTGCATTCGCTCCCTTGCCTGTCTCTTGACACTGGCTCAGCCTCCCTCGCTTTCTTTCCATCTTCAACCCCCTTCCCGGCAATTCCTCCAGCCTTTCTCCCTCTAGACCCCGCAGGGGTGGAAACCGGTGTCCATACTGAGCCATAATGTTGTGCTATTTGCTCATGATTGCCAGCGGTGGTGTCAGGTATAAGTTAGATTTGATAACGCTGTGCCTTGTCTTTACTAAGGCCTGGTTAAGGATTACATCTTATCATACTGCAAAATAAAGGTCAGCCTGTAGCTTCTAAGTTTAAATGGATGCCACAAGCCTGAAGACAAGGGAGCAAAAACACGAAATTTACTCTATCCAGTAAGGAAAATTATGATACGTAAATGTAAAAATAACAAAGAGGAAAAAAACAAAACTAAACAATAACGTTGGGGTCAGAATTGTGAATTTCCGAGTATCTCAGTAAGTGGTTGAAATTTCCATCTGCAAAATAAACTATAATTATTCTACAAACCCCAATTACAATGAAGTTAGGGGATTGGGGAAAAACAGAATACAATAATTTGAAAATCTTAGAATTGACTGCTGAAGTACATGACTTATTCTACTGCAGACACTGTTTTTCTGAACAATCTTCCATTTCTTGGTACTGGAGTTAAAATGAGGTTTTATGACAAGGGTCTGTGTCTTAAACTACATAATTTTGACCCACAGATGTCTTCGAATCTAGTTGAAGTAGACGTCCCGACCAGATTCAGCATTTTGACAGATGGTCATTTTTGGGAAATCTTGTCATGTTGTTATTGCTAACATATTTAACACTACAAACTCCTCCTTACAGGTTCTGTTACAGAATAGCAAGGTATATAAATTACAGCAAGCACACACATGCATGGACATCTCGCGCACGCACGCACACACACGAGCACACACAAAGGGTAGACCTGTATTTGATTTTCTCTGTGCCGGCTGAAATCCTCAGGCAGGTCGTCCCAGTTGGTTAGTTTGATGTCCAGGGGCATGAAGCTCAAGTTCAACGGAGCGCCGTCCTAACAGATGAGACGATGGAGACCAAGAGTTAGCCTCAAGCGAGAGGATTTGTTCCAATAAGTATTAATACTCTATCTCTCGCTATTCTTATTACTAAAGACAAAGTCACTGTTATATGTGGTGCGTGCTTGTTGACATCTTAACACAATCTTACTTGTTTTATTAACAATGACCAATAAGCATGTGCCCTGCGATTGGCTGGCAACCGGTTCAGGGTGTCCCCCGCCTACTGCCCGTTGACGGCTGGGATAGGCTCCAGCACACCCGCGACCCCCGTGGGGACTAAGCGGTTCAGAAAATGGATGGATGGATGGACTAATAAGCGCCTCATATGAGTGAAGGGTTGCCACTCTTTGCTGGTTGCCGCAGTAATTCTCATCAGTTTCCTCACTTCTTTAATTCAAATACATAGACTGCTTTGAAGAAAATACTTCTCTTGTGACAGTGCGCACGCATTAAAACTAATGACTCGAGAAGGTTGGTGCATAGCCGCATACTCCCCGTGATAATGATCTGCTAGTAACTGCGCGACGATGTAAAAAGTAACACCATCAACAACCCCTGAATTACTATTATTTTTTTATTCATTTCACACTTAATTCCCACTTTTGCTAGGCGAAGATTCAGTGCACCCTCATTGTGAACCGAGCTTGAGAGAGGGTTCAGGAAGGAGGACTACTGTCAAGCATCATGAGCATTTTACAAAACAGAGAATGCAAAGTGGAGTTAAGGGGCAAGAGACACTTCAGTTCCGACGTGAAGATGGTGGAGCAAGGAGAGCGACAGGCAGGAGAAGAGATAAAGTGAAAAGGTTAATAACACACTGTATGGAACTCGGGTCCAAATCAGCACTGGGATGTTTTCCTTAGTATCACCAATGTGCAGTGGCTTGTGCGTTTATTTAGATTATGGCCACATAAATGGCAGAGAGGCAAGGAACGGATTGTGCTGCAGTAGCACAGCAAAGGATTAGACTTTTAGTGGATAGAAAATGCACACTATCCTCCCAATTCCCACACTTAGCATTACAATATTCTTGCTGGAGAAAGCTGCTACAATGTCAACAACATTACAGCTCGTCTCATCAGCAGAGGTGGTGCATCACGATTTAGGGGAGGTGAAATAAAGACAATCATTTACTCTGCGGTGGAACCTTTAAAATCTTTGATATCCTCTGTATACTTGAAATACAATGCCCCCCCATGTGAATGCATTATGGGTTACAGAAGGTTAAATTATGAAATATTATTTGATTTAAAAGGACTGGGACTCTCAAAGTCAAGAACAAGGAAAGCACTATGGATGTTAAAAAAGACTTGAACACAAAGACTAAATGAAGTTGTAATTCTATGAGAGTGATCGTGTGTGGTATGTAACATTACGCTCATAAATACAAGCCAAAACTCAACCGTTGCTACATATCGTTACTTTCGCTCCATTTTATGCATCCACTGTGAATAAGCTGAAAACCAAGTCTTATTATCTATTCGTAGGTGGCAAGTCGCTGCCATCTGACACACCAGTCACCTGATAACAGGAGCAGTGACTAAAATAACAATGACGTCTCGAACCTCCACATCAATTTCCTCATATTCTTAATACAGTATTTCTCAGTTTAAATCTGGCAGTAAATTGTCCTCTGATTGTGAACTGAGCTGCCCCGCCATGTGAATTCTACTCCTGCTTCAGGATTATCCCAATGTGACAGCTTTCCAGGCAGAACTCCTCCAGTTTATCATTTAAATGACAGCGAGGGACATTTATCTCTGTGGCTTATCGTTTCAGCCATGCATACATGACACTTCTCTATTGCTGTCATACTAATATAGCATTGTGGATTCAGTTCAATACACATTGGTCCCCTTTAGGTAAAATCCTCGTGTCTCTCATCCATGTTAGAGTTTGATCCCTCATGAATGAAACAAAAGGGTTGAGTAATCACGGAGCGATCAATAGTTGGCCCTGTTGGTTGGTGACACTCACGACGTGTGTTAGGAATGCACTGGAGTGTAATCAGAGTCACACTCGGGTTAAACAATAGTTTGTCTTCAACAGGAGTCATGAGGTTCTGCTAACATACTGTAATTTACAGAAAGTTGAGGTGCATCCAGTTAAAGTTGAACACAATGACTTGTGGAAGGACATTTTGACAGGAAAGGTCTCTGTTTTATCTTATCTAAGTTTTTAGGGGTTTAAATAATGGTCATAATAATAATAATAATAATAATAATAAAATAACAGTTATGATGATAATAATAATAAAATATTTTAAGTTGCTTCAAGTTTTTTTCAATTGCCTGCAAAAAACACCCAGTTAGGCACAAATTGGTGTGTACACACCGTTAGTGAATACAGCCCATAAGATTCAACTGACACTTCTTTTGTCCAGTCAAAGATTTCCTCGCGAGGCCATAAGCGCATTTCGGGCGCACACTGTGGAAATAGTGTGACTTATTTGTTAGCAGGATTAATAAAACTACATAATATTTGCGATTTCTGTGAAACTGGAGGGACGGCACATGAACTGAAAATGAACCCATCACACTTGGCACAAAAGCGAGGAAAAAAAATGAGGTATGATTTTTGGATATGTGTGTGGTTTCACAATAAGCCCCATTCACTGCCAATCATTATGATTGTTCAGCTGTCTGCTATTTTGCCTTAAAATGGAAAACATGGGGCACATTGAAATGTTTTTATTAACTCACAGAAGCTAATGAAAACAACGCAACCATTCTTGTATTCTTGCACTCTTGTACGCTGCTGTGAGAAGTAAATTTCCCCGCTGTGGGATAGATAAAGTTCTATCATCATCATCATCATCATCATCATAATACTGAGTAATTGTAACTTTTTATTTTTAATATATTAATGTGTGCATAAAGCTTGAGCTTGGTAGCACACCTGTGAACCGTACTACACATTTTCAGGGACTAGCAGAGCCCAGAATTCCAATACTCGACCCAAGCGCCCGAGTAGATATGTTCACCTGTACCAAGAAAGATGAATACATAATAAGTTTGTCGATTTCCCAAATGTTTAATACACCGAAGAAGCACATATGTACCTTATCGTAGATATATATTCGGTCTGTGAATTGGCTGGCACAGAACAGCAGGCCCTGGTATGCTGGATGATCACCTTCCTCACAGTCATTCGCTTTCGTAGCTTCCAGGTCTGGACAAAGAAGAATACTAGTATGAACATTTCAGACATGATAAGACCACAGGGCATTCTGTGATGAATCCCATCGTTTAGTGTATGAAGACGAATTTCAATTGAAACCAGACAAATTGTCCCAGTTCTTGTGATATAGTACTTCTCTTAGGGCCGAACCTAAAAAGCAAGGAATAAGCCTTGCTAAAACAAAAATTTTACTAAAAAAGTCAAATGGAGCTTTGACATTTTTTTGCTGCTCGAATATGGAAATTTTGTTACGCTAGCTAACCCGAGCTGACTTCTCTGGTCGCTTTGAGTCCCGATCTGCCCTTCTGTCGTATGGTGTTCTACAGGGATCTTTATTGGGGCCCTTGCCATTTTCATTATTTTTGCTGCCCTTAGGTTCCATACTACAAAAACGTGGCTTTTCTTTCCACTACTATGCAAATGACAGTCAGATCTACTACGTAGTATGTCCTGCTGAGCAAAGATGATGCCTTCCCATTAAGTCCACTCATGTCCTGCCTAGAGGATATCAAAGTCTGGATGTAACTGAATTTTATAAATTTCAATTATAAGAAAACAGATATTATGGATTTCGGTCCCAGTGGTTGACTGGGGCCCACTTGGCATCTTGTCTATGTCACGTTCCAGCGTCCCACTTCCCTTTTCCCCTTTTCAAAAAAGGATCGTGCTGTATTTGGTCACTCTGTCTCACTCCGACAGTTTAAAGTCAACAGTCTCTGACGACCAAATCAGTGCTGTTGTTAAATCCAGATTCTTCTAAGGTAAAGGCCTTCCTTTCTCAACAACACAAATCCATGCTTTTATTACATTTCGGCTAGACTACTGCAATACAATTTATATTGGAATCGGCCAGTCCTCCCTCAAGCGTAACCAGTTAGTTCAGAAGGCTGCCGTTTGCCTCCTAACTGGAGCTCGTAAAAAGGAGGACATAACCCCAATTCCCGCCTCGTTCCACTGGCTCCCTAAATATTTTAGACTGCATTTTAAGATACTTCCATCTGTTTTCACCCCTTCGCAGCTGCAGCAGTTGTAAAATGCACTATGTAAATAAAGTTGCAGTGTACTGTACTGTGTTGTATTTCTGAATCAAGTGTTTCAGTTCTGTGTTGAGCCCGTTTCTTGGAAGGCAGAGATAATCTAAAGACATCTCTGATGAACTTGAAAATGAAGTCCCATTTTGAGTCCAAGAAAAAACAACACTTTACCTGGAATTTCATTTTCATTGTTCATCAGTTGTGTAATCCTATGCAGTCACAGAAGGCCCATTAGTTGGAAAGAGCGCTTCCAATTTATGTTTAACAAGTTCACACAACCAACAACACAGAAAAGGAGAGTGAGTGATAAAATGAATGGAAGAGCAGCGAGGAGGGAGAGGGAGGACAGAGAGCAGGTCATTACTGTCAGCAATGTAACTTGCTCATCCTGCCAGCATCGAACAAGAAAAGGTCAGGTGGTGGAAATGAGACTGCCGCTGCTCCACCACGCTTCATTTAGACAATGACCTATAAGACGCTGATAATACTTGCTTTAAATCACTTCATGTGGCCCTTTGTCTGCCTTGTGTGTGTGTGTGTGTGTGTACTAAGTGTTCAATTGACTTGCACACTGGCTGATGTCGCTAATGCTTCTATGATCAGCCAACTTGGTTGCTTCAGCTAAAATACTTTTAGAAGACACGGTGGGCTTTGCTTAATTAGGTTTAAAAAGGTGTTAGCTGTATGTCGAGGCAAGTTGTGAATTAGTTGATGTTTAGTAGTTCTCCTTCAGGTGCTCATTGTTTTATTGATCATTTTGTTTTATTTTTGTGTTGGCACTTCCTTCGTAGATGCTGGTGTTTCCTATCACCTTTGTTCGTAGGTCACCCCAATGTTGAAAATAAAAGCATTGTGAACATATTTGGCCTTTCAAAATAAAACTCCCACTGTCTTTCAACATCCATAATGAAACCTAACAGCTCCACTATGTGCACCTGATTTTTGTTGTAAGCATTTTTTTTCCTCCCGAATTGGCTGTTTGCAGTGGCTGAACAGGCAAGCTGCATTAAGTGGGCCATTTATTTGATGGGGGCAATTCATCTTACAAAGCCGTCTTATTAGACTGTCACTTGCACAGTATGAACAGTGCCTTCAAATCACACGCCTTGGGATTTATCTGTTATTTTACTGCAAGGGAAAGAAAACAACGCCTAATTGGACTGAGTCATCTCATCTTCTGCAGGACTGAAACAAAAGATGAGAGAAAAAAAATCAACTATAACTTCAAGAATGCAGAAGTTCGGTGGAGCTGAGCTTGCTGCAACGTTTGAACTAACATCCGGAAAACATGAATCCGCGGATAAACGCTGGACTCATGCAGATCGCCCGGGCGACAGGCAACAGAGCGTGTGAGGCGGTGAGATGGGGGAGGAGTGATTGCTTGTGCGTGCCATGAGGAAAGTAATCTCGGAGCAATCAAGAGGCAGGAGCATCTGACAGCTCTGTGGCTCGCTTCCGAAAACCCCGGGCAGGTAGAGAGAAATCATTAGCCGACGCGCCTGACCCCAAAGGTCACCTTTATTGGACAACCTCTGTGTTCCATATTAAACTTGTGCTGCCAGAAACAGACTTACAGCAGCATGTAACAAACAAACTCAATGCATGATAGATGGATGATTAGGAGTTGTGAGGAGGAAATGTCCAAGGCAATGTTGCAAGAGTGCCTCTACCATTTTAAAAATGGATGCTTTTTACTTCGCCAGATGTCTTAAATGGTGCTCTTTGCTCACATTTAACATTAGTTTTCTGGTGACTGAATTATATCTCAAGGCTTTACTGCCCGTGGAGAAAAATCAAAAAAACATCAGAAAAAATAATCACACTTGATGGTATCGCAATGAAAAAAGTATTCTTTTACATAATTGGGCAGCGTCTTTGACAACCAGGCTGTGCAAAATGCACCTGTGAAGGACACTAAGTAAAGTAGGCATTCCTTCTCAGAAATGATGGTGCTCAAAACAGATGACAACAGATCAAAATATTCTTCAACATAAAAATCTTGCGTTATGAAGCTGAGATGTAGAGAGCAACAAAGGCTACAGTACAAAAAGTCGGATGGATGGACAGACAGACGGATGGATGGAGGGATGGAATTATTAATCACTGGTAATGTACAATCCTTAATACTTACTGACTAAACAAAATCACAAATTGCAAGCTTTGAACAGAAATACAGCAAACACTAGTTCAAAAGAAATTGGAAGCTGGAATGGGACTGTGAAAATTTGAAAACTGCTAATAAACATCACCAGACAGGCCCTGATCTGGAACCGCTAAAGGAGACAAAAGGATCTAAAGCAGGATACACCTCGACACAGATTGACAAGAAGACCTGTGATTAAGTACTCTGCAGGTCCCTACTTGTTGACCTATACCTCAAAAGAGGTGTCGGGTAAGTGTGCTAAGTACAGTAATTGAATGGTAAAGAGTGAACAGCAGCAGAAGCTACAGTGAGATTTTGTTTAAAAGTAATTGTATATAATCTACAATGCAAGTGAAAGCCCTGTCAAACAGATACTATACCAGCAATGCTAACATGCTAACACCTTAACAAAAATCACTATACATCCCAGGACTTGATGTATGAACAGACTGAACCCAGTATGACAATCTTTGATTTATTCATTGAGAACAAAATAATTCAATATAAACTCAAACTATTAACACTCTGGGGATTGTGATTTGTTTTCTTTAATTAAGGGCTGCAATTTCCAAATCTCAGCAAAGGTGGCTGGGAAGTGCCTATAGCCTGGATGCCCTACCCACAATTTTGGGAAGATGCCCACATATGGATCAGTACATGATCCAACTCCAAAAGAGTTTTTGATGCAAAAATGCGTGATGTGTCAGAGGTGCCCGATTGGATTCAAGTCCAGGGAACAGCTAGGCCAGTCATTCAACAACAATGCTGTAGGCAGAAGAACATTCTCCACAGCGTCTGTCAAATGTGCTCAGTGTGAACATTTGATCATTTATGAAGAAAAAAGGATGCCAATGGCAACTCTGACAATTATGCTGTTCTCTGGCAAATCAGGCTGAATGGCGACATGGCGTGAACATGGGCCCCACTTGTTGACTTCTGGCCTGTATGCCACCCCGACAGAAATGTACCCGAGTGGCCTGCTGAAGGCCAATTAGTAGGGCTCTGCAAGTGCTCTTCCTGTTCCCCTTTAAAGGAGCTGGTGCCGTTCAGGGCTTGATTTGATTGCATATGCATGCCGTTTTTAGCGTGTGCAAGTAAGAACACAGGCACTGGATTAGACATTAGACATGAGGAAAAAAATCGTTTTGTTAAACTTGTACCACAACTGAAATCAGTGTGTCGATCGAAGAATTAGCTCATGTTCACTTCTTCGTGCACTCTAGTTGGGTGGTGCTTGAAATGATTAACCATCTTGCAGAATACTCCATACAATGTTATTTACATCCATGTTTGATGCCAGCTCATTGAAAAAGACTTTGGATTGAGCGGAACAGATATAAAGTGTTAAAAATTTAAACATGAGAGGATTTAGGAGATGCTGAGTAACGCGTTTGCTTATGATTAAAAAGAGTTGACATGCCACTGCAGCTTCAATGAAGTAATCGATAGAATCATCGAATCTAAAAATATTCGATAGAGACCACCGTATTCGACATTAAGTAGACACGGAGGTCAAAATGTGTTTTGAGGAGCACACAAAACACAATTGATCACAATCAGCCATCTTTGTTGTTTACATTAGAATGCCTAACACCAGCATACTACTGTCACATTTCTACATTTGTTAAATTCAGGGTCAATATGTGTGACCTTGCTTTGATATCACAGTACTTACGTATCTAACATCTGTCATCATTCACTTATATACAGTGTGAATGCAAGACACCTCAGGTTTTAACATTTAAAAAATTCATTGTGAGCTGTGAACTAGCGTTATTAGTAGTAGTAGCACTGCTTTTTTTTTTACTGGTTCACTGATGGTCACTGACTGCACCTCAAACTTTGCATGCACTTTTCACGAGGAGCAGATTGTGTGCTTTGACAAGATTTACTCAAGAGATTAGTGGGACTTTATTCAATATCTCCCATTCGCTTCCACTGAGCAGAACTAGGCAATATCCCAAAGAGGATATGCATAATAATATGAAGAATAACACCCGGCCCCATATGGAAAGAGATATAGTCCCTTATTGGTTTGCAGCGATGAAATTAAAGAGCATTATTTGGGTAGCGCAGGCCAATTTTCCCAGATATGAAAAGGAGATTGCAGGTGGGATTACCGTGAGTGTGGTCAGGGAGGACGCAGCTGCCACCACAGGTGCCGCCGCCGCCACCTCGCTTTCCCGCTGATTGTTTGCCTTCGAGCTGCTGCGTGTCCCCTTCCTCTGCATCTCCGGCTTGCTGTTTGTCTTTTGTAGGCACATCTTCCTCCTCCTCACTCTGTTTGCTTTTGCACGTATTGGCAGCATGGGATTCCTGCCAACTGGGCTCGGGTTCTTGGTCAGAGCTGGACGGGATATGACACACTCGTTCCTTCTCAGCTGAAGGAGGTAGCTGAGGCCTGGTGGGCTCTGAGAGCAGAGACATAAGGAGAATGATTAAGATCATCTTTTCAGGCCGAGTTGTAGAGTTTAATTACACATTACAGAGCTTCAGTCCTTGGATCCATCATTCAAGAATTACCAAAGTGTGGCCAAGAGTCTGGATGTAAGTAATCTCAATATGGCATATTAATTATTTTGTGACCACAGATCAGTTTTAACAGATGTGTTAAAGATATGCATGGATGAAGACAAATTTGTTGAGTACATTTACATCTATCCATCCAAAATTTCAAAGCACTTGTCCTCATTAGGTTCTTGTGGGAGCTGTGGGCTCGCCAAGCTAACATTGGGCAAGAGACGGGGTATTCCCCAAACAGGTGAGCTGCTACGGTAATTGAAACAGAAAAAGGCGTTACACCTGAGCACCAACCTACTCCTCAAAGGAATGCTCGAGCCGCAATTTGAACTACGAACCGCGCCGCAAATGTGCTAACCCTAACCCTCCTTCCAAAGAAACACTAATAAAGTAATCAGACAATCAGAATGTTCATCTGATCAGCGGTAAACAAGAGGGAACATGTTGGGTTAATTGAGGTGCAGATCTGTGAAATAGCATGGCGGTCAGCTCCAATCTTCTCGAACTGCCATGCCTTTGACAGTTTCTCGCTCGTTTCTACAACAAGTGTTGGGTGCTATTTTCAAAGAGGGTGAATGATCATTATCCCACATTGTTCTCCTAATTGCTCTTCTGCATTGCTGTGTGTGCAATCAGCATTAACATAACAATCCCAGTAATTGCTGCATCTGTGCAACTCTCTACCCAGGTGATCACGGCAAGCTCGGTGAGCTCATTTCAACCTCCCTTGAAATACCAAAGTTGTACTGCGGTGTAATTTCACTCGTCGCGGACGGAAATAGGAGTGGGTGGGATTTTAAGACTCTAGAAATGTTAATGAAGGCAAGGATTATGCTATAGCTATTCAAAGATATACAAATACATTCACAAAAGCGCGCCAGCCTATCCACTGCTCACCTTAAATGAGTACACACCCTTTGATGAATACATTTCTATCCATTTCTAAGGGCCTGTTTATACAAATACACTTGTGGGGTTAAAAGGGCAAAATATTTGGACGTGCCTTTGGTTTAGACTGTGGCGGCGTTTTGGGGGCTTGAATCTGTAAAAAATGATTTGCCCCGCCAATGTTTTCAAAGTTTTAATGTTTGTGAATTTATTCATTTTCAATCGGAAATCTTTGCTGAACTGTCATTGCGAGGAAATCATTTATGCAACGTTATAGAAAACAGTAAATGTTTAGGCAAATCTCAGAAAACTTATTGTTTTCTTACAAATTTGTTATTAATGTATAGTGAAGATGGAAAATTACAAGCCTCTTTTGAAACTGCTTCATCTTTAGAAAACGCTCCACTTCTTTTCAAAGGATCCAGGGGACTTTGTGAGAGGTCAGAGGTCACCCATAGCTCACAATCCGTGTTTTAGTTCATCTCAATGGTGGAATATATATATACTAATGTGCACAATTTTTATTCTTCCATCACATGTTCAATTGAAATCACATCCTCTTACGTAATATGTAAAGTTGAGGTGTGAAATCTAAGAAGTTATGAAATTCAGAAATGCAGAGGAGGGTTAATTAGTGATCCTTCCTCTCTGTGACTTGTTTCTTCAAAAGGCCAGCCCACAAACGAGTTGCTCAAATGTCACACAATTCTCTGGGCACCTGGCCTTGCCACTGTCCCCCTTTGCTAACAAGCTGAGCGAGACCGCCAAGCGAGAAGGCTCAATTTGTGTCGCGCTGTCCCCACCGAGGAAGATGTTAACAATGAAATCTTGCATGGCTTTAACATGACTTTTCTTATCAAATTCTTTACTCAGTCTGCAAATGAGGACCCCCATTAGAGGCTTGATAAGGTTTCATATTTGAGTCACAAATTATCCAAACAAAAAAAAAACAAAAACAAAAAAACACTGGACAAAAACATGTGCGCTATTAGGATGCGTGCGAAATAAAGATGAAAATCTTTTGGTCTCCTGTCTGCAGGGAGCCAAAACAACTGTGGGATGAAAAAGGAGATGATAACAGTTCGGGAAGCCCACATGATGCATAATATCAAACATTCAAAGATACATTGCGACCGGGGCGGTGTCATTAAATGCTAGAAATGAGTTAAAAACAGGACAGAGACAGCACAAGAACCAGGAGGAAACTTCTTCCTGTGGACTATTTTGGCAGCAGCTGCTGAGAGATATATTACCTGTTAAAGGACAGAAGATGAGCTCTACTCTGATTAAACATGATATCATTGTGGTATATATCAAAGCTGTCCTAATCTTCCTCAACCAGATTTATTGGTGGTACATCAATTGCATGTCTTGTTCTCACCTACCTGCATGAGACATCACGTTCTGGCACCCAAAGTGGTCAGTAATGCATGACAGTTTAATTAAAAGCAAAACTCCATTAGCAACAATATCGCATAACATTGTTCAATTTGTGTTCTATTAATGAAAGCTGCTGTTGTTGCCATCTGGAATCAGGTACATTTCTCCAGTCAGCTGCAAAATTGAGCTTTGTTACACTTTACAGGTGGCATTCAGAGGATAAGTAGATAGCTTGAACAAATTCTTAAATGAATACTCTGCCTATATGTGTGTGTGTGTCTTACTAGTAATAACAAGATTGCAATGAAATACATGAGGCATTGTGCAGCTCAGATTTTACAGCTGATGAGACAGACCAGAACTTTTTCTGAGGTGTGCACAGATGTTACTCAGTCACGGGCTGATAGATATCGGCAAGAGCCAGCACATTTTTTTCCCAACTTTTGCGCCAGACGTTTGCAGCCTTCTCTCGAGCTCTCGACTTGACAGGTGAGAATTATACTGAAAACTTGTCATCAGCAGAGAGAGGGAAAAGGAGTCACCCAATATTCTTGCACCTGAGCTATTTCAAAATCTGGCAACCCTGCCTCCAGTCGCACATCTTAGTCTGCAATGGTGCTCAAAAGTCATTTATTTTCGTCTTTGGCAATTAGTTTAAGACTTAACCCTGCTTGATCCAAATGTTTTAAAGTAATATTTTTTGTTGAATTTTTAATTACACAATACTTACCAGGTTTATTTTAATCTTGCCAACAAACAAAATCCATTAAAAAAAAAAAAAAAAATACTAAAAATAACTAAAACTTATGAAAACTAATAAAGCTACCCTGAAAATTAATTGGAACTAACTACATTTAAAAAACAAACACAATACAAAAACTAACTCTAATTAAAATTCCAAAACTGCTATAACACCGGTGGGAACAGCCTGACATAATAGTGAGAAAAATGAAGACAGAAAAGTGCTGGCCATTCTTACCTGATGGTAAAGCTGAAGAAGAGCGTGGCCATTCACACATCTCGCAGTAAGGCAACAAATTGCTGTTTGAGTAAGTACACGCTCCGCAGGCCCATGCTTTACTGGAAGGGTTTGACTCCAAAGACTCATGTTGGGCCGACGTGCTCGCCTCCTGCGTCAACCTTCGCTTGCCCCGGGATGTGGACCTTTGGCTTGGGCTGGACTGCACCTCTCGGATCCTCTTCGTTTGTGGGGAAAAGTCACTGTCGTCTGTGATGGACATTTGAGAGCTGGTCTCTTCTTTCTTTTTTGTCTTAATTTCAGAATGTCTTCCCCCGCAAGCTGCAGAATTGTTGGGTTCTGGGGAGACGGAAGAAGACTCATCTTCGTCTTGTAGTCGTTTCCGCTTCTTCTTCTTGCTGGTATCCGGAGAGAAGAAGTTACGAATATCATGTTGATTCTCCTTTTCAAACTATGGGGGGAAAAAAAACACATCAATCCATTTGGCTCATGACATTTCCTCTTATTTGTTCATATCCTAATCAAGATGATGAAAACACAACTGGTTTTTGCTCCCATTTTTCATTATCTGCTTAAAAGAAACAATTTCACCATCTCACATGAGTGAAGAACACCTCCCCATCTGCGTCAAGTCCAGTATTCTTCTCCAAAGGAAGCTCGCTAGGTGTCCACGCATTGGCAAAGTTGAGGAAGTCCCACTTGTCTTTGTCCCCCTCCTCAGCCTTCAGGTACTCCTTCCTTCCGTTAAGAGTGCTGCCTGTCACGGTTTCCTTTCAAAGACAAATTTTCCTGAGCTTTGCAAAACTCGACTGATGTAAATTGAGTGCATTTCAAATCCAAAATACTTCATCATAAAACAACAGTTTCATAAATGCAGAAAAAAACCCCTCCCTTTACAGATAGTTATAAATGAGTAGCATCTTAACAAAATATAAAACAGTGCATGTCAGAGAATAAACCAAGCATTCAGTCAAATGAATTGCCTTAGGTGACAAGGTTGTCTTGAGGCACAGATCTGAATCAAAAAAAATGAGCACAGTCGCCTCCATAAACAGTAAATAGTAGATTTTGAAACATCAGGACTTTTCATAGAGCTGAGCAATTAGCAGAGAAAAGTCTTATGCAGGAGATGACCAAAAACGTGATCACTGTCTGTCAGAGCGCCATGGTTCCTCTATTAACAGAGAACCTTCTTCATAGTCTGTAAAGTAGAGTGAACAGACGGAAGCTTCTCTTTCATGTTATCAATAGGCACATGGCAGCTAGCCTGTAGTCAAAGGCATCTGAAGGACTGTCAGAGCATGAGAGACAAAATTCTCTGGTCTGATGGTGCAAAGATAGATCTCTATTGCTTGACTGCCAGATATCATGTTTGAAGGAAACCAGGCACTGCTCAACACCTTGCCAAAAACAGTTTTACAGTGAAGTATTGTGGCGGCAGCATAATGTTTTGGCAATGTTTTGGGACCCCTCGCAAATGAGATGTTGCATCTCAAGGGGTTCATCCCATTATAATAAAAAATGTTTAATAATGTTTTCAGCAAGCAGGAACTGAGAGACTTATCAACATTGGGGGAAAGATGAATGCAGCAAATTGCAGGCATCCTGCACAAAAATCTATTCCTTTTTTGTCATTAGGTTGTGGAAACGGTTTACATTTCAGCAGGTGTCACGTAGCCAAGATATCAAAAGACAACTTTAGGACAACTCTGGTGAATGTCCTTGAATGGCCCAGCCAGATCCTAGACTTGAATCACTTTGAATAACTCTGAAGATATCTGAAAATCTGAACACAGATGCTTCCCATTCAACCTGATAGAGCTCGAGAGGGGCTGTCAAGGGCAATGGATGAAATTGCCCAAAGGTAGGTGTGCCAAGGTTATGACAAATTAAAAAAAACTTAAAGGAAACTTGAGCCTGTAATGACTGCCGCCATTATAGCCTCGGCAAAGTACGGACCAAAGGCTCCACCATCCATCCGTCCGTCCATCCGTTCATCCTCACAATTAATTGCTTTGCATCCACAAGGCAATTTTAACATCTAAAAAAGACAACCCAAGTAAAAACTAAACTTATTTCCAAAATGGGTAAAATTGCAAGAATAACATTTAGGGAAAATTCTGCACATGATGTCGGTGAGTCAGTATTTGAGACTGTGTGAACGCTTATGTTGAAAGGAACTTCTGCGCCTTCTATTTTTTAAATATGAAGTTTAGGGTCGATTTGGATTCTCTGCAAAGTTGCCTGCAAACTGCCGCCAAGATATCTGAGTCTCCTGCTGCGTTCACACACCAGGACAGTGTCATGGAAAAAGAGAAGTTTAAGATTGTGATACAAAAACTCAAACAACGATTCACAATTCGACTTAATACTGAAGATAGCGACTTTGGAGTCGTTGAAGTCGACAGAGAGAGTACATGCAACAGAGCGAATGACCCCTAGTCATACAGCACGCAATATTTTATGACCATCAAACACTTGTCATTGTGTTGTGTATGTTCAACATTGTGTGCTGATGTTTTAACAGCGATCTCCAACTGCTCCATCCCTGATTGGTGGCCCTTGTCCTTGACTCAGCTCACCAATCGGTCCCAGGGAAAGAGGCCTGATCAGCAAATGGATTCTAGGAGTGCCACCAGCCGTCCTGATTGCCACCGCTGCTTAAAAAAAGATTCTGTTGCCTTTACAAGGTGGGAATGAATGTGCACAGTCAGTCCCCAAACCTCTTCTTTTGTATGCACCGCATCGTTTTGTGTCCTACTCATCATCATCATCTTGATTTTTGTTTAGCATGAGCAGATAGCCGGGAGTGTTAGCGCTGTGCCCTTGTTTCCAATATCACGGGCAATTGCTGTCATGTGTGTTATGATTATTTTTATTTGCACAAATAAGTTGTGTTTTTTTTAAATTTTTTATTTTCAAATGTTTTATTGCAAAAAAATAGAGGTGACATGCCACTTGTTTACATGGTAGGGATAACAGTTCTAAATTGTCTAAATGTACTCCTATTGGTGCATTTCTAACCTGAGGAGTCAAATTGAATTGTAACTTGAAGAACTGAATTTGAATCGGGAGTTTCTTAAGATAGTAAAATACCTTCTTGTTGAGCATGGACCACATGGCGCTGTCGAAGGTACCCTTGGCGATGAGATAGTGTACGTTGACAGATGACGTTTGCCCGATACGATGAGCGCGATCCTCAGCCTGCTTAATCTGTCCCGGGTTCCAGTAGAGCTCAGCAAACACCACGTGGCTGGCAGCGGTGAAGGTCAAACCCTGATGAGGAGCCAAAAATTGCTCACTGACGTGAGTGGTGTGTGTGCCAAATGTTGTGTGCAGTGCACGTGCATGCTTGCGTACACTACCTGACCAGCTGCCTGGATGCTGAGGATGGCCACTCTTGTGTCTGGGTCATTCTGAAACTTGTGAACTAACTGGATTCTCTCAGAGGACGGGACGCTGCCATCGATACGAATATATCCTGCCTGTGTAACAAAAGCAAACAATGTTCACTGCTTGTTTACCAAAGCAGCTGTAGATTTCCATTTATCGAGTCGTTTATACATAGCTTAACAAATGAGTTCACCCAAATGAGATTTTATCCGCTTCTCAATTTTCATATGTTTGATAATGATTACTCTCTGTTGAAAATCAAGATTTGTGATACTGTACTTTGATTGTTGTGCGCAAAGTTTTGTAAAATTGCATCATTACATTGACAAATGTTATTTGGTCCAGTTATTTATAAAAGCATTTTATAGTATACAAATTTCAATCTCTGCAGATGTTTAAGTTTGCTACAAATTTAATGTTCTTAATTTCTGCACACATTTTAATTCACATTTATCTCAGGCAAGTTGCAATGTATGGTTACTGTTATAGTTAATTCAAATGTATATTCAAGATATACTATCTGCATGCTGCTGCTAGATGCATACATTTTCTTTGGATCAATAAAGTATGCACTCATCTACCCACCCATCCATCCATCCATCATTTAGTATGCCAGAGAAATGTTAATTTTAAAAGAATTTATATTTATTCAAACACCACTTCTTTTATTTGTTATGGTGTTTATGTCATTTAAAACACGAGCATGCAGTGCACAAGTAATAGTGTGGCTCTTCTCTACTAATGCATGTCTATCGCAGGAAAAAATACGCTCACACAATTGGAGAGAGGTCAGGTGTGCGAATTGTGTTCACCCATACGGTACTTGATTTGAAAAAAAGCTTTTACAATTGAAAAAGAAAAGTGGTTCGTGCTGGACACTGCAAACAAAGGGCAGTTTATTATTAACATGTACTTCGTATTAGGGACATTTCCGTGACAGCCGTGCAAATGAACAAAGCTGAGTGGAAGGGCTGGGATGAATTAACGGCAGTAAAAAGTATTTTGTTCTGCCAAACAAAGAGAGCAGCAGCTGAAGGTTCACTCAAGCACAACTTGGCTGAGTTGTTAATGCATCATGGCGATGGCTCTTTTCTTTTGTTTGCATCCTTGGGTCATGCAGAGCTGCTCCATGTTCACACTGTGCACCTCCAACATGCACCTCAATTGAAGTACAGCATCACAAATATTTAGAGGTGGCTCACTAGGAAAATACAAATACAAGGCCAGTTCGAGTTCTTTTGACTAAACGTCACAAACAAGGATCCGTCTGTTTTTAACATCATCTCAAGGCCATGAGATGCAGAGAAAATAGCCCGCTGTTCCAACAGCTGCGCTTTTTTCTGGCATTTGGATTCTCAACAAAAAAGAACTTAGAAAGTTCAAACACAACCTCAACTGTTGTGCCACAGGGAAAAGGCCTACAGCAGCAAGGTGCTATTTGTGCTGCGTTATTAGACACAAGAAACAGCCGCCTCTGCTGCTCATCACAATCCTTCACAGATTAGTCCTTTTTTTAGACCCACTGCATTAATTGGGAAGTGCGAACGCGGCGGAATGAGCGTCTCACATCCGAAGGTGTTATCGCACATTGTCGTGAAGCATTACATACATCCAACACCTCCTCGACCTATGCCGTACACACACTCTTGAACCCTCCTGCTAGTTTCCCGCGCTGAGCAAAGAGATGCCGTTTGCTTGTGACAACTTGTGAATTACGTCGTCGGTGAGAAGCCGCAGAAGTAAAAGTTTACTTTCTGAGTGAGGAAAAGTACTTCTTCACTGATTCTTTGTACCATTCAAAGCAATTGAAAAGTGACGGGAAGACAGATAATGGTGAATAGATGGGTGATGTTGCCCTTACCTTGGCCTCAACCACAGCCTCGGTGCAAGCCTGCAGCATCGTGAGGTGGTGGGCAAAAACAAGAAACTTGAGTTGTTCTGCCTCGAGCATCATTTTGATGTAGTCTTTCACTGCTCCAGCCTAGCACCGCACACACACACACACACACACACACGCACGCACAAAAATAGACACAGATTAAAGGAAGCCACTGAATCTATCAATCCACCTGTGGACCGCACAGGAAGGAATTGGCTCGATCAGTCAGGAAGTCAATTAATCACAGCGGCCTCCTCTCGGTGTGATCAATTCTTCATTGAACGCCAACAGATCTGGACTTAAAAAGAGAGTGAGAAAACAAAGCAACTCCAAATCAATACCTTCCAACTCAGAGATATGATTGGTGCTTTACACTGAGATTACGGAAGAGAAAATTAAACTTCAGCGCTTCTTGACTTGCGTGAATCTTGGATTGAACACGTTACAAAAAGTTTACATTTGAAATGCAGTCATGAACTCAAGAAGATTTTACGTTCCAATTAAAATTTGGTCAGGAATCCACGTAAAATTGCATCTTTTTAAATGGGAAAAGATGCCGTCAAATGTCATGTAACTTGGCTATGTGCATGCGGTGATGAAATGTTAGACGGGTATTATGAACTAATCCAGCAATTTAGATTTCATATGACATAACGTACCTTATTGAATTTTATTCATCTTTATTTACTAAATCTTCAGACTCTAGGCTCCAGCACACCCGTGACCCTCGTGAGGATATGCGGTTTGGAAAATTGATGGACTTCTATCTCTTTCAAATTGCATTAAAAGGGCATTATATGTTTAGTTGGGTTACTGCATATCTGTCTGGTATTAATATTTATTTGATCATCTTTACCGTGAATGTGGGGAAACTTTGCAATAAAATAAGAACTGGAGGAGGGTACGTGTGCATGGGACGGTATTTGCAGTAAGGGTTATATTTTTCCATTCGGCCTTAGTCATTTTTTATCGACGCATATTCCCCCATCCAGAGTTCCGACACACACAAGATGAGAATGTGTGCACAAAAACCAAAAAGGATATTCATTGAATTCTGAAGCTGGATATAAGTCAATGAGCAAGGGAGTTTTCCTGAAACTTGTAAATATTGAAATCCCAGAGAAAAATGTCGCACCCTTTGAATATGAATATACCTTGCAGAGCGTGTCGTCGGGCAGTCAGGACGCGGGGACTGCTTATATTAACACTTTGAAGAAGAACATGTTTTTTAAAACGACGTCTCATAAATCCACTCAAACCAATGTGATGATAATATTGTGCTTGTTATGATTTTTCTTTTTTGCACGTTCGGAGGTCCATTAAAAAAAAAAAAGTAGATCAGCAGCTATGTTTCCACAGTTGCCTTGAAAAAGTAACTAACTTAACATGTTTTAACAAGAGTCTCTCCTCGCAGTTGTAGGTGAAATAAAGTCAGCTAGCGCCAATTAATATCACGACTAAAACACAGTACTAACTGACTCGCAGTGCCTCTTTGATCTCCGTGATAAAATCTGACTTTTTCAGTTTCTTCACATTGATCTCTTTCTAGAAATCCCTCCTAACGTGTGGAGGTGTATGTTATAATAGAATTCTAATTTCAAGGTGATAGTTTACCAAAATTGGACTTTATAAAGTCCCTGGAGCGCATAAGCCGAATATTTCCCAAAGTGGATGCATCATGAAGGTGCATAAATGACAGACAAGTTGACAAGAGAAAGTGCACAGCTAGAAAAGTGTTTGAGCACATGGGAGAACAAGGCCCTAAGCCGTGCATGAAACACAAACATAGTTTCGTATTTACAATACAGAAGCACCTGAGCGCCAGCGTGCAAATTCCCCAAATCGAAAAACACCAGCAAAACGGACACAGGGACATAAATGACAACAACCAGATTAGACAAAACACAAACCAGGAACACAGACTACCGACATAACAAGGCCCACGTAGAAAGAACTCGGATTGGTTGAAGACATTACTTGCAAGGCAGATAAAGGATGAGAGTCAAGACTGTAAAACAAAGATAATAACGAGAAAAAAAACACACAAAACGCAAACCAGAAGTGAATTAGGTTCCGATGAAAAAACAAAGTACACACAGTACAAATGATGACAGTCCAAACAACAACTTAAACACAGCATCCTGCTTGCCACTGCTCAACCTGTGACCTTGACTGACAGCTTGAAGCTGATAGTGCTAAGAAAACATGTAATGCTGAGTTAACTGTAGCCTGCAGGTATCTCGTATCATTTCACCGTGTGCTGCTGCCCAGCCATCACCCCCGCTGATGACTGCGGCTGTGGCTGGAATATGGAAGTGCAGTGCATGTGTATCGTCCGACATCTGGGCTCAGCTCATTTCACCCAAGCAGGGAAGGAGGCAACTGAGGATAGTGCCAAGGAATATTAAGGTTTATATTTGAGTCAAACAAAGCCTATGCTGGACAATTCAGAGAATATTTTTGGTGGTGTGAAATCTCACCTCTGTAATCTAGATACCACTTGACAACCTCAGCAGCCATGACACCTGCTCTGGCAGGAGCACCTATGCTTTGACTTGCTGATATAATTAGTCGGTGCTCCAAATCATAACTCACTTCACCAGGTCTGCTGACCCTTTTCTGATCGGGGGGTTCTCATTACTGACGGCTTGCTTCTGCTGGCTCCTTTCCGCTGAGTTTAATTAGTGCACAAACTTCTCAACTGTCTGAAGCGGGCCGTTAGCTAGCTTTTAAGTCCGGCATCAGAGCTGTCCTCTCTGGGTAATTGGGAGCAGATGCTTGGCGGGTAAAGCAATAAAAATACCCCCAAAGACTTTTTGGCACCATCATCGCTGGGCCGACTGGCGGGCGGGCAGGCAGGCGGGCGGGCAGGCAGTCTTGTTGCTCGTCAAAGTGACATAAATGCAATTTTTCACTCTCACCGATCAAAAAAATTCCCCAAAGTATAGAAAGTGTGTCACCCACTAAAAGCAATAGAGGACACCAGGATGGCACCCGGTCAAGCACAGGCCGCTGCCAAAGCTAACAATCCGGATGTGGATCGGAATCAAACAGTACACTTTCATAGACACCCACCTTCTGCACAGGCATCAATTCACAGCTAAATAAAGGAATTCCCAAAAAAATTTCTGGCCTTTACCCTTGTGGAAATTTTCAGTTTTAAGTCATCATGTCCACTGACAAACAAACATCTGCCTTGAAACAGAGAAGATGGCTGTTGTCATGTAATAGAGTGCCAGCACTGAGCTAAATTGAGCAGAATCCAATCAGCAAACAACATGGAGTCCAAAACAAGATACAAACTCAGGGCTTGTCAAGTAGCGACGGTGATTGCATTCGGCGGTTATCTCCGGAGTTTGCAAAACTTGGGGCAGCGCTGCTCGCGGCTCGGGTCAACGAGCTAATTAAGAGAAACACCACTCTCGCATATGGCAGACGCTATGCTTGGTGCAATGTTTACTTGGCAATATGTGATGCAGACAGGCTGCCATAGCAAGAGGATCAAACTGCACTCCAAACCCAGAGTACAGGAATGGAACGCTGCACGTATGCTGCCGCCCTCTTCCATTGCTTTATCCCCTTCTCACTTCAAACTGAAAGCCATTGTTTCCATAGCAACACAATTACAGAGGTGTAATGGTGTTGGTGCAGGGTGTAATCATGCCAGGTTGGATGTGACTAAATAATACTATAGTTAGATCCCTGGCTTTGTCTAAGTGCTTTTCACCCGCAATCATTAAGTTCTGTTTCCATGGCAATGCTCTGCCATGAGATCTCACCGAGACGGAACATCAAGTCACCCTTTTTCTTTAAGACGATATTATTCCACTCATTTAAAATGCTATTCTTTGCAAACTCTTGGCTTTCAGATGTGTCGTATAGGTTAACAATGTTAGAAGGCACATTTAAGTTGATCTAGTTCAAAAAGTGTTGGTGACTGGTATCAGATGGCACTAATGGTGCAAATTTCACATTATGTTCCTGCATTTGAAGCCACAAGTTATACTTTTCTACAGTTTAGCCTGATTTGATTGCAAATACAATATATGAAAAACAGAAACAAAGTGTTCAGGGAGAAAAAAAGAGTCGAGTTCATAGATATAAAACAACAACAACAACCTGGTCCCCCATTACCTTGGCAATTGCTGTTTGCTTGTACATCTGCGTGATCAGGCTCATGACCTCAGTGAAGGAGTTGCTGGTGGCGACAACCTCTGACCCACATCCCTTCATCAATCTCTCCCACTCGGCGAAGCTGGCTGTGGCCTCCTGCAAAGCAAGGAGAGGGCGAGTTCTTCAACATCTTTCTCTTTCTATCTCAACACTTTTGGCGAGATAAAGGGCAAAACAATTAATAGTGCTGCTGGATGTCCTAGTTTTCCTGGAAGGCAAGAGAAAAACGGAGGGGGAAAAGAGGGAGAGAATTCCCAAGGATGCCTCCCCCTCCGACTGGGCTTCTGCGTTAGGTGGGTCAGGAGCATCTCCCAATTATAGCCGCCTTGTGACAAGCCGGGGTCGAAGATGGAGAAGCAGCCAGGCCGCTACAATAAATCAAAGATGCCTCGTGTGCTCTCAAGGTGATTGGCGAGGAGTATTTAAAGCAAGCGTGAAGAGCGTTGCAGTGGGAGTTGCTGCCAGCAGCATATGTGACCTGCTATTCATAAACAGGCTCTGTTTATCATAAAAAACAGGGCAATACGTGCTTGGTTAACAGCAGGGTGTCCTACATTGTTACACTATTTTGGGTTATAATGCGCCACATGATGTAAAAGCCTGACAAAAAATGTGCATGCTGTAGTGAATCACTGCAATTTGATTACATTTCTATGCAGCGTGGTATATGCTGGGGCTTTTGTTTGCAAGGCTCACTTGAATCGCAAAGATCATGCAAAACTTTGAATGCCGTCCTAAAGTGTCGCATCAGAACCATATGGCGAGCTCCTCGAGGGGGAAGAAGAAATGAAAGGGGGGGGGGGGGGGGGTAAATGCACCAGAAACGTATTAATGTGCACATCCTGTTTTATTGGTGCCACTTTGCGTTCAAGATAATAAACAAGTTTTGGTTTGGAACATGAAAGCGTTTCCATTTAGCGAAAAGATTAGCATTTCAGTAGAATTTCGTCAAAGTCAAGGACGTCTGAATGAATAAATGAGATCATGTTGCAGGAGAACAAAGCTCTGTTCCATTTATGTTTTGTTGCTCAGATGTTCCACTCAGCCGCACCTGCATAAACAAGGGTTTGACAGACTGGAAAAGAGTTTTGATTCTAATTATGAATGCTACATTCAAGCTTAACAACCTGCTGTTGAAAAAAAAAGAGTGGCTAAACACTACGCCCATGATGATAGTCACTTGACCACCACAGACAAAAAGGGCAGGACTAAAAATGTAAAGGGCAGGCGGGGCATAACATGTGTCTGGCAGTGGAAGATAAAAGCCATCATTAGGGAGTAAAATGAGATAGAAGGGCCAGGGCCTAGCTAGTGAGTGGTCCTGGAGTACACATTTTAAGGGGTTTTGGGGATGGTGGATGGATATTTCTTTTTTTTATTATGCTGGGCTTATTATGCACACAGTATGTCCCCCTTTCCCATCATTAGCTGCAAGATACTCCATAATCATTTAAGTATTGAAAAACACTCTCGTCTAATAACTAAGGGGGGTGGGGGCTCTAGCCACTGCATCCACCTGAGACGAATTATCTGCATCAGCCAACTTTAGATAAGCTACAAAACACAATAGGTTTTCCAACGGTTCCGTCTGTATCTAATTGGCACCTCTATGGAGAAGCATTGACCACATTTAGCTGGAAAATAAAGCATTCAGGGAAATTCAGGGATAAAATTGCAGCGTAGTCACTTTCATGGGGGTCTTGCTTATTGTTGTGTCACTCCAAGAAATGGGGTTGAGGGCATAATTAGCATCGAAAGCACTCATTTTGTGTCTCTGTAAACTCCTGCAGCTGCTGATGTGAAAAAATAATGGCGCTGGTTACCTTCAGTAGGAAGTCGATCTCTGGTCTACAATAAAAACATTCTAAATTGATATGGCTCAAATTATTACATTGTATTCAGTCAGGGTTTGCGATTTATCCCTTAGTTCATAATGAAAATATTTTGTCATCTTAGAATATATTAAAAGGCCAAAGCGCGTGCATTTTGAAGCAAGCAGACTATTATTATTATTATAAAAAAATCATAATAATAAGACTATAGTGTCAGAGTGAACACAATTTCTAATACCAATTACTTCAGCAGAGGTGCAAACAAATTATCATCACAAAGGACACAAAGGAGAAATATGAAAACTCCACACAGAAATGCTGGAGCCAGAATCAAACCAGTAATCTCTGAACTATGAGGTGGACGTTGACAAAAGATCTGATAATATTTGCATATTATTGAAATTGATTGTGGATTTCTAAAATCAATAAACATTGAAAAATCACCCAATACACACACACAACGGAAGTTCATTTCATTTTAAAAGGATTGTGATTCTTCCAAGCTATTCTTAATCCCTAATATTGAAATATTAGTGGAGGGCGCTGGACATCTGAAAAAATGCACAGATGAACATCCCTTGAGGCAAAGGAGCGCAGGAATATCAAATGTAAATTTACCTTTGCAGCCTCCTTTGGAAGGTCGAACGGGATGCGCTGGCGGATTTTGGGGGGAAGCTGACTAAGCACCTCAGCTTTAAGGCGACGGATCATGATCTGGCTCAGCCGCTGGTGCAGCTCCTCTAGGTTGGATGCCCCTCTACAATCCCACTGCCTGCGGGTTCCAAAGAACCTGCAGGAGAGGAATTAAGAGTTAAAACCCCATTACAAGCTGAAGCAAACTTCCTTAAATATACTTATTTACAGAAGTGCCCTGGAGGAGTAGTTAAACACTTTTAAAAATTCCCACCTGGGAGCTGCCTGGCACTGGAACAGTCTTGCATTGTGAACAGCGAAAAAAGCTCGACTCACACAGTTGGGGATCCGCATTTTTGCGTCAGGGCAATTTGCAGAGCAGCAAAGAAATTTGTCTCGAGGCCATGGCAAACTTTCACAACTCATCAGCCAAATGGGGTTTTAGAATAAAAGTGGCCTTGTAGACAAAGGCTGGTTATCTGCCATCCATGTTGGCTGGACAAAATGAACAATGGGGTGCCAAAATCTGCAGCTTTACTCTTGAGTGTTTTCATACTTTTTATATTGCTGAGGAAAGGGAAAACATTTTATTTATTATTATTTATTCAAAAAAAAAAAAAAGTTTATTGGCAGATTTACATACTTTTACCAGTATGAAGAAATACATGCTGCTAAGTAGTTATTTCATTCCTCTTCACTTTATGAGATCATTGACATGAGGACCTAAGTGACTAATGTTGGACGAGAGGACCTCACCTACAATTGATTTTCTAGTTCAGGGTAAGTCAAATCTTAAATAGGCAAAGATACATTTTTCACTCAGTACAAACCTCTATTCAGAGAGGTTGGTCAGACTACATACAATGTTACGTAAAATTCAAAGAGTCATTTTAATTCAAAAGGACATGAATACAATCTAAAAGTAATTTTAATTTTGACCTAAATTAAAATAAATCATTGAATAAAACAATAGATGTCCCTAGTCATGAAACAATCAAAAAATAAATATATATGAAGGGGGTATTAAGAACACAAACACGAAGGGGGAAATACGTAAAATACGTATTCAGGGACTTAGTTTTTATTGATTGCTTTAACCTGTTTGAAGAAACTAGGAACCTCTTAGTCTTCATCATCACCATTTCAGCAGAGCAGAAGACACCTCATGCAAATGTGTTAACATTCTCATTGGATTGACACAGTTTTCCCACCCTTTTGCAAAACAATTAACATTCAAGAAGTCCAAACTCCATTGTTTTAGCTGTGCTTACAGAACAGAAACCATATGCTCTGAACTCTTAGAAGCTCCCTGATCAGTATGTAGTCACGAAAAGCACCTGTCTGAGACTTCTTCACAAAATTTTTCAATTTGCAATCAGTCTTCAGACCTGTGTTGTTCTTTGCACGCATGGATGGAGGAAGTTAAGGCAGATGAGAGGTAGAGTGAGCGTAAGAGGTAGAGGGGGTCAGAGGAAGAGGCGTTTGCGTGCAAGGTGGAGGCATAGCTGGAAGGGCTCAGAAGAGATCACTTGTCTTATACTCTTATAGTATAGGCCTACTATAGATTTTTATCCTTTACTGCGAAATACTTTTTTTTTTTTCGAATTTATCACACAGTAATGGATTTTAATTTATGTCCATGTATTCTCTGTGTGAATATTCTATTTGTCAGCCACAGTCTGAAAAAAAGAATGTAATCAATCAAATTTGCATCAAAGCATATCTGATGCATTTGGGCAAATTTGACTACAAACGGCACTGGCATGTAAGCTACATAGAGTCATAGGTGATCATACACTTGTGTCAAAGTTGAGTTGTTTGACAGCAAAATTTGCTTTTGTTCCATATTTTAAATGTTTTGACACAGGTACTGCCTTTTGCAAACAAAATATGTCATTTTGACCACTGTGGAATATGTTTAGCCCTCTGCGTTCTGTTTTGAAAATGTCGATTTTGACTTGACGGCTGCGTCAAAACAATCAATAAAATCTGTAATAGTTTGAGTGTGTGCCAGAGCTGATGTAAGTAAACACAGATGGGCCAAAAATTAATAGCGATGATTAAAATGACGTGGTTAAATGAGGCCCCGTGGAGGGAAATCGAGCAGGCTATTTTGCTCTCTGCTGGGGGTGTGGGGAATTTATAAATGAACACAAAAGTAATAATTGACATTGTAGTTCATTCCAAATGTTTTGGATGGGGTTGAGGTCAGGGCTTGCAAGTACTGACACAGCAAACTCATCCAACCATACCTTCTATACTTGATAAACTGAGCAACACCTATGTTACAGCACAATATGGCCCTCTTCAAAATCTTTCCATAATGGTGCAAACATAGACTCTGTGACATGTTGAAGAATTAAGATTCTGTGGCTTTTGATTTTGGTGTGTCTGGCTCCGACCGGTATTCCATGAATATTTGGATGTTTATACAAAAAGCAAAGGGGTCTTTACAACCCTTCTAACTTTGATGGCCGAACACTGGTGGCTCACATGGATAGACATTCAACAGGGGGCAAAAAAAAAAAAAAATCAAAATAAATACCAGCAATTCCTGCTGTATGCACCTTTGCCTCTTAGGGCCAGTGTCATGCTATGCATGCATGGAGTACACACAATGAGATAAGACTAGAAGAAGAAAGTTACACTTGAACTTAGCAAAAATGTGTGCCGTTGAGTATTGTTATATTCCTTGTCTGTTTGAGTTCCTAAAGTATTTGTGGGAACATTCATTATTATTTTTTTTTCATCAGCCCATCAATGGGATTTTAAATTGAGTGGTAGTGTGTCTTGTGAAATGTGCAAAATTACTTGTTCAGTTTAACAATAAACTCTTGGCATCGCTATCCAAGAGATGAACATTATTTTAGGTAATTACAATTAATTAGCTAAGAATACAGTGAGCGTGCCTATTTTGCCACATGAAAAACCATTCAATTTGTTCATTAGATAATAAAAATAATGAAAAATAGAAATACCAAATTTATCACAATAAAATTGACAATCATATTGCATATTACATTTTTCCTATGTTGTGCCAATTTGAACAATGTTGAAAAAAATAAAAAAAATGAGAATATGTGTATCAGGGGGTGCCAAAATGCCACTATGTAGGGCTCCGCCGTAAATGTTTTTATGTTAATTTGTGTCTGACTCACTCTCACCTATAACGGGCATTGCAGTATTTCTTGGCGTAATCAGTCCAGGTTCCAAACATTTTGGGGTAAAGTGCATCGATTTGCATGAAAAGCTGTAAAACACACAAGAAACAAACATCAACAATTTGCAAATCTGCTGACAGCTTGATGCCGTAACATAATATTCAATCAGTCACAATGTGGCAAATTCAGCACTGTGGCATCAACAGTATTCCTTAATGCGTGCATTTTTTTTTTTTTTTTAGTAATGGAGTGAACACATTTCATTTTGAAGTTGGACTTTATTTGGATTCATTACTGAAAAAAGTAACGTTAAAAAGTAAGCATTCAATCGCGCTCCATTT